>NC_080852.1:29004164-29311933 GCF_030435755.1 Ochotona princeps | reverse complement strand
TATTTCCATTTGTCAGCTTTATTCCTACGTATTTATCTGCCAGTATTTTAGTGTAACAAGGCAGGTCTTGAGTCTTTAAATAAATAAATAGAAACCATGCAGTTCAGTTCCCAGGACAACTACTGAGCTCTGGGCAGTTTGGTGTGACGTTTAGGTTGAATAAATGCATGAAGAAATGAAAAGCAAATTTTTGTCACCAGAATCTGGCGTAACTTCCACTCTATCCGAACTGCTCACAGCTGCCAGCTGTATTAGCTGCATTAGCGACCCCAGCTTCAGACACCTCCCCTGCCCCTGAAGTCTGGGACCTGTAACCCCGGTTCTCATCCATGCATTAGGTTGCTGTAAACAGGTCTCCAAAACCTTCTTTGGATTAAAAAAAGAAAAAAAAAAGCCCAGTCCTGATCCATTTTACTTTGAGTAGCCAGTACTACCTAGGTTAGGCGTCTACCGCTTATTCAGGACGAGGGAGCCTCCATTTGAATGTCCCCAGTCTCTCAAAACGGCAGCATTGTGCGCCGAGCTTCTCTTAGTGTCCACTGCTCTGGGATCACTCACTGACTCTTCTGTACACCTGCTGAGCCCCACTCCATGGCTAAGCCCACTTGGTGGCTGTTCCCAATTCTTCAAGGCCTAACCACTCTCATCCGTCTCATCCCACACTTTTCCTTCATAAGGCAGTATCTCTTCAGGGATCAGACCCAGAACCCGAACTGGGCTTCTCGCATCAAAATTTCCGGGAGAAAAACCTGACCAAGCGGGGAACCGACAGTGCCCTAGCCTCGGTGCGCAGGCGCATCAGGAGCCCCGGGCAGCCGCCTCCCGTTCCGTTACCAAGGGCAACGAGGCTCGGCTCCCAAAGTTCGCGTGGCGCGGGGAGGCGGGACTAGCAGCTCCGGAGCCAGCGCGCCTGCGGCGGTTCGGCCGCCTGCAAGGAATTTCCTGTCGCGTGATCGCTCAGAGCCAACGAAAACGCGTAACTGCAGGCCCACGTGCCTCCGTTCCCGTTAGCAACCAGAGGCTTCCAAACATCCCTCCCTCCGTGCGTGGCTCCGGGGTTCCTGCCACTCTTGGTCAGCCTGGGCTCCCCAAGGCCTCGTCAGGCATTTCCCACCCCAGCCCGGTGCCATGGTGAGTAGCTGCATCTCTGGGCGTCGAGGAGAGGGGAGCAGCCGGGGCAGGAGAGGGCAAGCGGGTGGGCCGGGCCCTCTGCCAAGCTTCTTGGGAACAGGCTCGGGTAACCGCCGCCGCGTCTCCTGCAGGGGAAACCTGGGTGTCCTGGTGGCCTTGCCCCGCTGCGGTCCCTCGTCCTGCGCCGAGCCACACCTCGCAGGTGGCGAGTGCCGAGAGCCTGCGGGAAGGCACAAGTGGGGCGCAGTCTCGCCCCCCCCCCCCCATACACACACACAACAAGCGAGAAGAACTAATCCAACTTTCTTTGTAAAACTCATCCAACGTGCTAATGGGGACGGGCTAAGATTCCAAGCCCCTTACTATATTGCTAAGGACGTTTAGGTGGCATTCCTTATCAGTGACAGCTAACCAGTAATTCCTGCAGCAGATTTGGCGTGCCCTCGTAAATGGGGCACTGAAGTGTTGAGGGAAGGGAATGATGCTTCAGCCAGCTGCCAGAGTACCTGCACCATCAGAACTCCTTGTCTGGTCCGCACTGTGCTCTGTTGCAGAGGCCAGAGCGTAAACCGTGAGCAAAACAGATGTTCCCTTTTCTCTTACGTGGTTAGAGCCTGCCCCACTCCTTCTGTTGCTTTTCAAAACATTTTGTGAAAATGAGTTGAAAGATAGATGACCGTAATGTCACATCAAAAAATGCCACCTGTTGGGATCTACTTTCGCTTCTTTCCATTAGCCTGGTTTTCGCGGAGGCTTTGGCGCCGCAGCGGCAGTCACAGCGGGAGGGTTGTTGAGGCGAGGAGACAGACACAGTGCAGCAGAGTCGGCATTCCAGACCTGCTGGGGCTTACTGCTTCCTGCTCATCTCGTCCCTACACTTCTTTTTTTTTTATTATTCATTAATTACATTGTATTACATGACACAATTTCATAGGTACTGGGATTTTCCCCCCTTCACCCCAATCCCTACACTTCTCCTCATAGTAGATTTGCATGTGGATTTGTGGGCACGGTCAGGGTGGTGACTGATGTCCATGAGGTGCAGCGATTCAGTAATGGTCGCGTCCCAGAATTCAAGCTTGGGTTTTAAGTCAGCGCTTTGTCTCTTGAAACCACATTGACCTATTCCTGTTCCTCAGGAGTGACTTGCTAATTCTCCCATCCAACTCAACTGCCATCCTGTTCCCTTTCCTTACCGCATTTTAGATGAACTCTTCTGTCTTTAAACCTAAAAGCTGTCCTTTTCAGTTTGGCAAATTTTTTTCTTCATGCTCCTAAACCAGTTTTAACCCCTGACAGAAGGGAAAGTAATTGATGTGAATTGGCCACTTGCTGTCCACAAGACACTGTGCCAAGTGTTATGTGGTATTAAAAAAATTATTCCTGCGACCAGCACAGTGGTGTAGCATGCTTATCTGCTACCTGCCTCACTGACATCCCATATGGGCACTGGTTTATGTCCCAGATGCTCCGCTTCCCATCCAGCTTCCTCCTTGTGGCCTGGGAAAGCATCAGAGGATGGCTAATGTCCTTGGGCCACTGCACCCACATGGGAAACCCAGAAGCTCCAAGCTACCAGCTCAGCTCCAGCTGGCATGGCCAGTAGGAGAGTGGACCAGCAGAGGAAGATGTCTCTGTCTCTGCCTTTCACATAATAAATATTTGAAAATAAAGAAATTATTTCTATACATACTGAACTTGCAGTCTAGCTGCGGGAGCAACACAGGAAGGGGAGTAAACGGGGCTCATGGTACAAGGTGGTTATCAGTCTGTGACAGTGCCTGCTGGAGCCGGGAGGACGATGGTCACTAGCAGTTGGAGACAGGCATGACTGAGGGTAAGCCAAGGAGCCCCTCGGAGCTGGTCAGAGAGGCTGGGCCTTGTAGGTTGGGTAGGAGTTCGGTAATGGGGTGGAGACTGAGGGTACTTCCGAAAGTTCATGAAAAATGCTTGTTGTGAAAAAAACCCTGCATGGGTTTCAAAAAAATTTTTTTCCACCTAACTAAATTTTTAATTCCACTTTGTTTCCCTGGATAGTTGAGGTCCTCTGCATGTGTTCATGCTGGCTGGGCATTCAGGGTCACTGCACTGGACACCTGAACTGAGCCGGTGGAGGAGTCACACTGTGGCAGTTGGAGGACTGTGAGGCAGGACCCCCTCCTCCCCAGGGAACCTGTTGTTAGACGGTTCCCAGCACGGGCCGGGTGGTACTCAGACTCCTGACAGGGCGTGGAAATGCTTTTAGGCAAGGACCAGGGTGTCACGAGTACAAGCAGAGGCAGGCAGGAAATTCTTGGGTTACAGAAAGAGAGAGAGATCGTCCATCCACTGCTCACTCCCCAGATGGCCACAATGAGCAGAGTTGGGCCGCTCTGAAGCCAGGAGCAGGAGCTTCTGCTAGGTCTCCTACTTGGGTTCAGGGTCCCAAGGCTTTGGGCCATCCTCCACTACTTTCCCAGGCCACAAGCAGGGAGCCTGATGGGAAGTGGAATAGCCAAGACTTGAACTGCAGCCCATATGAGATGCCAACACTACGGGCAGAGGATTAGTATGCTAAGCCACCACGCCAACCCTGCAGCAGGAAATCCTATGCTTCAGAGCTGCTGAGCAGACTCATCGGCTGAAGAATGTTCCTGTAGTGGGCATTCTGCTAACCCGAATGGGATGCTGGCACTGCAGGTGGCAGCTTTACCCACTGTGCAGCAATACCAACCCCAGTCTGTACATTTTCATTGTTGGTTCTGTTCTCAAACCCTCCAGACTAACGTGTGAATCACTTCTCTCTCTTTCAGGCAGAATTGGGTCTAAATGAGCACCATCAAAATGAAGTTATTAATTACATGCGCTTCGCACGTTCCAAGAGAGGCTTGAGGCTCAAGACTGTGGACTCATGCTTCCAGGACCTCAAGGAGAGCAGGTACAGGGGACCTCTGAGGACCCCGCATGAGAGCGGGGACCTTCCCTGCAGCCGGCATGGACGGGCGGCCGCGGAGGCCATCACATGCCGTACCGGGGATTGTCACCATCAGCTGTGCTCTGAGAGCAGCCCACCCGGCCCTTGTGGGTGTCTGAGCGGCAAGTCAGTTTGTGGTGGATTGTGCTGAGAGCGATGAATCTGTCGCCAGACACACTGTCGCTTGGCAGAGCAGGGTCGGCAGGAAGCTGTGTAGCCCCTGTGGCTCAGCGGTGGACTGCTTGTATTACAGGTGGCAGAGCTGCACTCACCCGCATCCTTAATTAGAAGGTTAGAGCTGCACTCAGCGCGATAAGCAAGACAAATGCCCATGACGTTCAAGGGAAGAATTAGAATGGGGACAAAGATATTTATTTCAGTCTTAACACAGCATTTTTATAATATCAGTCACCATTTTTACAATATAGATAAAATTTTCTATCAGGAGTATTATTTGTAAGTTATATTACTGTCATTTTACTTTAGAATATTCTTAAATTCATATTTATTTTTAAAAATTCTTGGTGGTTATATAAAAAATAATAATAATAAGAGCAGGGAAAAATGCCAGGGATCCATGAGGAAGTCTCTGGCCAGTACTGCAGTTGTTAATTGTTTTGTAGCAAGCAGTGGTCACTAATTTGCATGGACCAGAATCAGAAGATAATTAGATGTTAAATCAGGTGCAAATGAAGATTTGCAAGTGAGCCACAGTTGTCACAGGGCCTTGGCTTGTGTCTGCCTCAGCCCTTTATCCACTCAGCATGTGGTGGTCTGGTTGCTGAATCCCCAGCAGAAAGCAACAATTGAATTGGCAAGAATCTGGTATGTTCTGTGAAGGAATGTAGAAAGTAGTAATAGAATTCACACCAACTTTTATTAAAAATAACTGATTTTTCTTAGAGTGGTTAAATTCTGACTAGATGAAGTGTTGAAGAATTGTAATGAAATGCTGTTCACTTGAGGGTAACCCCAATAAGCTGTGAGTGCAGCGGGATCTGATTTGATTCCCTTCAGAAGTGAGGAGGCAGCTGAGGCTGAGGGCGGAGGCTGGGGTAGGGAGGACTGTGACCGCCACGTGGGGCTGGGAAGAAAGAGGCCCCAGGGCCTTCTCGGGCTCAGCTGGCGGCCGTGTCACTGAGGCGGCTGAAGATGATGTGGGGTTTCGGGCAGGTCCCCCCACCCTCCATCCCTGTGTCCTGTCTGTGAAGTTAGGGCGTGAGGAAGATGCCTTTGAAGTCCCCACCAGCCGGGCACTCCGTGGAAGGTGGTCACTGTGGATGGTGAGGGTCATCTTTGGAGGGTTGGAGAGCTTTATGATAACTTGGGTCTGGTTTTTTTCTTTTTTTCTTTCCCCATTTGGGTCCCTAGAGTGCCAAACAAGTAATATGTAATAACTGATTATTTCTCCTCGGCATTTACTAACGTGATTATCAGAATGCTAGAGAAATATTGGAAAGGAAAAACTGCACTTTCTTCATATCTTTCAAGACAAATTTTACTGGCAGCTGAAAGAATGTCTTTTTAATTAAACAATGAAAGGAAGAAGCAGGTGATGGCTTGCCAAGTATTGAAGGATGCCCCTATGTGGGGCATCAGTTGCCACTTCATCATCTGGCTAGATATGAAAAAGTGAGTTGAAGCTATTCTTCATCTGTGTATTAATGAGGAAGGTGATTGTCGAAGGCGCCGTCACTGGCCTCCTCCAGTCCCCTGGGCGGCACGAGCACAGCCATCTCGCTGTGTTACTTGGTGTGAACGGGTTTCGCTGTCGATCCGGACGTTTCTGGCCCTGCTTGCTTTTCAGACTGGTGGAGGAGACCTTCACCGTGGACGAGGTCTCGGACGTCCTGAACGGGCTGCAGGCCGTGGTGCACAGCGAGGTGGAGTCCGAGCTCATCAACACTGCCCACACCAACGTGCTGCTGCTCCGGCAGCTCTTCTCACAGGCCGAGAAGTGGTACCTCAAGCTGCAGTCAGATATCTCTGAGCTGGAGAACAGGTGACCAGGGATAGACCCATGACCGTGACCATGCAGACACACAGCGGCCTCTGTTGGTATTTCCGTGGGGCTGGGATGTGAGAAAATCCGGGTAGGTTAGGCAGCCGAGCAGCTGGTCCCCGAGGGGCCTCCCGGTACCGCTTGCTTCCTTTAGAAGGCTGTGTTTCTGCCCTGCCTGAGTATCAAGGAGAATTGATTCTGGGTGATTCGCGAACTTATTCTGTAGGCTGTCATTAATCACCCATCACAGCATCTTAGCAGAGTCAGAATCAGTCAGTCTCTACAGAGAGGTCAGCTGAAACACCTGAAAAATTAATGCCAAAGTAGATGACCCTGGACTTAGAAAGGCTCTATAACCAAACTCATCCTAAGTTAAAAACGTCGTTGTTGAAAGCACATTCTGTGAAAGCCACACCCGACTCATCAGGCATGCCATCTGAGCAGCACAGCATGGTGTAGTGTCAGCTGGGCCCTGCCTGGCACATGGCGGACAGGAGAGAAGATTGTGCCGCAGGTCACTACAGCGAGATGTGAATTCAGAATTCAGAGCACTGGGCGGCTGAAGGCAGATCCCTTCTGTACCACCCACAGTCCAAAAGTCCCCAGTCCGACCACTGTATGTCGGGACCATCTGTGTAGCAAATACCACCAATTCAGACTGCATTGAAAAGTATATACACTAATGTTTAAACTAGGAAACATCAAATACAAAAGCTTACTAATTAAAAAATAATAAGTTAGAATCCGTGAAGTTGAGACCGTCCTGAGAAAAGCAGGCAGCACTGCCCTCCAGGGCCTGCGCTCACACTCTATCCCAGCAGGCTGCAGCTCAGCCGGGGAGCAGTGGGCAGCCCTGCCCCTCTGCAGCTGTGAGGCAGTGACTGGCAGGCACCCTTGCAGGTGCCAGGGAGCAGTCAGGAGTCGTCACTGCTGCGGTACAAAGCTTTCCCTTACCTTTGCAAGTTGCCAGGTGCCTTCTCCACAACTCCAGGATGCTGTTTTTCAGTCCATGTTGTGGCTATTTGTATAAGACTTCCTTGTTAAAAATGAGCTTGTCTTTCTGGAACCCCTGTGAGCCAACAGTGTGTATTATGTCACAGGGATTCCCTTCAGAGCACCTCAGAAATGCAGAATTGACTGCAAGTGTCACTTTAGCATCATTGTCTGGCAGCATGTAATGACACCCACTAAGGCCAAGGAAGAAGGGGCAGGAAGTGCTGGAACCAGGTGTGAGTGGTGGCACAGTGCAGATCTGTGCGTGCCCGCTCCTCTGGGGCACGTGACAAGATGACCCCAGTGTGTGCGGCGTACACAGAGCTCTTTGAAATGAATGCATTATGCTATCTGCTTTTGTTTTCAAGGGAACTGTTAGAACAAGTAGCAGAATTTGAAAAAGCAGAATTCACATCTTCAAGCAAAAAGGTAATTCTGGCCCATTCTAAATGCACATCTCAAGAGTCAGTCCTTCAGACACTCCACTCAGAGCACTTTGTAGGGCGGAGCAAGGGCCCTCAAGGGCAAGCATTCCTCTCAAAGCAGAACTGGCTGGTACATTTTTCAGGCCAATAAAGAATAGGTTTGGGAAAAAAAAAAAAACTGTTTTGGTCTGATGTGATCCACAGACACATACATGCATGTCTCTCCCTCTCCCCCTCCCCCTCCCCTTTTCTCTCTTCCCTGCCCCCCCTCCCTCCCTCGCTCTCTTGCTGTCACACACACACACACTCTCTCTCTCTCTCTCCCCCCCCTCCCTCTCTCCCTCTGTCCCTCTCCCTCCCTCCCTGTGGTCCAGCCCAAGGTTTGGCCCTGTGAACTTGACTCAGTAGATGTGGAGCTCAGGCTTGAGGGTCACACAGACACCTGACTCTCACCCTGGGCTGTGTGTCCTTGAGCAGCTTCCCTGGGTGCAGCTGGCTGAGTCCCCTCACCTAGCAGGTGGCCACCGGCTTTCCCTCCTAATCACTCAGTGTTTACAAGGACCCCCCCTTGGCATTCCATGGTACAGCTGCACCGTACATACCCCTGTTGGCGCACAGTTGCACCCCGCTGTGATGAACCAGGCACACACAAAGCCTCTTGCAGATACTCCTGTGGGACACATTTCTGGCCAAGAGATATCTGGAATGAGGGACATGAACTCTCTGAGTATACATTAGTAAATTGCTAAGTATGTTGTTGAGTTATTCCGTTTCTGAACTGAAGTTGCCTAAATCCTCACCGATATTGCAGGTCTTCTAAGAGGCTGAGGGTCAGACAGAAATTTCTGTCCCAGCTGCCACTGATTAAAGTTCCTCCTAGGTGCTAGGATCTTTATCAGCACTGGCCTTGAACTTCCCTGCCTCGCTCCGCTCTTCCCACGTTCCCGTTCCCTGAGGAGATCGGTTTCATGTTATCTCTAGCATGGGCTGGGCAATGAGGGACAGGTACACCCCAGGCATGAGGTGGGAAGAATGAAACCCATGGAAGTTCCCCAAGCCCTTCGCGTTCATATCTCAGTGGATCTGATTCTGTGTGGAGGACTTCAAAAAGTTTCCGGAAATGGGATTAGAGCGTTTTATTTTATTCTAAAAGAATTTGAAATCCATGTACTTAATATGTATTTTGCATAAATTTTTGGAAAATCTCTTGTATGCACAGATGTTAAAAATTTTTTGCACCAAAATACAACCTTTTAATTTCCATTTTTGTATTGCATCTTCTGCTTAGAAACTCCAAGTGTTGGGTGAGTGGACATGTTTTGCTCTCTAGTGATTTCAGATTGTTTTTTTTTTCCAGCCCATAATGGAGACTACAAAGCCAAAACTTGTTCCAATTAATGAAGGTGGGACAACAGAACTCCTAAACAAGGTAGTATCATCATCTTTGCAAATTCTGTGCTCATTGTTCAGGGAACTCTAGGGTAGAGAAACAGTGGAAAGAGCTGGCGTTGGCTTTGGTTGGCCCTGTGGTTCACTTACCCCATGGGCCAGCAGAGGGCGTACGTTCTTCCTGAGGTCTGAGAGCTCCTGACGCCTTCCCATGGTGAAAGTGGAGGCATGGAATTTGGGGAAATATGTGTTTAAAGTTTGTGAACATTGTTAATAAATATTTTTCATGATTAGATATTGTTGGAGATCAAGGACAGTAATGTTTTGTGGTCTCTTGCTCTCAGAAGTGTCACCATTTCATTGTAATGTTAGAGCTAGTCCTGTGGAAAGTACTCCCCCGCGTGCTATGGGTGTCAGAGATCAGAGAAGGTGAGAAAAGCCGGCAAGACTCTGCCGTAAGGCCCAGCTTACTCAGCAGGTGCAGGCCGACTGGGAGAGGGACGAGAAGGGGCATGGCATGGCGGAATGGGCAGTGGTCAGAGAGAAGGCCTTGTAAGCAGAACCAAGGACAGTGCTCCTGCCGGGGCTGAGGTGAACACGGGGCAGCAGGGAGAAGTGAGGCTGCGCGGACAGGTGCTTTTGCACAGAGGGAATGTGCGATGCCAGAGAGCCTGGAGAAGTGAAGGAGGAAGGTGTGTCTGAGAGACAGGAGAAACTAGAACTCTTGAGCCAAAACTGACTCATAGATTATCAAGGCTGGGCAAAAACTGGGATATGACCAGTAACCAAGGCTGGCAACGTTTTTAGCTATTTTTGTCATAGTTGAATTTTAAACTTTTGAGTGAAATGAGTAATAATTTGAAACATTAAAAATATTTCTATGAAGATAGTAAAACTTGAATTTACTCATAAAGGAAATTCTAAGACTTCAAGAAGAGAATGAGAAGTTGAAGACAAGGCTGAAGACCATCGAGATGCAGGTGACGGAGAAAGCTCGTCATAAAACTGCGGGAAGAGGTAACTACTGTCGATGTGCCAAACGTGCCCTGTTTGCCTTTGGTTACAGGCTACAGTTGTACTGGATGAGAAGTCAAAACTAGAAAGAGCACTGCAGGAGTTACAGCTCGATCAAGGAAATCAGAAGGTGAAGGAACTTTTCTAGGACTTTATCCCTCATTCTAAATCGTATACGGTGCTGAACTTAAATTTGTTTCTCATAGGATTTCATAAAGGCCCAAGACTTGAGCGACTTGGAAAATACAGTCGCTGCTCTAAAAAGTGAGTTTCAAAAGACACTTAATGACAAGACAGAAAGCCAGAAATCCCTGGAGGAGAATCTAGTGACGGCCAGACACGACTTCTTGCGGGTCCAGGAGCAGCTAAACATGGCTGAGAAGGTCAGACGAGCCTGTTGCTGGGCCCTGCTGGGCATGTTCTAGGAAGTGCTGGACGCAGGAGAGGGGAACAGAGGGGACTGACGGAGGGTGGGGCAGCTGCACACGCAGGTGGCTTACCTCAGAGCAGCAACAAGTGTGTGTTCTAAAGATTACCCTCTCGGCACATCCTTTTTGTTTGTTTAAGATTTATTTATTTTTATTGGAAATGTAGATTTATAGAGAGAAGGAGAAACAGATCTTCCATCCGCTAGCTCACTCCCCAAGTGGCTGCAATGGCCAGAGCTGAGCTGATCTGAAGCCAGGAGCCAAGAACTTCTACTGGGTCTCTTACATGGGCATGGGGTCCCAAGGCTTTGGGCCAGCTGCCTCTGCTTTCCCAGGCCACAAGCAGGGAGCTGGATGGGAAGTGGAGCAGTCAGGACATAAATAAGCACTCATATAGGATCTCGGTACATGCAAGGCAAGGATTTAGCCACTGAACCATTGTGCAGGGCCCCAAACTTATTTTCAAAATTAAAATAGCTCTATTGCTTTGATTTCTAATGTCACATGTATGCAATAGCAAAAGGTAAAGTATAGTAAGCACAAAATGCAAAGGAAAGCATCACCTTAAGTCTTATTTCTCATATAACTGCCATTGCCTTGGGATGCCACATTGCTTGGTGGAGGATTAGCAGTTGAGCTGTCTTGCTGGCCCAACCCCTCCATCTTTGATGCTGAAATGCTGTGACACCAAGTAGTGGCCGCACCTTCCTCGCTGCTGTGTCCTCCCGCAGCCCGGCAAAGGGATGGGTGACTCCTCCTTTTAAAGGGTCTCAAACCCTTTTTCATAGTTTAGATGAAACACGAGGTCTTAAGAATATGGAGACTAAAATTTACCTAAATTAAAAACCCTCCTCCTGAAATACTGAAGCTGCTTTGTGGTTTGGAAAAAGAACACTTTTTTTTTTTTAACCTGAAGATCAGTTTAGTATTTCGAACAGATTGCCTGTATCTAAGCCATTGCGTGCTTGCGTTCCTTGTTAACTTTGTGCTTAGAGAGAGTTCACCGTTTTGTTTACTTCCTATTTAAAAGAATCTGCTTTTTAAGGATTAGGCAGTGTTAATACTATGTAGTTTTTAAGGGAATTTAGCAAACAATACAGACAAGTTTTTTGGAAAATTAGCACAAAAATCTACACATTTGCATCACATTTGTTATTTCTTTCCTTGGCTATCTTAATAAAATGCTAACTTTTTTTTTTTACTAAGTAGGAATTAGAGAAGAAATTTCAGCAAACCGCTGCCTATAGAAACATGAAAGAAATCCTTACCAAGAAGAATGACCAAATCAAAGACCTGAGGAAAAGACTGGCCAAGTAAGCAGGCATGGTCCCCCCACCTCTATTGACGTCTGGACTGTACGGACTCCGAGCCTGCTCGCCTGGAACGCCCGCCAGGGCTTCTCTGGAGACTGAGCCAGCCCTTCAGGGTCGCATGCACCTGCAATACCCACTCTTGGCAGCAGATTCACTTAGTGGGATATCGGAGGAGAACTCAGCAAGCTCCCAGGGTGGCAAGAACCATCCCTTTTGCAGGGGTCCCTGCTGAGCCAGTTGCAGTCCGCCCATCTAGGTCATGTATATGATCAGAAGCCTTCAGGAAACTCAGCTGACAATTTACCCATGTTAGAGTTCTGGGGGAACAGAACTAGAAAATTCAAGATTCAGTCTGTCCTTGGAGAGGAAGGCCTGTGGAACTGTCACTTGCATACTCAGAGCAGCTGTTTGTAGTCTGACAGCTGAGACAGTTACGCGAAGCTGCCGCAGATCTGTGACGACACAGAGCCTTGGAGTCTGAGGGCGCCTGGGGGATCTGGCTCGTGTTGTCAGCTCCTGCAGACATCCCCTGTGTCACCATCACAGTGCCTTCAATGGGTCTGACTTGGATTTTCAGCGAAAAACACAGCGTCCTGGTGTAGTGACTGGTGGGGCCTCAAGGGCAGTCACGTGGTAATGACAGTGACAACAGGTGTCATGACTTTATTCTCTGGTTTTGTGTCTCCAGGTATGAACCGGAAGACTAGAAGCTGAAGACATCATCCAGAAGCTGGCACCGGGAAATGCTTTTTTTAGCTAAATGAGAAAAGAAAATTCCTTATGACCATGGCTGGCCATCCCAGCCTGCTGACTGCTGCAGGCTCAGAGTTCTTGCCAGTGGAGGAGAGCGCTGCAGCGTAGGTAGGAAAGCCCTGTCCTTCTGTATTGATGGAAAAAGTGTATCTTAGTATTAAGAAAGCTAACAGCATCTGTACTGGTGCATCTCCCAGGGGCAAAGTTAAATACGGAGTTGTTGAAGATTGTTGTTATAAATAAACTTTATTTTTAAAATTGAAATATTAACTCGTCTAAGGTTGGCTAAGTAAGAAACACACAGTATGCCAGTTAGTGATGGAGCCAGGAGAACGGAGAATGTGAAGCACTGAAGTGGCCCTTGAGCTCCAGGCCTGAGGAGGAGGAGACTTCAGAGCAATGACTAGTAGGAAATGAGGGAGCCAGCTGTGGGGCCAACCGGGGAGGAGAATTCCAGGCAACCAGCAAGGGCAAAGGCCCCACGAGAGGACCAGCCCAGGAACAGTGAGCACAAGGAAGTGGTAGGGGAGGTTCTCGGAGCAATGTGCAGTCAGGTGCTCGGAGCCTGGTGGCACCACCGCAGGGATTGTGTCATTGGCGCTGAAATAGGAGATCGAGGAGAGGTCAGATGTGTTCCCAGTAACCCTCAGACCTCAGGAAGGACTCCTGGCATGCCTACATCTGGGCACTCTGGCGTCGGCGTGCCAGTTCCTGGGCTCCGGGACGCCCATCCTTATTCATAGCCAACATGATAGTGTGCATGGAAAACACATTTCACAAACGATAACAGCTTAACACTGCTGATTGCCAGCCACTCCATATGGTGGAAGTTCTCCTCTTCCAGGAAGACTTAAGAGCTGAAGGTTTGACCCTCGTCGCTTGTTCTGTGTGAAGTAGCATGATGAAAAGGCAGCCCCATGTTCATCGTGGGAGGTTTTAACACATTACATTTGGCGATGATTTGATGAGGCTGGCCAAGAGACATCAATATACAGAAGATAAAAATAATGTGTTGTTAAATATTGACAATTTTAAGGCAGTATAGAAAACACCACTTCCCCCAGTGTATCCACTTTCCTGTTAAGCACACGGAGATCATTTATGGGAATTGACCCCACAATGAGCTAATCTCAACAAAGTGCAGTAGACTGAGCCACTCAAAGCCTGTTCTACTAAAAAGTCTTCAGTTGCTGGATCCATAAAATGGACCGCCTCTTGCCATGGAAACACAAACTACAGCTATGTGGAACTACACAGAACATGGGTGTGTCCGACAAACAGGAGTCAAGACATGGAAAAGACCCTCACTCTGATTTCATTTACAGGAATTACAGAACTGGGCAAAAACAAGCCACGTGGTTTTTGTTTGTTTTTGTCTTGGGGATGTAGGGTCAGAGAGGAGACTTAAGCAGGACTGTGGGACTCTCAGGTGGGAGGGCCAGTGCCTGGGAGACAACAGTTGGTGCATGCAGGACTTAGGTCCCTAGCACCCACATGAGGGACACAGGCTGAGTTATCCACTTCTGCTTTGGCCTGGCCCACCATAGCTCCTGTGGGCACTGAGGAGTATACCAAGGGCTGGTTCTCTCTCCTCTCTGCCTTTCAAATTAGGAAAAATAAAAAGGAAATAAAATGTTTTCAAGAGAGCTTTTCCTATTGACCATGCATTTTCACTTTTTTTTTTTAAAGATTTTTTTATTAGAAATTCAGTTATACAGAGAGGAGAGACAGAGAGGAAGATCTTCCATCCAATGATTCATTCCCAAGTGTCCGCATGGCTGGAGCTGAGCTGATCTGAAGCCAGGAGCTGCTTCTGGGTCTCCCACGTGGGTGCAGGGTCCCTAAGGCATTGGGCCATCCTCGACTGCTTTCCCGGGCTACAAGTAGGGAGCTGGATGGGAAGCGGGTCCTCCAGGATAGCATCCGGCGCCCATATGGGATCCTGGTGTGTGCAAGGCAAGGACTTCAGCCGCCAGGCTACCGTGCTGGGCCCCATTTCCACTTGTTTTAGGAGCAAGATAGATGAGGGCTAGACAAAAAGTGAGGGCTGGGTCAGGTGGAATCCAGGAGACCAGCACTCTAGCCGGGTTTCCCATATGGGTGGCAGAGACCCAAGGACTGCTTCTGCAGCTTCCCCAGGAGCGTGAGCAGAGAGGGTCAGATGCAGAGCAGCCAGGACTTGAACTGGTGCCCTGACAATGGGATGCTAGGGTTGCAGGCATGAGCTTAACCCACAGCTCCTCAGCACCCGTCCCTTTATCCTGTATCTTCTGGGAATAAAAAGTGGAAAAGAGCAGCCAAAGAGGACCACCGACAAGGCATGGTGGGGCTCCAGCTCACACCCCCACCCCATCCCCGTGACAACCTCAGGAAGCTGGACACTCGAGACTCCCATGCTAGCTTGTCGTTGAGATGTGTGCATTTGTGTCCCAGAGCTCCAGGGAGGATCGTGGTGCACTGCCAGATCTAAAATTTCTGCACATTCCTGGCCCACAAGCACCCAGCCCCCTCTCCCGGCCCCCCGCCCTGCCAGAACCCCAAGAGTCCGCTGCAGCCGCAGGTTCCAGGGCAGGAGGTCTGGGCCAGGCCTGAGAATCTGCGTGTCTCCCAAGCTCCCTGCCGATGCCAGCACCGCCCGTCCATGGACCACGTCTGGAGAGTCACTCGAGGGTCAAGCACATGAAAGGCACTGTGAAGCACGGAGCTTGGGAACCCAAGAAGCCCGTGTGTTTCCCGGCAGAGTGGGTCAGGAGGGGCTTGTGCTGTTATGAAACAACAAGAACAAGCACGAAACAGCCCAGCAGGCCACAGAGAGAAGCCCTCAGGGGGTCACAGGCTGGCTCTCCGGAGACCCTGACCCTTGCAAATATTTTCACAGTGTTCGGTCTGTTTTCCTTCTCTGCCTGATGAGGCCTTCGAGTCACTCCTGAGTGCTTGTTCCCAGCAAAAGCATTTAACGGGAAGGAAGACACACTGCCAGGGTCAACAACAAATGTACCAAGGATTCCTCGCTGCGCTCCTGTTGTTTGCCCAGCACGTGGCTGGTTGAATCTCACTCCACACAGAGGATGAACTGGGCAGTCACGGAGAGAAGCCCTGGTGGCATGTAAAACAAGCTCACGTCAGCATCTGTCCTCTCCGACCTGCACAATGCCTGTTTGTTGCTTCCAGGCCCTTCGAGGGGCCCCGCTTCGGGTGCTGCTTGCCCCCCAGTGTCTCAGAGGCCGCAGGTTTCCTCTTGACGCAGCCATACTTCGGAGGTGGCCTTCAGAAGGGAGGGCTCTGCCTACCTTAGGAGAATCACAGGAAGCCAAGTACCAGTTCTGCAGAGCCACTTTGCCCTCTGATTGGCCCAGGGAGCTTCCATCACCATAGCTACCCTCTGCTTCTGGTCCCATGTGCCGGACATCCCAGATAGCTTGGACACTGTCCGGGGAGGGTCAGTCCCAGGCCCCGATGGACAAACGTAACAAAAAAGTAAACCTAGAAAGATCAGACATCTATTTCCTTTCCCAAAATTGAGCTAATGAGAAACACAGTCAATTGTCCAAGGATGATAAACAATGCCATCCATGTCACATATGGACAAAAGCGAGCACATTTCTGGAAGTGTCCAGGCTGAACACCTCCACAGGAAAATGATCACAGCCAGTAAGAGGGAAACAATAGGATGCGACACAATTTCAGCAGCTAGCCTGGCATAAAAACAAACCACCCTCAATAATCAAAGGCCATGCGTGGACCCATTACACCCTGGGTAGTTACAAAAGGCATTTGGGGCCTGGCGCTGTGGCTCCATGTAGAGCTGTTCCTTGAAGCAGTAGCATTCCGTATGGGCGCTGGTTCAAGTCCTGACTGCTCCACTTCCAGCTCCCTGCTGAAGTGCCTGGGAACACAGCAGAGAATGCACCAAGTGATTAGGTCCCTAGCACTCACATGGGAGATCTGAAAAAACTCCTGGCTCCTGGCTTCAGACAAGCCCTGTTCCAACCATTGTCACATTTGGGAATAATTCCTCGAAACCTTTGCCTTGCTTCCCTCAAGTCTGAAGTTGTCCACCTCCTTATAAAGTTGTGGTTATTATCTCTGATATCCTAACCTTGTCTTTTAAAAAGAAATTTTTTTAATTGGAAAGTCATATATATAGAGAGAGAAGGAGAGACAGAGAAGAAAATCTCCAATCCACTGGTTCACTCCCCAAGTGTCCGCAAAAGCCAGAACCAAGCCGAAACATAGTCAGGAGCCTCTTCCAGGTCTCCCAACAGGTGCAAGGTGCCAAGGCCTTGGGCCATCCTCAGCTGCTTTCCCAGACCACAAGCAGAGAGCTGAATGAGAAATGGGGCCCCTGAGATTAGAACCGGTGCCCATATGAGATCCCAGTGTGTGCAAGATGAGGACTTTAGTCGCTAGGCTACCGCGCCAGGCCCCAACCAAGTCTTTTAATGTTCTTCAAAATAT
Source organism: Ochotona princeps (assembly GCF_030435755.1). Lineage (NCBI taxonomy): Eukaryota > Metazoa > Chordata > Mammalia > Lagomorpha > Ochotonidae > Ochotona > Ochotona princeps. The sequence goes on along the minus strand of NC_080852.1, from coordinate 29,295,074 downwards.
TGCAAATCATGCTGCTCTGCAGTGACCTGTGCCAGGAGCCAGGAGCCTCGCCAGCCTGTTCCAGAGCAAGATTATGATGCTTCCTGATGTGTTTACTTTCACTGTCTTCACCTTACTAGGAGTCATTAGAGTTTATGAATCTGTGCTGGAAACCGTGGAGCACTGAGTATCATACTTTAAGTACCGCTCTGTTCCAGCTGCCCTTCTAGAATTCTGGGTAAGCGTGTATTATCATTCTGTCTACCTGGACTTTTTTCATACGTTTGCGGTCACATTTTTTTCTGTTATCTCTTTGAATTCATCCAGTCTCCTGCTGTGTTTAATTCATTTTTAAATCCATTCACTGAATTGGGTTTTATTTTTTTTAATTTTTTTTTTAAATTTTTATTGCAAAGTCAGATGTACAGAGAGGAGGAGAGACAGAGAGGAAGATCTTCCACCCGTTGACTCACTCCTCAAGTGGCTGCAACGGCCAGAGCTGAGCCAGTCCGAAGCCAGGAGTTTCTTCTGGGTCTGCCACATGGGTGCAGGTCCCAAGGCTTTGGACTGTCCTTGACTACTTTCCCAGGCCACAACAGGGAGCGGAATTGGAAGTGGGTCCATTGGGTTAGGAACCGGTGCCCATATGGGATCCTGATGCAAGCAAGGTGAGGACTTTAGCCGCTAGGCTACCATACTGGGTCCAGAAAGTAGCTTTATGTACTATAGCACCACACTGTTCCCAGTCTTGTCTATCACATGTTCTATTCATTCATTTATTATGATTACTAATACATTTAGACTTATGCCTACTACCTTAGTTTGTGTTTCCTATCTGACCTTAATTTCTATTAACTCTTGCTTTTTTACATCCTTATTTACCTTCACTGCAGAAGAATATAAACCCAAATTCTCAGCCAGCTCTGGAAGGCGCAAACTCACACACACACACACACACACACACACACGTTAATACGACCACTTGAACAATTCATCTACCAAAGTGGAAGATACATACACATTATCTTTGGAGAGGTGCCTGCTTGTGTTTTCCAGGATGCATGTAGTTGCAACGATACAGCAAGCAGAGCAACGAAAACAAAAGCTAAGCTACAACACCAGTTTAGGATGGACCATCAGCAACAAGAAATGTATGCGGGAGCTGCCTCACAAGGCAGGAGTCTTCTCAGGGCCCTGATTCCAGTCCCCACTGTTCCACTTCCAGTCTGGCTTCCTGCTGATGTACCTGGGAGAGTGCTCAGGCCCCTGCACCCACACGGGAGACCTAGAGGAAGCTCCTGGCTCTGCTATGGCCCAGCCTGAGCCATTGCAATCGTTTCAGGAGTGAACCTGCAGATGCAAGATCCTCTTTGAGTCTCTCCTCCGCCTCTCTGTAACTGCTTCTCAATTAAATTAATTATTTTTTAAAAAGTGAGGTGAAAGAAGTGAGAAACCAAATAGCTACCATCTGTTGCCGTGATACAGAGTTCAAAGGTGGGTGAAAATACTGTTTATAGAGATTTGTGTTTAAGAGCTAAGACCACACAGGAGAGAGCAAGGAATGGTGATGAACCTGGTAGCTGAGAAGAGAGAGGAAGGGGAAAGGAGGAAAGGAGAGTCATGCCTGGGGAGGGGGTAGCTGCTGGGAGAGGTGCAGACGGCTAGGGAGGGCCAGGAAGCTGTTGCCAGAGCACTGGAGCACTCAGCCAGGAAAACTGTAGGCAGGGACCCAGCTGGACAGGGGCACTCTGCGGGGTGCTCGGGACCCTTGCTAACTGGCTCATGGAATGAGAGGTTTGGGAAGAAAGATTTGAGGCACCCAGAAAGGACATGGTACCCTGGCCCAGACAGCAGCTGCTTCGCTGACCCATGAGGTCTGCTGAGGCAGCTGTGTGGGGATTTTGCAGCAGCCCAAGTAGGCCAGAAGCCCCGGTGTTTGGGTGTTTCAGGGCTGAGACGCAGCGAAAGGAACAGTAGGGAGGGAGAGGCCTGAAGTGACCAACCTTAGGTCCACACCAGGGAGGGGCTCTGGGAATAGGGGCAGGGCTGGGGCCAGAGTGGGTGGACAGCAGATTCCAGGGCCAGGAGAGCGGAAAGGCCCAGGAGAGGCAGTGGCCCAAGTTCCAGAAGGGAGAGCAGGAGCTTCGCACCTTGTAGGTGGAGACCCCAGGGATGGAGCCCTGGGGGTGCAGGTGGCCTCCCTGCCCCAGGCTGGGGAGCCCAGGTCAGCATCCTGGGGGGGGGTGGGAGCAAGATGAGGAGGAGAAAAGGGAGACATTATCCATCATTCCTCTTCTGGGATGTAGGAACACAGCAGGACATCTGCTTTCCCAAGCAGCTGTCCCGTCCTGTCCCGACCCCCCCCCCCCCCGCGCCCCGCCCCGCCCAAGAGAGCTGACACTGTGTGGCAGGATTGAGCCTGGATCCCTCCCCCTCCCCCCCTCCAGGTGAGGCTGTCACTCTGCTTTGGGCTGTCCCCGACTGCTTTCCCAGGCCACAAGCAGGGAGCTGGATGGGAAGCGGGACCGCCAGGATTAGAACCAGCGCCCATATTGGATCCCAGTGCAAGGCAAGACCTTAACCACTACGCTATCACACGCCCCCCCTTTTTTTTTTTAGATTTATTCATTTTATTACAGCCAGATATACACAGAAGAGGAGAGACAGAGAGGAAGATCTTCATCCGATGATTCACTCCCCAAGTGAGCCGCAACGGGCCGATGCGCGCCAATCCGAAGCTGGGAACCTGGAACCTCCTCCAGATCTCCCACGCGGGTGCAGTGTCCCAATGCATTGGGCCGTCCTCAACTGCTTTCCCAGGCCACAAGGAGGGAGCTGGATGGGAAATGGAGCTGCTGGGATTAGAACCGGCGCCCATATGGGATCCCGGGGCTCTCAATGCAAGGACTTTAGCCGCTAGGCCACACCGCGGGCCCCTCCCTTTTTTTTTTTTTATAAGAGGGAGTACATATCTCCGGGTGGAGCAGAGTGGGCAGGGCTGTCTGAAGGAGTCAAGGATTGCCCAAAGGGATGGAAATGCACAGCTTGTCTGCCTCCAGGAGCCAAGGTGTGTAAGGGTCAAAGTTCTGAGAGGTGGGAGGGGAAGTATGAATTAAATAATTCCCCAGGGCCCCAGAGTCTGTATCTGGTGGTTTGAACTTTACCTTGCGGGCACTGGCGGTGGCGGTGGATTCAGGAGGATGAACGAAGTGCGGGGAGCCGTGTGAGCTTCGCAGTCGGGGCACCCGCGGCCACACCTGGGCCACTGAGTCAGGGCGGCCCCTTCCCTCCATCACTCCCTCGGCCCACAGGAAGGAGCTGGCTCAGAAGCGCTAGCCAGTCATCCACCGGGAGAGGCGTCCTTGCAGTTGCGGGCACGGAGAGCTCCTCTCGGGCGGAGGGGACTCAGCTCAGCTGGCTCCTACCCTGCCTTCCGGAGGCGGCTCGTCCAGGCTCAAGAGAGACAACTGGTAAAGCCCACTGGTGAATTTTCTGAATTTTCTGAACCGGTTGTTAAAAGCAACCATCATGAGGAATGAGATTACCTGAGCTGACAGTGAATAAAGTCCCTCAAAAACAGCTGGTAAACCCTGGCTCCACCTGACCTCTCACTGGTCCCAGAACCGGTGAGGTGGGAAGGCGCCATCAGATGCCTGCCTGCTTGCCTCTCCCAGACACCACCTGCCGGGACATCCCTGGCAGGTGACCACCTGCCCTAGTATTTACACTGCAGAAATTGGCCAACAGCACAAATCACAGTACTCCCTGTGGAAACCAAGGGACAAGCAGTGGCCAGGTCCCTACTGAGCTCTACCCTCAGCATCAGCTCTCCCCACCGGACTCTCCCCTGCCATCCTTCCCCGGGGGACAGGGAGGGTCCCCTCTCCCGCGCTGGCTGCCCTAGCAGCAGCACAAATGGCCTTGTCTGATTAGTGCTATCAAAAGGGCCTCAGCTGGCTGAGGGCGTGGCTGTGCCATTTGCATTCATGTAGACCCTTTAGAAGGTTATCTGTGCCCCTTACCCCCACCCTTGGAGCTCTCCCCACAAGGAGGTCCTGGTGGGACCAAGCTCTCCCCCCCCCCCCACCTCATGCTCCCCAGGGAATGTAGCAGTAGGAATGCTGGCAGGTGCTGCGTCTCTAGGGTTGGAAACGAAAGAAGCACCTTGCTGCATCAAACCAGCACACTCCAAAGCCCTTGTGGATCAAGTGACAAGCAACTGTCCTGGGCATCTCTCCTGGCTGTCACTGCATGGTCAGGCCTCCTCTCTAAGGAAAACCTCCCAGGAGCTAGAATGACCAAGCAGTGAGCTGCCGGGGGATCGGATCGCAGACTGCCTTCTCTCTGACAATGCAAAGCTGGTGTGCTGCCTCCGGCCTCTGCATCCAGCTTCCTGGGAGGGAGGCAGCGGTGACGGCCAAGTGGCTGCGTCCCTGCCCTCCGTGTGGACCCTGGAATTGAGTTGTCAGATCCTGGGGTGCTGTCCCTCTTGAGCATTGTGGTCCTTGGGATGGGGGAGGCAGAGACAGTATTTGGGAGCTTTCTGTTAGTCACTCAATCTCCTCTCAAACCGGGGCTCAAAAACTAACCTAAGAAAATGCAGAGGGGTCAGGATGGTAGCCTAAGAGGCTAAATCCTCACCTTGCATGCTCTGCGATGGTTCTAATATGGGTGCTGGTTCTAATCTCGGCAGCCCCTGCTTCCCATCCAGCTCCCTGCCTGTGGCCTGGGAAAGCAGTCAAGGACGGCCCAAAGCCTTGGGACCCTGCACTCATGTGGGAGACCAGGAAGAAGCTCCTGGCTCCTGGCTTCAGATTGGTTCAGTTCCGGCCATTGCTACCACTTGAGGGGTGAATCAGCAGACAGATCTTTCTCTCTTTCTCTGTGTAAATCTGACTTTCCAATAAAATGATAGTAATTTAAAGGAAAAAAAAAAAAAAGAAAAGAAAATGCTGGTACTCCGGCCACTGCTCTCACTGCAAGAAATAAAGTCCTCTGTCAGGGGCAAGGAGTGGAGGAGATAGCTCCAGCCACACATTCCGGAGACCTATGTTTAACTCAGATTTAAAGTATCAGGAATGTCTTCATGATCCTGTAGACGGTAAAGGGAGGTGTTCTTCACAGGACGTAGAAGCAAGAGAACAGTAAAGAAATTGAGACATTGAACTTGGCTAAAAGGAAGAATATCTCTTCATTACAAGACAGCATTGAAAGACTCCAAAGGTGCCGGTGTGCTGGCACAGCAGGGAAGCCACGGTCTTTGATGCCAGCATGATATTTGAGTACCAATTCAGGTTCTGGCTGCTCCACTTCTGCTCCAGCTCGCTGCCAATGCACCTGGGCAAGCAGCAGAGGATGGCCCAAGTCCTTGGGCCCCTGCCCCCACATGGGTGACCTGCAGAAAAACCTTCTGGCTTTGGACCAATCCAGCACCGGCCATTAAGGCTACTTGAGGAATGAACCAGCCGATGGAAGATCTCACTCCGTCTTTCCTTTGCTCTCTGTAAATCTGCCTTTCAAATTAGCAAGTCTTAAAAAGGATTGCCACCGACAGAAGCTGACACAGCACGTGGAATGGCATGCAGTCTCCGTGATCATCAGGGAGATGAATTAAAGGACCAGTCAATTACCACTACACACCCACAAGACCAGCCCAAAATTCAAAAACAGAACAATGGGAGTGCAAACTGGTAGAACCACGGACAAAGCTTTGGCAATACCTCCCACACTAAGCTGAACTGAAGTTCCCAGCAACGAGGCCATTCAGAGAAAATGTGCTAGAATGTTCCTTAGCCCTACTCATGAGAGCCTCCAACCTGAGACAACACAGCCTCACTGCTAAGGACTACTCTGCAATGGTGACAAAGAACAAGTCCCACACTGGGCGGAAACCAAGGAGGCCTGGCACGCCAGGGCACACGTTCCTGCTGACGCCATGTTTGTAAAGGTCAAAGCAAGGAGGTAATCCGAGGAGGTAGAAGGTTCGGGATAGGGCGTGTATCTGCAGGTACCTTCACCTCTCCCTCCTTCATCTTCACCCCACCCTCCTTGCCTCTCTGCCATCAACCAGGCAGGAGCTCCATGATTGCTTCCTGTCTTCAAGTCTGATTCCCACCACCAACTGTTCACTCCTCTGCATGTCGATTCAGCATGTTCTTATCTCTCACTAGGTAGCAGGCGCTGAGCCAAGCATACCATGAACATGAACCTACTCAGTGTATCACCCATTCCTTCCTGCACCCTAGTGGGTGGGGGCTGACGTACCCGCTGGTCGCTTCACTGAGCGCTTACTGTATACCAGGCAATGGGCAAGGTTCTCACCTCTCCCAGGAGCCCGTTCCTGGGGGCAGGGGCGTGTGTTCCCACTAGAAGAGGCAGCAGAGGCTCATCCGGGAAGAATGGCTTCAAACCACATCCTGCATTCCTGTTCAAAGCACTGGGTCAGGTGACCACTTTCCAGCCAATCATCTTTGGGGACCGGTAAGAAAATCAGGAGTCCAGGGGTCCAGCCAAACCTATTGAATCAAAATGTTGCACCCCTACACTGGGGGAACAGTAGGGTCCCCCATAGCCCTGGCTTACAGGTTCCCCAGGCCACTTGTTGAGCCCATGGAGGAAAATTGGACCACCTGGACCATTCTTCCTTTGCTGGGAGAGGGGTTTCTGGGCAAATGTCTCCTCCTGCGGGAAGCCCTCCCTGACCACCACTGCTTGTCTATGTCCATCCTGCCTCGGCCTCAGTTTTTTTCCTAGATTCTCTTTAGTCTCCCAGTGGGACCACACATAAGTGTCCTTCCAGATGATCCAAAATAGCCCTCTCTTCGGGTGCCTGCTCGAGGTGGGGAGGGGTCCCAGCCACAAGCCCTACACAAGGCCCAGCACACAGAGGCCTCTCCCTGAACGACTGGCCCAGCGCCGGGAGCCCCCAGCGGGTGGGCCGCTATCTGGAGAGCCTTCCTGGAGGCGGCGGCCAGGAGAGGTGGGGCTCGTCGTCATCCATTTACCAGCCTCGCCCCTGCACCGGTCGCGCGGTTAATGAGATTAGCGATTAAAAAGCGGGCGCGCAGCGGCAGTGCGGGGCCGCCCCAAGGTGAGGCGGGACGGTGCGCCTGGCGGCCGCGCACTAACACAACCACGCGAGCGACCGAGACGGAGCCATGGAGAAAGCGCGGCCGCTGTGGTCGAACCCGCTACAGTTTGTGTTCGCCTGCATCTCCTATGCCGTGGGCCTGGGCAACGTGTGGCGCTTCCCCTATCTGTGCCAGCTGTACGGCGGAGGTGAGTGCGCGCCCCGCAACCCCCGTGCGCCTGGAGGTGCGCGTCCGGATCGCGCCCAGGTCACAGGTCGATACACCGAGGCTCGCCGAGCTCGGGGATCCGCACCACGCTGCGGAGATGGGATCTCTAACCCGGGACGCCCCTCAGCCCGGGGTAGGCGCGCTAGCTACGACTGCCCTGCCGAACCCTCCGCCGCTCCTCTCCCTGTCCCCGACGACCGAAGTCGTTCTTCCCCACCCCACCCCCCCACCCAAATCGGGAGCGTCGGGAAGCGGCGTGGAGCCGAGGTTGCCCTCACTTGGAGAGGTGAAGTGGCAGGGACCGGACTTGGTTGTGAGTGAACTTGACACCGCTGTGTTGAAAAGTGAGCAAGAGATTGTGCTGTCCAGCGCCGATTCGTTATGCAACGTTCACACCCTGGACTGAAGTCTCCAGCGGGGCGGTTTGAAACAAGTTAGAAGGATTGCGTGGTTTCGGTGTAGATGGGTTCGGTCGAACAGGCGGGGCGGCGGGGTTGCGACCCTAGCAGGCAGGCGAGACACCTGTGTGGCTGTGTGTGTTTACATGAAGCTTGGCCGGGAAGCAGCAGCACACATAGCTGGCTGGGGGGCGTGTGCCCCATGCCAGGCACCTCCCAATTCGGAAGACAACTTGGCCATTCCCTTTTAGCTAAAAGCAAGGAATCCGAGCTGCAGTAGGAGGTGGAGGGATTGTCACCAGCTTTTGAAGAGGGTAAACGCCTTGGCTGAGGGGGCTGGGTGCTGAGAGTCTCTTGGGCTGCAGGTGAAGTTAGTTGCTGCAATAGTTTCTCCCCGGGGGTATACCTGGTGGAGGGAGGACAAGACCGATGTCAGGTGTGTTGCATTTACCACTTCAGAGACTGAATTGTGTGTCACTGTAGCTAAAAACAGGAGGAAATCCAGCAGTATCAACAGATGGTTACCTCTGTGCGCTTGTTGCTTGTCGTGGAGCCTGTGTCCTCCACAGTCCCGTGGGCGGGAGGTGGGGCGCTCTAACAAGGTAGAGAGCAAAGGATTTAGGGCGTTTGATTTGCATCTGAGAAGCAAGACCTTAACACCACCTTCGCCTCCGCCTGCTCAAACCCACCCAAGCCAAGGTTAAAGGGTGCAGTTTTGTTCTTCCATAGAGCATTTTGAACTCTCCAATTTCTTTTTCTTTTTTTTCTTTTTTTTTAGCAAGGCAGACATGCTCAGGGCATGTGCTGCCCACTTCAGGATCGACAGAGTGAAATGGTCCCATCCCTGTCCTCAACACATCTCTCCATGACACACTTTATCCCAGGCATTGTTGCCCAACCATCTGGCCAGATGAAACTCCTAGTCATCCTTGTTTATGGCAATGCTATTACCTGCACTATGCGAATGGGTGTAAATGTGACTGACTAGTTCCTTTCCAGCCAAGGAGTTGCTAGGAAAACTTCAAAACCTTGAGGGTCCAGGGTGTCTTCTAGGTGCCTATTTCAAGGGGCTCCTTAGGCAGATTGATGGCTAGACAAGGTGGGGTGGGGCGGGGAATGGGAATAGGTAAGGCTGTGGGACGGGTGGATAGTATCAGGTTAGATAAACAACTACAGAATCAAAAGCATTTCACCACCCACACCTCTCTGCACCTCATTCCCTGCCCCTCCCCTGCCGCCCCTCCAACTCTTCAGATCAGGTGTGTCTGTCCCTGCACAAACCGATCCAACCCCAAACATTTCCCATACTCATTCTCCATTCAGCTGCTCCACCCTGGCTGCTGTCGTGGGACTTGGAGCATTCCACTTTTCCTCCAGGCCTGGCCACATGGTACCTGCGCTCCAAGCTGCTCTGCCTGACCCTCCCACTGCCCGCTGCTCATCAGGCCGGGCAAGCACACACCGAGCTCAGAACTGCACTGTGGGTGCGGAGTCCCTCAGCTTCCTGCCCTGACTAGCCACTCTGAATGAAAGCGCAAAGCCTGCCCTGTGCTACGCAGGTGGGGATGCCCCAGCTCTCGCTGCACAGCGGGGTCCTCTGTTGGCAGTTTCTGGTGCCCAGAGCCCAGGTAGTTTGCAAGTCCTTCTTCTCCACAAGCAAAGGACTCAGAAATCCACCCCCCCGCCCCCCCCCCCCCGGAGCCCGACTCTGCCAAAATACCTCCCAGAATCAAGCAGAGGATCAGGCGCCTGTCTGGTGTGACTGGGGCATTTGTTTCCTGCCTGCTCTTGGAGGCCAGGCCCAGCACAAGGAATGTTAATTCTGAAGATTACAGTTCCTAGGTACCTGTTGGCTTCTGGGCAGCTCAGGCCGCCTGCACCACACACCACACAAACCAAGGCAGCTGAAGGAGCTCTTTTTGGAAAAAGTCAGCAAGTACTGAGTGACCATGCCCAGATCAAGAGTGCTGGCTGGTGGGGGAGAACAGCCGATGCGAATGTCTGTGTCCCAGCGTATGAAAAATGAACAGTTGGCTTAGTGGAGTTGAGGGTGTGGAAGGAACAGACTACAATGCTGTGACTAAGGGAAGGGGGTTAATTTTTTTCTTCTTAATTTTCCCTCATTTGATACTGAACTGTCAAGGGGGTGATGGAGAAGGAGATAATTGTATAACATGATATCATGTAGTGGGACAGTGTCATTCTCCGTGTCCCCCTACCCCTCCAGGCACCTGCTGCTGCCTGGGACAAGAAGCCATCTCTAGGCAGCCCTTTCAACTCTGCCAGTCTGCGTCTTGCAGCGTAGCCTCTCATCTAGGTAGCTACAGGCCTGCTGCAGGAGGGCAGGATTCAGCATTTCCACCAAGCTCCCCAGTGAGATTGATGCTGCTGGTCCATTGAGAGGCAAGGTCAGAGCCACTAGCTGCTGGTGGCCCCAGCAGGGGTGCTTGGGAGCTGGAAGCAGGACCTGATTCCCAGTGTTTCCCACTGCCACTTCCAGATTGTCCCAGAGTGTGAGTCCTGCTAAGATGGGGACAGTGAGCCGGTCCGCAGAAGCGCTAGAGCCAGGAGCTGTGCTGGCCGTGGCTCTCAGGCCGGCAGCTAGCGTTATCAGCACAGGGGTGGACAGGTTAAGAGTGCTGTAGTGTTCACCTGCAAGGTGCATGTATGGAAGGTGTGTACACGCATGCACAGGTGGGTGGGAGCTCATGCTGTTTCCACAGACCCCTGGGAGGATAGAACCTGTGTCTTAGAGGTTGCAAAGTGACCTAAGGAGGCTGGGCCTTGCTCCTCATCCCTTCTTTTTCTTCTTCTCCTCTTCCTCCTCCTCCTTCTCCTCCTCCTTCTTCTTCATCGGAAAGGCAGTTGCGCAGAGAGGAGGAGAGACAAAGATCCACCATCCACTGGGAGACCCAGATGAAGCAATTAAGTCAGCAACTCTTTACTGAGAGCCAGGGATGGGGGGCTGTGATTACCCAAGGGAGGGAGGGCACCCAGGAAAATGCCCCGTTCTGCACAGAGTAGTAAGAGCTTTGCCAAAGGGCTGCTCAGAGGCCCTCTTAAACAACTCCAGGAACAATATTCCCTGCCCAAGAGAACCCAGGAAGCCTTCCAGCAAAGGTGACATTGAATCTGAGCCTGGCATAACAACCAAGGCTCATCCAGGGGATTCCGCAGTAAACCTTAGGAGGCAAGGAAACTGCAAGTGCCAAAGATTCAGACACAGTGCCCTGTCAAGTGATGGCAGCAAACCGTGGCTATAGTATACCTGGTTGTGGCTGGAGCAACAAGTCTGGGATGGCACAGCCAGGACTCTGCAGGGTAATGGGCAGTGTGGTCAAAATTGTGGGTCACTGAGTCTGCCAAATGGAGGCTGAGGTGCACTGGGTGGCAGGTGAAGGGCAGATGGGCTAGGAATAGAGGTGACAGGCCGGAGGGGAATCCTGGAAGTTCTAGACGCTAGCTCGGTGGAGAGAAGAAGGAGGACTTTGGGTTTTCTCACCTGTGCTTTGGCATTTTGCTTCCAAAAAACTTGAAGGGCTTTGACTCTGAACTGGAGATTTTTTGGTAAAGCTGTGAGGGAAGGGGGTGGACAGGCCAAGGCAGGGCTTCTCTTCCTGGATCTCAGATGGCATGGATTTATGGATTTATGGATTTATGGATTCCATGGCTTCCATACAGAAGGATTTTTTTTTCTTCTAGTTAGAGTCTGAGCACAAGATACTGCCTATAATAATGAGGAAAATAACAGCATGCTATAGAATACTTTTGTCATTGCAAGTTATACTGTGTGTTCATGGTAAAAGTTTTGGAAAATACAGAAGTGTAGAATAAAATACAAAAACACCTCAAAGTCCACCATTGAAAGGCAATTACTGTTAATGTATTTGGTTTTAAAAATTATAACCATATATGTAATTTATGTCTTGCTTTTAAAAATTAACCCACTATAATCATTTCCAAAGCCATAGAATGTTCTTTGAACATAAACCTGACAGTTCGGATGGCATTCCATTTATAGAGGTCACATGACTTACTGAGACATTCTGCAGTTCTGATTTCTTAGGCTGTTCGAAGCTGCACTCCGAGTACTCATCGTCTTAATGGAAGACTTTGATTTATTGATACTTGTCATCAGGTTATGCTTGTCATTATTTGTCATCCAGTTTTGTTCCCTATGGTTGTTTGTGTTTTGTTATGCTCTTTTACCATAGCAAGGATGTTTTCTTTGTTTTTATTTCCTCCAGTGATTTAGAAGCAATAAATCTGTTTCATCAACTAGGAGGGCAATTTAAAATTTTGAGCACAGGTGTTTTCTTTGTCAGGGTCAATAACAAGTTATATCAGTTTTTGTTGATCTGTTTTTGGATTTCAGACACATAATCATTATTTTACTATTAATATTATGTTTCTTCTCATTCATGAAGAAATATATTTTCTATTTGTATTTAAATTTTTTTTAATTGGAAAGGGAGATCAGATTTATGGAGAGAAAGAGAGATAGAAAGATCCTCATCTATTGGTTCACTCCCCAAATGGCTGCAACAGCCAGAGCTGAGCTGATCCAAAGCCAGGAGCCAGGAGCTTCTTCTGGGTCTCCCACACGGGTGCAGGGTCCCAAGGCTTTGTACTGTCCTCTACTGCTTTCCCAGGCCACAAGCAGGGAGCGGGATTGGAAGTGGAGCAGCTGGGACACAAACTGGCGCCCATATGGGCTCCTGGTATTTGCAAGACGAGTATTTAGCCACAGAGCTGTTGGACCAGGCCCTCCTTGTATTATTTTAGAAGTGTTATTCTGGGTTTAGTTCTGTTGTTGTTATTTACCACTAGTTGTTTGAAAGACAACTCCATATTTGAGTTTCTTTTTCTAGACAAAAATTTATTTGAAAGGTAGGAAAAATTTTTTTAAGATTTATTTATTTTTATTGGAAAGGCAGATATACAGAGAGGAAAATGTTCCAGCTGATGGTTCACTCCCCAAGTGACCGCAACGGCTGGAGCTGAGCCGATCCAAAGCCAGGAGCTCAGATCCTCCTCCAGGTCTCCCACGCAGGTGCAGGGTCCCCAAGGCTTTGGGCGGTCCTCGACTGTTTTTCCAGGCCACAGGCAGGGACCTGGATGGGAAGTGGAGCTGCTGGACTTGAATTTCAGCATCACAGATGGTGGTTTTACGCACTGTGCCGCAATGCAATGGCTGGTCCTCTTGTTGGATTTGTAAGGAAGGTATTGCCAGGGATGGGTCCAGAGGTGTCTTGGCTCGTTCATCCTTTCTAAGGACTGTGTAAGCCAGCCCTGCCTCCTAGGTACATCTTACCTAATGCAGGTGCCAAGTGAAGTCATACAAGATACAAGTGAGGTGGAGTTTCTTTTAAAAAAAATTTTTTTAAATTTAGGGCTATAAAAATATCCAGGGATAGAAACAGATATGCTGTGGTGATGTGTCATGTGGGGAATTATTCTCTCACTGCATTGTTTCCTCGTGTATCACGCAAGTTCGTGTTTAGTTCATTGTTTAGTGTGAGTGTGTTGTTTTCGTGGCTCACAGTTGGATCGTGAGTTCATTTCTCCAGCCTTCAGCTACACTGGAGAAGCCTGTCCCGGCTTGGTGTATCATTCTCACCAGAGCGGCTTTTCACTTGCTCTTGGTGGATGGAGTTTTTAAAGGGGAAATAAAAAAGCTTTTAGCATCAGAGTAAACTTCCAGAATTGTCCATCGTCATCCCCCAGCAAGAGTCTCCAGCACCCACACTCCACCCCGCCAAACCGAAACCACCACTACAGAGCCATTTACCGTTAGGAAGTCATTCAACAAACTGATCGTGCACCTGCTCTGGTTCAGGTTCCTGTGAGCCAGGAAGACCCCAGCCCTGTCCTCCAGCAGTTTGGGACTTCGGCTGGGGGTGAAGCAAAGGGGTACCCCAGAGGGGCTGGTATTGGTGAGCCATTTAGAGGGGAGCCTGGAGAAAGTGATGTGTGTGGCAGAGTCACCAGGCTTCAGCCCCCTGCCCAGAGTAGAGCAGGCAGCAAGCTTGTGCCCAGAAGGGCAGACAGACACCAAAAAATCACAGCCTGCTTCATCCAGGGAGCTGCTCTAAAGGCAAGTCACGCAGGGCAAGGAGCTGGCGGGGCCAGACAGGGAGTTCTTCCCAGGAAGCCAGCTTGGGGGCAGAGAAAGAAAGGAGAAAATGCTCTCCCACAGAGGCGGCAGCAGGCAGGGTGCCCAGGCCAGCTGGGCAGGGAGGACCAAACATCCCCCTGCCCCTCGGGTAAAACCCTCAACCTTGTCACACACCCCGAGCTGCCAACCCCTCCACCCCACCCCATCTCCTCTACTAGTGCAAAATAAGAAGAAACAAAGAAATTGGAAATCCATGCAGAGCTTGGATTTTTTTTTTATTTCTTTTTTTTATTTCTCTGAAAGAGTTACAGAGGGAGGAGAGACAGAGTGCGCGAGCTCCCATCTGCTGGTTCACTCTCCAAATGGCCACAATAGCCAGGAACCCCCAAGCTTCTTCCAGGTCTTCCAGGTGGGTGCAGTGCCCCCGAACACTTGGGCCATCCTGCACTACTTTCCCAGGCCCTTAGCAGGCGGCTGGATCAGAAGTGGAGCAGCCGGACTATAACTGGTGCCCACAGGGGATGCTGGTCACAGGCAGAGGGCATGCAAAATTTTTCATGATATACATTCTCCACGGACTTGTTGAAGACCCCTTGATTGCATAGATGTCAGCGTTTTGTTTTGTTTTGTTTTTGGTGGGTTTTTTTGGGTATCAATATGAACTTACCTTCTAATGCCATTTCCACAAACTTTATGAAGTCCCTCCAGAGTATTTCCCTAGTCTCAAAATATCTCCTACAAGGGACTTGATCACTTCCAAGAGGAAAGTGACAGCTGGTAGTAAGGAAAACCTAGTAGACACTGCCTTAACCAGATGAGCAAAGTTTGCCAACAGTGGGGTCAGTTGGCATCTGGGGCATCTGGGCAGGAGCACAGGATCACGTTTGTGTTTTCTGCCAAGACCCAGCAAGAGGAACATTCCACGCACTAACTTGGGGTTAGTCTCTTCCAAAGGGTCCAGGTGAAAAGACGAAGTGTACAGAACCATCCCAGATTCAAGGACACGGAGGAGCCATGGCCCCTGGAGGCCATGCGGGTGTGTGAGCTGGACCTTCGCCCACAAAAAGGACATCACAGCCCAGTGGGTGAAAGTTCAACTTCCACTTGTAGATAGAAGTCGCAGTGCTGTGTCCTTGTTAACATCCTCATTTGTTGGTTGCACTGGGATGAGGGGTGGGAATGTCCTTGTTTTGGGGCTGTGTTAAGAGGTAGAAGAGACACTAGTGTAGCTTGCCACAGAACGATTGAATTACTCCTCACAGCTCCCCGGCAACTCCCTTGCCAGTGGAGTTGGCTGGGCTCCTGGGGTTCCTCCCCACCCCCATGGTGAGGGGGTGTGGCTGTTACCCTCTGGAGCCGGAACCTGCAAGTCCCTAGGGCTCCCCTGCAAGAGCTTGAAAGCAAAACTACAGGGTGAACCAAGACCTGGGCTCTAGGACCCATGCGGTGTCCTTTCCGGTACATCATCCCAGACCAAGCAGATCACAGGGCCAACCCAGAGGCACACCATGGGGACAGGGACTCCACCTCTTTCTGGGAGGAAGTATCTGGCTGGCCTTAGTGGACTGAGGATGCCCCAACAGGATGCCCCTTGCAGGTCCCCATGTGCCTCACTTGACCCGGCCCAGCCAGTGTCTGAATGCTCACATCTCAGGAGTGTGGCAGTGGTAGGGAGACTTCGATTCTGGTTGTTTTTTGTTTTTGTTTTTGTTTTTTAAGATTCAGAGAGAGAACTCTTCCATCTACTCCCCAAACACCCTAAATAGATAGGGCTGAGCCAGGTGGCAACCAGGAGCCTAGAACTCAATGCAAGTCTCTCACATGGCTGGCAGGGGCCCAACACTAGAGACATTACCTGCTGCCTGTCAGAGTACACATTAGCAGGAAGTGGAATCCAGAGCAGATCTGGGACTCGATCCCAGGCACCCTGAAGTGGGATGGGGTGTCCCAGGTAGCATCTTGATGGCTGCACCAACCTCCCCTCCTCCGCTCAATCTCTGCTTGGCAGGAAGCCACAGGGTTAGCTGGGTCCCCACTGCAAGGTCCAAGATGGCGCAGACTAGAAGGCAGAGCCTGGGAGGGAGTGGAGCCTTCCTTTTGCAACCACACCCCCTATGTGACTGTGTCTTTCCCCCTTGGGGGGGTGGCTTCAGGCCTCTGCTGGGTCCCTGTCCAGCCACTGTCTTCCTGGGTCCTATATCCAGAGGAAGTAGCCCAAGCAGGAACAGGATTGAGGGGGAGTGGGTTGAGTCTCAGCTTTGCCTAGGACAGTGCACCCCAGACTGGTTGTCAGAGTGCCTTGTCCTGGGGTATCTGAGGGGGCGCCCAGAACAAGGGTTCTTCCAGCAGGGCTGGAGCGGCAGAGGCTGTGAGGGGCATTCGAGGGTCTTGGGATGCTAGCAGTCTATCAGCCAGGGTGGGGACACTGATTTTAACCTGGCTGCTCATCATCTATAGAGGGATGGCCCAGCAGGCAAATGGATGGACAAAGATGAAAGTATAGATGGATGAATGGATGGGTGGGTGGATGGATGGATGGATAGATGGACCGGCAAGTGGATAAGTGATGAATGAATGGATGGATGGATGGACAGATGGCTAGATGAGCAAATGGATGGGTGGAAGGAAGGAAGGATAGATGGATGGGTGGGTGAAAGAAAACAGGTACTGGCATGTGGTCAGGTGGGAAGATTGCAGGAAGAAATGTGGGGCAGACTGGAGAGGAGGCAGGAGGAGTGGGTGGGAGGGAAGAGAATGACGGATGCTTGGTGCTGAGGCTGGGCAGGCATTGGAGGAGAGCTGACGGCCGGAGGCCTGGCTCTCAGCTCTCCGCACCCCCAGGCAGCTTCCTGATCCCCTACATTGTGATGCTCCTGGTGGAGGGGATGCCACTCCTGTACCTGGAACTGGCTGTGGGGCAGCGCATGCGCCAGGGCAGCATCGGCGCCTGGAGGACCATCAGCCCCTACCTCAGCGGAGTCGGTATGTAGGGCCTTGCAAGAACCTGCCCATCCGGGGACCCCAGACCACCCCTGGATGGGGACAACAACCCCTGAGCACAGCTTCTGCTCAGGGGCAAGCACTAGGCCCTGGAGAGAGCCCTTGGTAGGACAGCCAGCTGGGGAGGGAGGGCTGGGAGGGGCCAGGTTCCTACCCCCAGGGCAATAAACAAGGGGCACGCCTGTCCTTGGGGACACAGATACCACACTGCAGCTCAGCTCCTGTGTGTGACTCCCAGTCCTGGCCAGGAACTCCCGGTAATGGCTTCCTGTCCTAGTGAGCACCTGCTCTGTGCCCCAGGCTGGGAACATTGCCTCCAGGAGCACAGATGGATGCCACACTGCAATTCAGTTTCCATCTTTGGAGAAGAGACACAGTTGTGACTTCAAGCTGCCTAAGCAAACAATCTCAGAGGGCTTCTCAGGGGCAGCATGTGCCGCCAAATAGCAGACACCAAGTATCTGTGGCCATCAGGGGGCGCCAGAGTCCATTTACGGCCCAGCTGGGGCAGTTCTGGTTTGAAGCCTTTGCAGACACACCTGTTGGATACATCATCCCAGTATGGCCAGTTCCAAAGTACAGAGGAGCTGTCCCAGCAGGTGGGGCTGGGAGGAGGTGGGGACAGCTGCCCCGGGGGGCCATCCCTTCTGTGCTCCCAGCTCTACCCTGGATTCCCTGGAGGCTGGACCAGGTCAGAACAGCCCCCCAGCCCCTCCACACCCCTGCTCCCTGCCAGCATATGACAGAGTCTGTTTCCAGTTACGCAATCTCAGGTAAGAGAGCACCTGTCACACAAGTGCTGCT
This sequence comes from Ochotona princeps, assembly GCF_030435755.1. NCBI lineage: Eukaryota > Metazoa > Chordata > Mammalia > Lagomorpha > Ochotonidae > Ochotona > Ochotona princeps. Next base: position 29,277,477 of record NC_080852.1, on the reverse strand, counting down.
CGTGCCAGGTTTGAACCTAATTCTGCCACCTACTGGTTGGCAGTCCTGGGCCAGGGCTGGGCCTCAGCACTCCTCTAAGGGGAGAATTCTAAGTACATGAGAGGTACTTAGCACAGTAGCTGGCATTGACGTCTCAGAAAATACCCTGCTTGGCTTCCTGTCTCAGAAGATGGAGGGATGGAGATACAAGGAGGTCTTGGCCAGGAGGCAGTCCCTACAGGGTTGGCCCTGGGCAGGGGTCCTGGGTGGCCTGTGAGCAGTGGGGAGGGGGCCCATTGCCCTGTGCTTCCTTGCAGGCGTCGCCAGTGTGGTGGTCTCCTTCTTCCTGTCCATGTACTACAACGTCATCAACGCCTGGGCCTTCTGGTACCTCTTCCACTCCTTCCAGGTGAGCTACCAGCCACACCAGAGCAAGAATGGGCACCAGTGAGGAACAGGATGTGAGGCCAGCCAGCTAGAGAAAGGGCTGCAGCCTCGGGGAGCAGCAGGTGGTAGGAAGGCAGTTGGAGCCTAGCACCCCAGACCATCCAGAGGGCTTCTGAGCCTGGGTCCCATGGACCCCCTATATGTAACCCAGATCATGCAGGTGTGTGTCTACGTCTATTTTTGCACAGTTCTGAGAAACTGGCTGTGTCTTGTCTTGTCTTTTTTTTCCCTTTTTTTTTCTTTTCTTTTTCCTTCCTTCCTTCCTTCCTTCCTTCCTTTTTTAAGCTTTAAGTACTCAAAAGGTAGAGTTATACAGAGACAAGACCTTCCGTCCGCTGGTTCACTTCCCAAATGGCCACAATGGCTGGAGCTGAGCCAGTCCAGATCCAGGAGCCAGAAGCTTCTCCCATCTAGGCCTCCCACATGGAGGCAGGGGCTCAAGCACTTGGGCCATCTTCTATTGCTTTCCCAGGCACATTAACAGGGAGCTAGATTAGAAGTAGAACATCTAGGGCTTGAGCCGACAATCAGGATGCTGGTGCTGCATGTGGCAGGTTTACCCACTGTGCCACAGCACCAGCCCCTATGTAAAAGCTAGAGCAGCAGAGAGGAAGAGATAGCTCTGTCTGCTGTTCACTCCTCAGATGACCACCACTACCAGGGCTGGACCACACCAGGGCTGGGAACCATGTCTCGGTCCCTTAAGTGGATGGCTGGACCTAAGACCTTGGGCCACTTAGTAAGGAGCTGAATCAGAAGTGGAGCAACCAGGATGCAACCTGTGTCACACGCAGCAGCTTAACCCGCTGTGTCCTTACACTGCCTCCAACACATGGCTTTCCCAAGGTCCTCCACAGTGGGCCATGCGTCCTTTCCTGTTTCCAAGCCTCTCCTTTTCCCTACAGATTCAAGATCATTCTAGAAGGACTGCTGTCATTATGAAACACCATAGGGGCTGTGTCTCTACAAGTGAGCCAAGCAACAGTGTTAGCCTCATGGTTAAGATGCCATCCCAGAGTTCCAGGGTTCAATTCCCAACTCCAGCTCTTGACACCCCAGCTTCCTGCTCATACACACCTGGGGAGGCAGTAGGGAGGTGCCCCAGTGGGTGGGTTCCCACAATCCACAGAGACCTGGCTCGAGTTTCCAGTTCCTAGCTCTGGCCATTGCAGGCATTTGGGGAGTGAGCCAGTGAACGGAAGTTCTCTCTGTGTGTCTCTGTCTAATTAAAATCATTTTAATTGGGGCTTGGAGCCACTCAGGCATTTGCAACAAGAAAACCAGGTCAAGCAAAACTTAAGCAGAGGGAGAAGCTTAATGGCTCCCCTCTTAAAAGTCTAACGACTGCAGGTCTGGCTGCATCAAGCTGGGAGGAAGACCTCAGTATTAGATTCTTACTGGTCAGATGGGCGGGATGATAGCAGGGGACAGAACCCCATTTCCCTCTAGTTCCCAACTCCAGTGTGCAGTGGGGGGAACCAGAATCAATCTTACTCGTGCCTGGGCTTGGCAGGCAGCTGTGGAAGTAAAGACCCCCAGATGAGGACAAGCAGAGGCTGTGCATTCAGAGCTCACGTCAGCAGGGGAGCAGCTACCAGCACGCTGTGAGTGCTGGAGACCATGGGGCAGGCAGAGAACTAGGAGAACCTAACAGCTGGAAACAGAAGGATGTCACAGTGGGGAGCAGGTGCAGGGTGTGGCCTTGGAGAATAGGAGGGGGACTAGTGAGAAGCATCCACTTGGTCAGTTGGAGGAGTGGGTTTGGGCTTTTCTGGTTGTTTTGTGTTGGCCCAAAAGAAGGAGTCCTTCAGTCCTTGAGCAGGTCGGGACCATTCTAGGTTGGCACTGCAGAACTTGAGGGTCAGGGTCCCCGCATCCTAAAGGAAGGTATTGGTGTCCCTTGGCCATTCCATCTTTTGGGCCCACAGCATAGTTCTGTTGTCCTCCCCTCCTGTCCATTCAGCTGGGGAGAGAGGCTTTCTTCCAAGACCCCTACCTGGCCTTTCTGTGTCCTTGACCAATTCTGGGATCCCCTTCCTGCCACAGAAGGACCCGCCCTTAGAAGACCCCTACCCAACTCCATAATCCTTCCAGGGCCACCTCCCACAGCCCGGCCATGACCGTGGCCCCAGCCCCATGACCCTGTAAGACGCTGGTTTTGGCCCTACAGGACCCCCTGCCGTGGTCTGTGTGTCCCCTGAACGAGAACCGCACAGGCTACGATGAGGAGTGCGAGAAGGCGACCTCCACGCAGTACTTCTGGTACCGGAAGACCCTCAACATCTCGCCATCCATCCAGGAGAGCGGCAGCTTGCAGTGGGAGCCAGCACTGTGCCTCATCCTGGCCTGGCTCGTGGTGTACCTGTGCATCCTGCGTGGCACTGAGTCCACTGGGAAGGTGGGCGGGGTGTGGGGGAAGAGCAGGGTGGGCAGGGGAGGTGGGCGTAGCATAGAGGAAGGTTCTGGTAGGTGGGACAGGAAGGGCCTGGCAGGTGGGCAGGCCCAGGAGCAGATGCCTCTGCCCCAGGTGGCAGACAACAAGAGGCAGAGGCTTGCTGGGGTGTAGGGTGCTCGCGATGTGCGCATCCATAACCATAAAGGTGACCGAGGGTGGCTCAAGCTGCAACCCTGAATCTGGTGTCGAGGACTTTGGCTGTCTAAGAAAAGCCAGCCCCATAGGCAGCAAGCCATGGGTTCCCGTCTAAAACTCAGAGAGACTGCCCAGCACCCCGGTGAATCCCACCGTTGTCTGAACCTTCAGCTCTATGCAGGCAAGCTGGGAGATCTTTGAGCTGCTGGCACCTGAGTCCTGCCCGAGCCATGGCATGGAGGAGGCTGGCAGGCTCCCAGGGCCTCCCTGTGGACAGCAGGGCTGGGACCCTGTGCTCTCAGCACCTACCGTGACCCCATGCAGCCCCTGGGCCTGCTCTCCACAACCCACTTCTTCCCAGCTCTGTGTAGACAGCAAGGGCTTCTGTTACTGTCACCTGGCTCTCAAGCCTCAGCACACAGCCCCGACCCTAGGGAGCCCTGTCTCAGACCTGGCCACCCTCCGCCAGAGGACCATGGCATGCGTGCCCACATCATCCCATGCTAACATCCACATTTGTCTCAGGATGATAGTCTGGAAAACAGCAAATTCGAGCATACTTGAGAAATAGACTGGCAGGTTGACCAGAAGTTTCAATGGCTTAAATCCCAAGGGAATTGTGTATGACAGTCTTTGTTGTCTAGAGTTGTGATTGGATGTAGCAGGGGCGTGTACCCAAGGGAGTGGGTCCAGTCTTAGGACACAAGGGAGATGACCTCACAGGCAGAGGCAACTCCTGCTTTGTTCTAGAAAGGGCAGGCTAGCTCAGTTCTCAAAGGTAGCATGCACCCTGGGGGAGCTCAAAGATTTGGCTCCAAAGGTTCCCTGTGGGTGTCATTGGGTCCCCAGGTGGAGCTGGGGGATGTGACCCAGATCTGCTGACCCCCTGATTGTACTGTACATGTATGAACCAGATCTCCTGCTCTCTGAGGGTCTCCCCAGCGCCTTCGCCCCGTTTACCCACCTCCCACATTCAAAGAGCCTGTGCTAACACCTGTTTTTTATTTTTTTAAGATTTATTTTTTTCTTATTGGAAAGGCAGATTTACAGAGAGAAGGAGGGACAGAGAGAAAGATCCTCCATCCACTGGTTCATTCCCGAAAAGGTTTTATCTACTGGAGCTGAACCAGTCCAAAGCCAGGAACCAGCGTGCAGGTTCCCAAGGCTTCAGGCTGACCTCCACTGCTTTCCCAGGCCACAAATCAGAGAGCTGAATTAGAAGTGGAACAGCCAGAACATGAACCAGAACCCATATAGGATACTGGCACTGTCAGGTGGAAGATTAGCCTGTTGAGTCACTGCCAGCCCCAACACCTGTTTATTCTTACCCACCTATTTTTTCTGCATATGCCTTTGCCCCCTCATGGCAGAAATGCCCCCACAGCTCTATTTCTGGAGCTTGGCTTGTGTTAAAGACTCCATGCCCTCTCCTGGCTGCCCTGGCGTAGTGCCCTGTTTCTCCTGTAGGCGTGGTCATGGATGTGCCACAGTTGGCTGCTCCAGCAGGTTAGGTTGAGCCCATGTCCCGTGTTCCCGTCCACTAGGTGTGGCTGCAGGGAGCCACCCCAGTCAGGATTCCAAGAGTCCCTGGGAGACTTGCCCACCTCTCCAGGGCAGGGGCAGAGGCAAGGAGGCAAGGGACACAGGCTTCCCTGTGTGTCCTCCCAGGGTAACAAACACAGGTGGAACCTGGCACATTTGCCAAAACAGAAAAGAGAGGCGATTGGTGAAAGTTCTGTGTGTGAATAGTTTTCAAGCTCCAGTTTCTCTCCTGTCCATCCATTGAGAGCCCTCTTCTTCCCCTTACTTTGTTTCATTGTTGTTTTCCTCTAAGAGACAGTTACCTTACTTCCTTCTTTGCTGAAGCCACTAGGAAGCCCACGGCTGGATTGGCACAGGAAGTGTACACAGACACCCTCTGTGGGCTGCCTTTCGTTTGGGCTGATCGCTACCTTGCTTGTACTTTCATTGCATGGTCATTTCTGACCTTTTTCAAAGTCTCCATGTGCTTGGTGTACCTTGGGGGCTCCCTCAAGTCCCATCAGAGCCTCCCTACCTGTTCTCCTCTTCCCTGCCAATCTGACATGTCCTGGTGGTCATGGATGTGCATGATTGTGTCCCTCCAGCCCCGAATCCCAGCCTGTGACCCACCAAGAAGGCCAGTGGTTAGTCCAGCTGTCAGCAGCCGAGGTGCAGCCTGAGAGCCCAGCACCTGCTGGGGACTCACAGGCCAGGGTCGGCCTCTGTCCCTGCCTCTCCAGGAGGCTGACTCTGCCCCCCGCTACCCACAGGTGGTGTATTTTACAGCATCGCTGCCCTACTGTGTGCTCCTCATCTACCTGATCAGGGGCCTCACACTCCACGGAGCCACCAACGGCCTCATGTACATGTTCACTCCCAAGGTATGGATGTGGGTGATGGGGCTCAGGGACTCCTTCACTTATCCAGCTGCCTTCCAGGGTGGTTGGGGGAGAGGCAGGTAGGGGCTGTACCCAGAGGCTTACTGGGAGCCCCCAGACTGTGGGTTTGCGAGCTCCTAGATCTGCTCATCAGCCACATGGTCTCACATGATCTGGAATCTTCAGGGTCCCTCTCAGCTTCCTGTCTTACCCACCCGGGACTCTAACTGCTGCCCCTGCCTCCCTTCTGCTTACTGCCCAATGCTCGCCCAAGTCCCTCCCACACTGTATCAGAGCTGGCCCTTCCCCAAGCAGGTCGTATACCCCTTTGCTTGCCATGTTGGCTATGATCCGTCCCCACCCCTCACATCCCAGTGAGAATACTCATCAGTGGAGGGCACTGCAGCATGAGGTGGGACACTTTTGAAAAAATATATTTACTTATTTGAAAGTCAGAATTATAGAGAGAGAGCCCATGACCTTCCACTTGCTGGTACATTCCCCATTTGGCCAAGGCTGAGCCAAGTCAGAGCCAGGAGCCAGGTCTCACAGGTGGTGGTAGGGGCTCAAGCACTTGTGCCATCTCCTGCTGCTTTGCCCAGGCCATTAACAGGAGCTGGATCGGAAGAGGCTCAGCCAAGAAGCTTATTGGTGCTCCTATGGGATGCCGGCCTCATAGGTGGTAGATAGCCTTACCCACTACTCCACAACACAGGCCACAGAGACACATTCTGCGTTTAGCAATTGTACACCTGAGAACAAAATGGCTGTAACATCCCCAAGGCACACCCCTGTGTGTTAGAAGGAACCCAGACCCAAACTCTACCACCGTCCACTCTACTTCCAACTCACGGCAGGAGGTCCGTCAGCCCTGTCCCCCCGGCTCTGCAGGTGCAGCAGCTGGCCAACCCCAAGGCCTGGATCAACGCGGCCACGCAGATCTTCTTCTCCCTGGGCCTGGGGTTCGGCAGCCTGATCGCCTTCGCCAGCTACAATGAGCCCTCCAACAACTGCCAGAAGCACGCGGTCATCGTCTCCCTCATCAACAGCTTCACCTCCATATTCGCCAGCATCGTCACCTTCTCCATCTACGGCTTCAAGGCCACCTTCAACTACGAGAGCTGCCTGAAGAAGTGAGCCTGGGCCCTTACCAGGAGTGCTGGGGCTGCTGAGCCCGAGGGACAAGCTGGGAAGTCAGGGGAGGGGACTGCTCACCTCCTCGGAGCCTTAAATCCAGCCTCACAGCAAGTAGCCTGGGGCAAGTCCGTGACTGCCTCCCAGGGGTCAAGGTCTAGGCACCCCCTGGCATTCTGCAGACAAACCTGAGTTCCCAGGGCCTGGCCCAGCTGATCCTGGAGCTCACAGCATCTATTCTGTGAACCACAAGGCACAGTGTCATAGTCCCTGGCCACAGAGGCTATCTGCAACTGCAAAGCTGAATCCATGTGAATTATTTTAAATTTAGAGAGCTTAACTTGCATGTACCTGATTCTAAATTTTAGGTTAAGATAGTTTTTACAAAATGATTTCTTTGAAAAGCAGAGTTACAGAGGGAGAGAGAGATCATCCATGCCCTACTTTACTTCCCAAAATGGCCACAGCAGTGGGGCCTGGGCCAGTCCGAAGGCAGGAGCAAGGTGCTTCTTCCCCCAGGTCTCCCACAGGGGTGCAGAGAGCCACACACTTGGGCCGTCTTCTGCTGGTTCCCCAGGTGCATTGGAATTGGAAGTAGAGCAGCTGCGACTCAAACTGGTGTCCCAATGGGATGCCAGCTCTGCATTTACCCGCCATGCCACAACTCTGTCCCCTGAGTTAACGTGACATAAGTCAGTCCATCAGTGGTACAAACATTACTTAGGCACAATGGCTATTGACCACATCAAGATAGAGCTTTCATCATCCTAGAATCTTGTTTTGTTTAAAGATTTTATTTTGGAAGCTTTGAGAAGAGACAGAGACCTTCAATGTGCTGGTGCTTTTCCCAAATGGCTATAGTGGTTCTGGCTATTCGTGGTTTTTTGTGTTTCCAGATGAATCTGTGTATCATTTTTTCCAGTTCGATGAAGAATGCTGTGGGTAATTTGATTGGGATTGCATTGAATGTATATATTGCTTTTGGTAGTATAGACATTTTGATGATATTAATTTTGCCTATCCAGGAGCATGGGATGTTGTTCCATCTTTCGAGGGCAAGGCCAAGTTGGGCTGAAGCCAGGAGCCTGGAGCTTCAGCTGGGTCTCCCACATAGGTTCGGGGGTCCGAGTGCATGGGCCATCTTGCGTTAGCTTTCCCAGGTGCATTAGCAGGGACCTGGACCTGGACCTGGAGCAGAGCAGCCAGGACTTGAACCAGTGCTATAAAAGGGAATGCTAGTAAGAGGCAGCAGCTTAATTCACTAGGCCACAGGGCTGGCTCTGACCACAGAAATTGCATGAGACTGCGCTGGCCCAGAGGTTGCAAGAGCCTCTGTGTGGCTGTAGTTCCCACCTCCATCTCCACCCCTGTCTGAGACACTTCCAAGCGTTCAGATTGCCCCACTTTTAGAGGGGTCCTGGTTGGTCATCAGATCTCCTATCTGCAGCTGGCGCCCAGGCTTCTGAGCACCTTCCTGGGGCCCGAAGGTCAATGACACATCCTCTCTGCAGGGTGATCTTGCTGCTGACCAACACATTTGACCTGGAGGATGGCTTTCTCACAGCCGCCAACCTGGAACAGGTGAAGGACTACCTGGCAGCCACCTACCCCAGTGAATACAGCGCCCTCTTCCCGCACATCCAAAACTGCAGCCTGGAGGCGGAGCTGGACACGGTAAGGAGCTCTGCTTGGGGACCCTGAGGGTTGCCCACCTGGGACCTAGGAGGTGTGCGCGGTCTGCAGGCCCCAGGGGAAAATGCTGGGTATCCCAGGGCTCCCTCAGCCACCCCAGGTCCTCCTCACTGCCAGGTCTTTTGAATCTATATATATTTTTTAAGTACAGGAAGTACAGAGAATAACAACCACTTGGTGCCTGGGTGATGCCCTTCTGGGTTGATCCGCTTGCTCAGTCCCTTCTGCCTGCTGCTCCTGGCCTGTGGCATGATCTTCTTCCCAAGGGAAAGCTCAGACCCCCAGGCCCCAGCTCCTGCCCTTCAAGTCCAAGGCCCCGTTCGGATGACCCGTGAGGCCCTTGGCCTTCAGTGTTCTCTCTTCTTTGGTGTTGGTACTTTGAAATTTTCCTCATTTCCTTTGGAACTGAACTGTCCGAGGACTGCATAGTTATTTCCCACCCATTACCTGCTTCTCTGTCTTCCTAGCTTCATTCTGTTTGGTCCTGCTGTTGGCCATTTGAGTAGTTGATTTCTGTTCTTGACTATTTCCCATGCATATTTCATTTAGTAAAGTTTAAAGTTAGACCATCTCTTGACTTTCCACCTGAATCACACAAGGCCTTTTGAACCCTTTCATCTCATCCCTCCTGTTTTACACATGAGCATTATCCAGGTTTGGTTTGTAGACTAATTCACCAGACAGGGCCATTATTTTGTCTGTGTTTGCGTACGTCATTCTTTCTCACTTCCCAGCTTTCTTTATTGGATTTTTCTCTGTTAAAATGCCTTTTGTCAGAACTCTTTTCATAATAAATATTCTGGTTTTGTTTTATGTAAATGCCTATATCTAGCCCTAACTTTTTAAAAAAGTTTTGTTTTAATTGGAAAGGTAGATTTACAGAGAGAGAGAAGGAGAGGGCAGAGAGATCTCCCATCTGCTGGTTCACTCCCCAGAAGGCTGCAGTGTCCAGGGGTGGGCGAGTCCTCCAGGTCTCCCACATTGGGTGCAGGGGCCTAAGGACTTGGGCCATTGTTTGCTGCCTTTCCAGGAAAATCAGCAGGGAGTTGGACCAGAAATGGAACAGCTGGGACTTGAACCAGTGCCCATATGGGGTTTTGATACCACAGGTATAGGCTCAACTTATGTGCCATGGCTCTAGCTTCTGACCTCCATTTTTTTTTTAAGATGATTTTCCCTTAAGTAAAAATGTTTAGGTTAACCTTTGTTTTCTCCCATTAATTCTATGGTTGCTGTTAAAATCCTCCCGCGTAAGCAGTCATTTCTCTCCCTCATGTGTCTCCTGCCTCCACGGTTCTGATTACTTCTGCCTGTTGGGCTTTCCTGAGGTCATAACACTTCCAGCAAGCCTTCTTTTCCTCCCCTGTCTGGAACATTCCTGGGTGGAGGGCTTCTTGGATATAGAATTCCTAAAACTGAAGGGAAAGTTTGCCTTACGCTGCCCCTGAACGTCAGGACTCACCCATTAGGCTGGTCCGAACAGCCCCCTTGGTGCAGGGTGGGGAGGTTCTCCCAGGCTGCCCGCAGGGAGAAGGCTAGACCCGCCTCGACCAGGTTAGCAACAAGGGCAGGACTTTTGATCCCTCAGCCACACAATTCCCTGTTTTCCCAGCCGCTCCTGCACACATCAGCCACCTGGAATGCCAACAAGGACCCTGGGCCGTGTCCTCAATAGCCACGCTGGGCTGGGTGAACAGCGAAGATGGGTTTTGTGGTTCCGATCCGGGGATTCTTACAGTCGCTTCCAAGGGGTGAGATTTTTTTGGCAGAGCAGGCAGGACTTCCTTGGAAAGCAGCCACTGGCAGCTCTTTATTCAATGCCGTGACCACCCCCCTCACTTTTTTTTTTTTCATCAAAACAGGTGTTATTTTGGGGGGTGAACTGGCCTGTTTGGGTCTCCTGAAGGGCAGATCATCCCGTACAACATGGGATCTACCCAGTGTCCGTGACTTTGTAGCATCTAACTATCTGTTAAGGTCCTGGCTTTGTGTTTGGGGCTGAAAGTTGATCTTCAAAGCATTGTGGCTAATGGAATATTTAAATGAGTCATTAAAGTAACAACCCAACAGCTCATGGCATCATAGGAAACAGAACTGGGCTTTACCAATCTACACTTTTTAGACAGTGATGATGGAAGAGTTCTGTATTTTAACAAGGCCCATGTTGATGAATGGGAAACAAGGAAATTTTCTTCAAGGCTTTTTTTTTTTTTTTTTTTTTTTTTTTTTTTTTTTTTTAATGCAGAGTGACAGAGAAAGGGAGGGAGAGAGAGAGAGAGAGATTCTGCAAATGGCTACAATGACTGGAGCTGGGTTTGTCTAAAGCCAGGAGACAGAAACTTTGGTCTCCCATGTAGGTGTAGGGCCCAAGGACTTGAGCCATCCTCTGCTGCTTTCCCAGGCCATAAGCAGGAAGCTGGATTGGAAGTGGAATAACTGGGACGAGAACCAATGCCCATATGGAACGCTGATGCTGTAAGGTAGAGAATTAGTCTGTTGAGCCACTATGCCAGCCCCAGAGAAGTATATTTTTAAATACATATTTTAAAATTTATTTGAAAAGCAAAGAGAGAAAGAGAGAGAGAGAGAGATCTTCCTGGTAGTCTAATGGCTAAAGTTCTCGCCTTGCACATACTGGGATCCCATATGGGTGCCAGTTCTAATCCTGGTGGCCCCATTTACCTCCCAGCTCTCTTCTAATGGCCTAGGAAAGCAGTAGCAGATGGCCCAAAGCCTTAGGGCCCTACACCCACGTGGGAGACCTGTAAGAAGCTCTCGGCTCCTGCCTTTGGATCAGCTCAGCTTCGGCTGTGGTGGCTGCTTGGGGAGTGAGTGAATCAGGGGATGGAAGACCCTCCTCTCTGTATATCTGACTTTTTATAACCTTAGTCATAAAAATAACTACATCTTTAAAAAAGAGAGAGAGCAGGGCAGGGAGAGGCCAGGGTGGTATGGTGACTGGGCAAGCCACTGCCTCTGTTGGCAAAGGGACCTTGGCTGCCCCTGGACAAGGCAGGGGGAAAAGTAGAACATTCTTTGGAGTGAAGTTGTGCAGGATCAGCCACTGTTCTTGTATTTTTTTTTCGTGTCTAGCTCTACCAAATATATAATTGCAGGTGCCTGGGAGAGAGGTTTTATCTTTGTGCAAGAAGGAGTTGAGATTTTGAGACAGAGAATGAGAGGAGGCAAGGTGGCAGAGTGTCCATCACAGCAGACAGGCATCCCTTTGCACAGAGTGAGAGAGCAAGCCCAGTGATTGTGGAGCGGGGGGTGCTGGAGAGAGCACCTGTCAGGTCAGGCGGCTGTCTCAGCAGAGGTCAGCGGTCCCGAGCAGCATCCATGTCCAAGGAACAAAGTGTCTCCGTTGCTGAAGAGTGTCCATAATTTCCCCATAGTTAAGTTGCAGTTTCTAAAACCTTCTAGCTGCTAGTTTAGTCTTGTCTGTTCTCCACGGAAGAACCTCCACAGCACCAGAGTACAAGCTCTGGATGCGGCAGTCGAAGGAACTGCTTTCCTAGGCCATTGGGTGGCAGACATGGACCATCAAAAGTTTTGTCTTCCTGGGATGATCAGTTGAACCACTCAATGTTGGAGATGAACCGTTGTAGCCATTTTGGACGCATCATCATCCTTCTACCCTATTCCACAATTTCTATTATTGAGTCTATGTGAGTAACAGAGTACAGAGTTCTTAAAAGTGGAGGGGTTGGGGACTGTGGGAGGGTCAGGCTGCCGTCTAGCCTCTCTGCTTTGCTGTGCTGGACAATGGCTTATCTGTCCAATTTTAAATGCCCATCCTGTTTCTGTAATTCAGCTGTTGGGGAACAGGGAGCAGAACTCACCTGTGGCTCCATTGATACACTTAGGACATCTTTTTTTTTTTTTTAATGATCTTAAGGAATTATTTATTTTTATTGGAAAGGCAGATTTAAAAGGGAAGGAGAGACAGAAATGGCTGCACTGGCTGGAGCTGAGCCAATCCAAAGCCAGGAGCTTCTTCTGGGTCTCTCATGTGGGTGCAGGGTCCCTCAGGCCTGTGACATCCCGGGGGATGTAACCCATGTCTTCCCTGCCGTACACAGGCTGTCCAGGGCACAGGCTTGGCGTTCATCGTCTACACGGAGGCCATCAAGAACATGGAGGTGTCACAACTGTGGTCAGTACTCTACTTCTTCATGCTGCTGCTGCTGGGCGTGGGGAGCATGCTGGGCAACACGGCGGCCATCCTCACCCCTCTGACCGACAGCAAGTTCATTTCTAGCCTGCTGCCCAAGGAGGCTATCTCAGGTCAGCAGAACAGCCAGGGGAGGAGTGGGTTGCTCCCCGGGGAGTACTGGGTGTGGCAGGGGCCTGTGGCTTGTTGAGGTGGGATCCCAGGGGTCTGTGGAAACCAGACACAACTGCCAGAGTCAGCTTCTCAAATCCTGGAGCCTCGGTCCTGTTGTTGCACCCATTGGGATTTCCCTGGAGTGATGTCTCTGTTTGCAGCCTCACCCCTTCGTGAGCACCGGGCCTGTAGGGATTTCATGGAGATATAGCAACTACACAACCACACCCACACATTGTGCACGTGTAACCCCCCAAGGAACTACCTCAAAGGTGAAAAAACATCCCGCACCCCAGAAAGCTCCTTCTCACCCCTTCCCAGACAATGGGTACCCCAGAACTCACTCCTTTCAGGATCACTTGCGGAGCCCACACTGTCCTGCCAGATGTGGGACAGGATGTGAGCTAAGAAGCTGCCACTGAATCACACTGCTCCCTGAGTTCCTCCTGCCGTCAGTGGCACCCCACGGGCTGCAGTGGCCAACCCTGTCCCTGTGACAAGACCTTCTGCCACTCCCAGGCTGGCCCAGACTCCACTCCCTCCCCGGGCCCCTCTTCTCTGTCCCCTCTCCGACTCTCAGCATCTCTCCTCTCACATCTGCAGCCAGTTTGACACCTGCCCATGATCTCTCAACCAGTGCACAGTCCTCTTCTCCGGCTGGGTTCCCCTCAGCACAGGGGCTGTGGTGAGAAGGGCATGTGGGAGCTGCCATTCAAACATGTCATGGGTGCTCAAGGGAGATCTGGCCGGTAGGGACTGAGGGCTGTTGCAGCTGCACCAGCTGTTGGGAAAGGAGCAAGGGACCCAGTACCAGGTCTTGGCATCCCTGTCTGGAGGAGAGGCTTCTAACACCAAGCTCAAGAGTGTAAGGGTGCACCATTCAGCAGGCCGACTCTTGGTAAATACTAACTTCTCCATCATCCTGCTCTCTGGCTGGGTGTCAGGCTTCTCGGGAAGCTGCTCCTGGGGTGCCCTTGCCCCAGTCCCTCCTGTGACTCGGCTGCCCTGAGCTCTGGAGCTGAGTGGCTGGGGGGAACAGAAGCCCCGATCCACAGCCTGGTGCTGCTGCCCAGGGAACACACCTGCTGTTCACTGCTGCACCAAGCTGGCTGCCCTGCAGGGCGGCGCCATGCATCAGCACCAGGGCCTATTGTGACACTCCTGGGGACCCCTCTGCTTCCTCGGCCCAGGCCACCAGAGAGGCCATGCTATGACAGTGTTCCCGAGCCTGGGATGGAGAGTCGGTGCTCCTGCCGGCAGCAGGTAAGCAGGCACGGCGGTGTCTGGCAGGTGGGGCAGCTGACGGTCCTGTGCCCCCAGGTCTGGTGTGCCTCATCAACTGTGCCGTTGGCATGGTGTTCACCATGGAGGCTGGCAACTACTGGTTTGACATCTTCAACGACTATGCGGCCACACTGTCCCTGCTGCTCATTGTCCTGGTGGAGGCAGTCGCTGTGTGCTACGTGTACGGGCTGAGGAGGTGAGGGGACTCCAGCCCCAGCCCACTGCATGGGGGAAGATTGCCAGATTCCATGCTCCTTGCTTATCCAAGGGAATGTCTTCATTCTCAGCTTCACTTCCACCTGCAGCTGACCTTCAACCCACAGCTTCCCTGTTGGCAACATTTCTCCTCTCTCCAGTGGGCCGTGTGCCAGTTGACCCTGCTTGAATGCACACAGCTGCCCAGATCAGGGAGTGGTGCCTGTCATAGGCCCTGGGTACTCTAATCCTTGGCCAGCATCCATGTTTAGGAACCCTGACCCAAGTCCAGGTGTGAGCTTGACTCCCACCTAACTAACCGCGCCAAGCTGGCAGCCCAGAATGTAGCCGTGTTCTCTGTCAGTGCACCACAGAACTTTGGATGCTTTTAGTCTCAGCGGGTAGAGGGCACAGAATGGGAGGCCTAGAGCGGTGTTCAGAAAGGAGTGTGTGTGTGTCAGAGCTGGGGGGGTTGGAGAAGCACAGACCCCTGGCCTCAACCCCAGGGGATCAGACAAGCCCCGTAATTCGCTACTTTTCCAGCGAGTTCTTTCCCCAGGAGCAGTCCCCAAGCAATGGCAGGAAGCCTGCTAGACCCCGGTCCCTCTGCCCTGCTGCATCAGCTATTGTACTTGAACATGTCCCCAGGGTCCCAGGCACACTGGAGTTTGGGAAGTGCTGCACCAGTGTGAGCCTGGAGGGGAGGGCTGGCCCGTGCTAGTTCCCACCCCTCACCCCTAGACCTTAGGATCCTCCAGGCTGCTGGGGGTGGTGGAGGGCAGCTCCCCAACCCTGGGAGGCAGTGGGCCCTTGAACAGTGTCTCCCGTTGCCTCCCATGTGCGTGCTGGTTCTAGTCCCAGCTGCTCCACTTCCAACCCAGCTTCCTGCTTATGACCTGAGAAAGCAGTGGAGAATGGCTCAAGTCCTTGGGCTCCTGCACCTTCATGGGAGACCCAGAGGAAGCTCGTGGCTCCTGGCTTTTGCCTCAACATTGCAATCATCTGGGAAGTAAACCAGTGGATAGAAGACTCTCTCACTCGCTCTCCTTTACCTTTGATTTTGAAATAAATAAATTTTTTTTTAAGAAAATGCGGGGGCGGGGGTAGAGATATTGCTTTTTCAATGAAATTTATTTACTTTCATTTTCTTTGAGAGGCCGAAACAGAGATCTCCTTTTCACTGTTCACTGCCCCGGATGCTCACTGCATGGGCCAGGGATGGGCGAGGCCAAAGTCAGGAACCAGGAAGTTTCTCCATGAAGGTCAGCTACCTGCTGGATCAATGACCTGCTCTCTCCCAGCATGCCTAGAGCAAGGACTTTTTATTCTGCTCCCTCTGCTGTTCCTCATGGAGACACTCGCATTTGAGTATTGGAGACAAGAATGACCAATGCCCTGGGAATGCCAGTCTAGGGGGAGAGAGCACGGGGGCGGGGGGGGGGTGCTCACTGGAGTGATGAGTGATGGTGAAGGTGGGAGAGGCTGCAGGAGCAGCGTCCTCCTCTGGACCCAGGCCACAGCGCCATCTAGTGCCCAGACGGCGCCAGGACAGCGCCTGCCCTGCAGCTCCTCCTCTTGCTTTATCCAGCGAAGCCAGAGGGCAGTGAAGGGACTTCCTGGACCCCAACAGTTCCTGCCCTGTGGGAGACAGCAATTCTGAGTCTTCGTGGCCTGCAGCAGTGCGAGGCAGGCAGAGCATAGCCAGGTGTGGCACAGGTGCACGGGAGGCAGGTGGCTGCCGCTGTGACGGTCACACCCACTCATGCCACACCCTCCTTAGCAGTTTCAAAGGCTCTGGCCTTCAGACAGGAGGCCAATCCTGGTTCTGAGCCTGGACCGTCCCTTCTGGGAGGGGACCCGTCCCCTGTGACTGAGGCAGATTGGCTGGGCCAGTGTGTCCCTCACTGCACACATGGGTATTGGAAGGACTAGAGATTAGTCTACCAACCCCCGGCCCCCCGAGAAGGAAGATGCTACTGTGTTTGTGATCCATTGAGGATGTAGAGTGGACACACAGAACGGAAGAGAGGGTGTACATACAGCGTGGAGATGACTAGGACCCCATGGCGCTGGAACCTGCACCTCGCAGCTCTGACTAAAGCTTAGGGTTCTGTACTTGGCTTTTGCATCCGAGGCTGGGCTTGCTCTGCCCAGGAGCCCTGTTCTAGTTCCCAATTCTGTTCTGGGACTCTGGCCTGGCCTCCTTCACCATTGACAGCCTGAGTCACCCAGATGTGCTCTCCCATTCCCACGCAGATTTGAGCGGGACCTCCAGGGCATGACCGGCCGCCCCCTCAGCTGGTACTGGAAGGCCATGTGGGCCGTTGTGAGCCCGCTGCTCATCGTCAGCCTCTTCATCTTCTACCTGAGCGACTACATCCTCACGGGGACCCTGCAGTACCAAGCCTGGGATGCCACCCAGGTACTTTCTGTCCCCTGCGGAACCCCGCATCTCCCCCAAGCATGCTGAGGGTGGGTCATGAGTCACCACGTGGTGACACCACAGAGCTGTGTGACAGGTGTTCAACGCAGGGTCTGAGTTCTTAACCTTGGGCCTGAGGTTGAGATCCCCTCAGGACAGCTGGGGACCTCAACCCCAGATGCCCGGCCCGTCTCCTGCCCAGACATGGGCTCTGCCCCTGGGCAGCAGGTGCTCAGTCCAGGCATCCTGGGACTGTGTTGTGGCTCAGCGCTTACACAGAGCGTGTGCACCTGTATGGGATGTGTGTTCTGGGCCCCCAGCTGAGTGGTCCTACAGGTGGCTCAGCCAGCCCTGTGTGTGTTCCAATACCAACTCCACTCCTGGTTGGAGGAAGAGGAGGGACTCGCCTCACCAGTCCTGGGCTGTGAAGTCCCAGGCCACAGGGTCTCCTCTGGGGCTGCCACCCCACAGGCTCCCTTCCTGCCCTGCATGGGAGCCTGTGGGCTGGGGCAGCTCCCTGCCACTGATGGCCACCCTCCCTCCCAGGGCCAGCTGGTGACCAGGGACTACCCCCCGTACGCGCTCGCCGTCATCGGGCTGCTCGTGGCCTGCTCCATCATGTGCATTCCCCTGGTGGCCATGGGGACCTTCATCCTGCGTCACCGCAAGAGGGGAGACACAGCCTCCATGTCCTGAGCTCCAGGTCCCAGGTACCACCTGCTTGGCTGTGGTATCGTTCACTGAAGCAGGGAGACGCAGCCTTCGGCTTCCTGGCCGAGGAGGAGGATGAGTATGGTGCAGGAAACATCCAGCTTCTGCCCCAGGCCCCAGCCCTTCCTGCCCTGGACCTGCCCCTCCTCAGCATCGGGGTCAGACCATTCAGGCCAGCCTCAGAGCAATCGCGCTCTCACTCTGGGGAACTTCCAAGAAGGAATGCCCGTGGGCAACAGAAATCTGACTGAATTCTCTGGGACGAAAGTGAAGCCAGTCCGTTTTTACTGAAGTTCATGGTCATTGGTGGGTCACCTTCAAGGTGGATGGAACCAACATTGCTGCTATGGGACGTGAATGTACCCCTGTCCCCCTTTGAATGCTCAACGTGCTGTTGGCCACAGAGACCTAGGAGCGCTTGCACACTGGCTCTGGCACCTGCCTTTCCCAAGACTGTGCCTGCTGAAGTTTGCCATGCAGTGTCTGTTTAGATGGCCCCAGCCTGTGGTGTCTCAGCAGAGTGAGGAAAATTCTGGAAGCTGCTACAGGTAGAGTGGGTGTGACTTCTCCAGCAACATCGTGTGGTTTGGACATCATGGCCAACTCAGCAACAAGCACCACTTGGAACCAAGCTAAAATTACTCATCTGCATAGCAAGTTTTCTAAGACATACACACATGACAGAAGACACACCGCTGTCCAGTTGGTCACATTACCCACCTGGCCAGCCGGTCTCTGTTTTCACCACAGCCAGGTGGGTCACTGTCACCCTTAGAAGGAGGGGGTCCCTCAGTGCTTCCTGGAGACCCTGGAATCTACCCAGATGGTTTGGAGGATATTCCTACAGACATGTTTGAAGTCATTCAACACTCACTTGTGACAGCAGCCAGGAGTGTCGTTTGCTATAACCTTTGTGGAAATGGCATTTGCAGGGTCTTCTGCTGTCTGAAGCTGTCAACTTCTCCACACCCCAGCAGCCCCTGAGATCCAAGTTGAAGAAGGTGACTGTCCTTTCAGGTGTACCCACCAACCTGCAATGAACCCTAATGTTAAGCTCCTGGTGACGCCCCGCGTGGGTGGGTCTGCCACCTACTGCAGGAGAGTGGGGCAGGTCCCGCCAGACTGATTACAACAGACATTGCTGTGAGGCAGAATGGGGGGGGCCGGCATTGTGGCGTAGCAAGCTAAGACACTGCTTAGCTCACAGTGCCTGCAGTGCCAGTATTACCTATTTGGCACTTGTTCAGGGCCTGGCTATTGCATTTCTGATCCAACTCCCTTCTAACGGCCTGGAAAAGCAGCAGAGGATGGCCCCACATAGGAGACCCGGACAAAGCTGCTGGCTCCTGGTTTCAGCCCTGCCCAAGCCCAGCTGTTGAGACCATCTGGAAGTGAATCAGCAGATGAAATATCTCTTGTTCCCTCTGTCTCTGTAACACTGCCTTTCAAATAAATCTTTTTAAAAAGCCAGCAGGATGGCTATAATTTGGCATCACTGAAGGATCTTCCCGGATCTCCTGAGAGGGTCCACCTGATCTTCCCAGCTCTCCTGAGAGGGTTCTGGCAGCCCACCCAGCTCTCAGCCTCTGCTTGGCCAGGGCTGTGTGAAACCACAGTTGGTTCCAAGCAGACCCTGGTCTGAAGGAGGCGTGGTGAGGATAGGGTGGGGTTTGTGTTTGCTGTTCCACATGGAAAGTGTAACTTAGGGCTACTTCTCATCTCGAGAGAAGCATGGGGCTGGAGAGTTAACAGACCCACAGTGGCACACGCTATGGGCATCAGGGGACGGGAGAGAGGCCGACGCACACATACTTTGGGAGTTTCAGGGGACCTGGGATGGACAGAGAGAAGTGATCTGTCCAAGGGATCTGTCCAGGCAGACGCATCAGTGAATGCAATGGCCCTGGCGTTGGAAAGGGAGGGAGGGGAGCCAGAAGGAAGGGCAGGGCCCCAGAACTCTCCTGAGGGGTCTGTGTGGGACCTGGCGACATGTACTTGATGCCCAAAGCACCCCCGTGGCCGTGGAGATGCAGTGTGAGTGGGCTTCCAAATGGGAACTGGAAAGTCGCTCCAGGAGCCCCGAGAGGCTTGCAAAGTTAGCGTTGTGTGATTTAAATCAACACTCTCAGAAACTAAACAGTAATGTTCTGGAAGGATTCCACAAGAGTGAACGAAAGGATTGAAACGAAACTCTAGAGTGTCTTTATCACCAACACACCCCGAAAACCTTTGGAAGCAGCAGCACCGTGGACGTGTTTAGGTGTAGAGAGGCAGTGTGCCTATCTGGATGCCTGCCTGGAACTGCTCCACTCTGCCAAGGGAAAAAAAAGCTGCCCCCTGCTGGTTGCTCCTCAGATTGCTTTTCTAAACAACAATAGCAAAGGACAAGAAATATGGCAATGAGACGGATCAACCCCCACCCCCAGATTCAATGCACAGCCAACCTTCACTGTACGTGGAGGCAGCACCAGGCACCCCTGACACAGGGGCACGTGTGTTTGCGTGGAAGCCACACACATCTTCCTTCCTGTGCGCTTAAACTGATCACGAAGTTACGGTTGTTCCTGGTAGAAGGGAGATGCTGGGTGCATCACTATTAGACTGCTTAAAGAATAAAGACAAAAACTGCACGTGTGTGTGTTTCCCAGTCAGCTGAAGCCACAGCGTGGGAGGGCTGACTCTCCATCACTCGCCCCCTCGACGCCGGCGCCGACTCTCACTTAGAGAAGAGAGTGTGTTTTCAGTGAACAAATCCCACCTCTATTGCTAGACACATCCAGAAGCTCAGTGTTATTTTCCACCCTGCCTTCCCTCCTGCCTTCCTCTCATGTTTAAACAGCAAGGAATTCATACAGGTGTACCCCCCTCCTTATCTGAAGGGGACACAATCTTCCAGGAAGTCCCAATAGGTCTCAGCTTCCTTTGCAAATGAGGCTAGGTGGGGCCTGGGTGCAGAGCCCCTCCCTCGGGAGCTCTCACAGTCCCACTCGCTCACTAACAGCCATCAGGAGAGCCTACAAACCCTGGTGTTTGGGTGTCTCAGGGCTGACAGCAAGCAAAGGTGTGTGGGAGGGAGAGGCCTGAAATGGCCAACCTTAGGTCCAGGCCAGCAGGGAGCGGGTCTCTGGGAACAGGGGCAGGGCCAGGGCCAGTGGGGACGGACAGCAGATTCCAGGGCCCAGGAGGGCAGAAAGGGCCAGGAGAGCAGTGGCCCGGGTTCCAGAAGGGAGAGCTTCCCACCTTGCAGGCGGGAAGGGACCTGGTGCGGATGGAGCCCTCTGGGGTGCAGGTGGCCTCCCTGCCCCAGGCTGGGGAGCCTGCACCCTGGAGAGGGCCTGTTCCCAGGCATCTCCGATGCCGTGGACCTCGGCAAAATGTGGCGCCTCCCCTGCCTGGGCCAGCTGTTCGGCGGAGGTGAGTGCCACGTCCAGGCGAAGGTCAGCCCACGGGGCTCCTCCGTCAGGACTGGGTGGAGGGGAAGGACAGCATGACCAAGGAATCTGAGCCAGCACCAGGAACACCGTCCCCCCCTGCTGGTAGCTTGGGGATGTGCATTTGGTCTGGCAGCCTTTGGCGGATGTTTTGTCCTAAAGCAGGTCTGGGGTGAGGATTTGGTGTTCCATGTCATTGGCTGGAAAATGCTTGCAGGCAACTGCCCCTCGCTGTCCACGTGGACAGTAGTGAGAGTGGCGGCCATCAATGTGATGGATGGCAGAGAGCCCTGAGCACCCAAGCCTGGCACCAGGCCTGGCTTTCGTACCCGCTCAGCGGGCAGTGGGCAGGCTGCCCAGACCTGTCAGTCACCCAGCCAGCCCTGCAACCCCTGTAGACTGGCTGGGGTTACTGTTTGACACCTTTCGTGTTACCAAATTACCTTTTAACCATGGAGGCCACCCATGCCCCTGGCTGCCAACGGACCCTGTGCACACTTGCGGGCACTGTCAGGTGCGGCACGGCTGGGAGCCACCGAGGGTCACAGTATCCTGGCCACGTGGATGGGAAGCTGGTAACAGGCAGATACAGTCTCTGCAAGGAAGGAAGCCACAGGGCTAGTCGGGTCCCCACCGCACAGGGCTGGGAAGGTGGAACCTGGGGTGGAGGCAGGAAGGCTGGACCTGGGAGAGAAGCGGAGCCTTCCCTTGCAAACCACACCCCTCATGTGACTGCCTCTCTCCCTCCCAGGGGTGGCCTAGGGGCTTGCTGTCCAGCCACTGTCCTCCTGGGCCCCGTATCCCTGGGAAGTAACCAAAGTAGGAACAGGGTTGGGGGAGAGCGGCTTGGGTCTCAGCTTTGCCTAGGATGGTGCACCCTGAGCCAGTTGCCAGAGTATGCTGCCCTGGGGCATCTGAGGGGGAGCCCAGGGCCCTGCGCCATCACAGGAGCTGCGAACTGTAGCTAGAGGGAGAAGTGGCCCTGGGAGCTGCAGCTGTGAACAGTGACCCGGGCGCTCAGGGCAGCATGTCTTGTTCGCCTTCCCAGCCAACTGTCATTGTTCTCTGCACTCCCACCCCTGAGCTGTGCTGTGTTGTAGGGTCTCCACTTGAATCCCAAGCCCTGCCTGTCCCTGCCAGCCCTGATTCAGGTCCACTGCCATGGAGCTGTCAGCTGGGCAGGGAATGCCCAGGGAGAGCTGCCCACCCAGCCTCAGCACCATCAGGTTTAGCAGTGGGGAGGGGTTGTAGCTCAGCTCCCCACCGCACACGACCACCTGTCTGTCGACGGCTCCTCAGGAACAGTGGGATTGAGATTTATTTACTTTTATTGGAAAGGCAGGCAGATATGCAGAGAAGAGAAACAGGTGGCCACAACAGGCGGAGCTGTGCCAATCTGAAACCAGGAGCCAAGAGCTTCTTCTGGGTCTCCCACATGGGTGCAGGGTCTCAAGGCTTTGAGCCGTCCTCCACTGCTTTCCCAGGCCCCCTGGAGGGAGCTGGATGGGAAGTGGAGCTGCCAAGATACAAAGCAGTGCCCATATGGGATGCCGATGCTTGAAAGTGGAGGTTTAGCCTGTTGAGCCACGGCACAAGTACCACTGTTTTTCCTGGCTGCCTGTGATCCATGGATGGATAGGCCAGCGGACACGTGGATGAGCAGAGATGAAAGTACAGATGGCTGGATGTGTGCATGGATGGACAGACAGGTGAGTCTCCGGTAAACAGGCGGGTGAGGGAGGTTAGGTGCTGCCATGTGGCCAGGTGGGAAGACTGGGGAGGAGGCAGGAGGAGTGGGTGAGCAGGGAGGCAGTCTTGGTGCTGAGGCTGGGCAGACATTGGAGGAGAGTTCACGGCCGGAGGCCTGGCTCTCAGCTCTCCGCACCTCCAGGCAGCTTCCTGATCCCCTACATCGTGATGCTCCTGGTGGAGGGGATGCCACTCCTGTACCTGGAACTGGCCGTGGGGCAGCGCATGCGCCAGGGCAGCATCGGCGCCTGGAGGACCATCAGCCCCTACCTCAGCGGAGTCGGTATGTAGGGCCTTGCAAGAACCTGCCCATCCGGGGACCCCAGACCACCCCTGGATGGGGACAACAACCCCTGAGCACAGCTTCTGCTCAGGGGCAAGCACTAGGCCCTGGAGAGAGCCCTTGGTAGGACAACCAGCTGGGGAGGGAGGGCTGGGAGGGGCCAGGTTCCTACCCCCAGGGCAATAAACAGGGGGCACGCCTGTCCTTGGGGACACAGATACCACACTGCAGCTCAGCTCCTGTGTGTGACTCCCAGTCCTGGCCAGGAACTCCCGGTAATGGCTTCCTGTCCTAGTGAGCACCTGCTCTGTGCCCCAACAGGCCAGGCCATTCGCTCTTCCTGACCAGGATGCTGGTACAGCTCTGCTCGGTGAGTGCCTGTGCACAGTGGCAGGGCCTGCTGGCGCCTCCTCCTCGACTCCTTCAGGACGGGCCAGGAAGCACGCAGAAGAGCAGAGTGGCATTTCGGGGGTAAGCAGAGTGCCACACTCAGAAAACAGGTGCCTGTGGCCTCCCCATTAGCTCCTGAACCAACTCCGACTCCTGGCAGCTGTGACTCTGACGTGGCACCTTGCGGGTGTACTCAGCGATGGTGAAGCAGGGGTTGGGGAAACAGGAGGAGGCTGGCCCGGCCCAAGGTCATGGTTGGGCGAGGACTTTGCCAGGGGGCACCTCCAAGGACCTGGCGACCTCTTCTGCCGGGCCTCACCTCCAGCAGGTCCACTAACCTCCCCATGGCACAACTGGAAACCAACATTTCACACTCGGCTTTGAGGGCTCTTTAAATCCAAAACCAGGCACAGGACGTGTCAGCTGAGGCAGAACCAGCAGGTGTGCGCCCTCGTGAATGCTTAGCAGCGAACTGTGAGCCGGCGGCGCCAGAAAGCGCGGCTTTGTAGCGGCAGCACACTTCTAGGTAGTGCCCAGCGAAGATGGTGGAGGCAGAGCTGAGGCTGGTAGCTCCCGAGGGCTGGGGTGGGTCAGCTCAGAGCAGCCGCGGTGTTGTCGCTGCCTTGCAGTCGAAGTCCTTGCAGGCTCCACCAGGGCGGGCCATTCCCCCAGTCGCTCCCACCCTACTCCCTTCCCCTCCACACCTCTGGCCCCTTTATGCCCCAGCTCTCTGCCACCACCGGGCGGGTTTCATCTCAGCACTTCAGCCTCGGGTAAGCCGAGGAGGGAGCACCTGTCACGTGGGGCACAGGGAGTGTATGTGGCACTTTGCGATGTTGGAATCCTAGCACTGCGTCAACTTAGCCACCGGTCCTGGGTCCGCTACGTACCTCAGTTTTCTCCTCCATGAAATGGGAGTGGCCCTGGTGTGAGCCCCCAAAGTCACGTGAAATTCTTAGCAACCTCCCTGGCATTCCACATCTAAAAAAGAAAAAAAAAAAAAAGGAAAGCAAAGGAAGAAAAAGAAAAAGAAGTCACCATCCCCAAGACTATGGGAGCGGAGTTGGTGGGAGGGGAGGAGCTTCGCCAAGTGCTCACAGCTGCGCAAGCCTGTCTATTACAATCCCCTGGAGAAGGGCGTGTTGGTGTCCCTGTGCAGCTGTGCAGGGGGGTCTGGGGGCACTTGTCTAGGCTGGGACGGCCACTACCCCATCCAGGCCGGGGCCAGGGCGTCCTCAGCATGCGCTCTGTTTCCTCGCAAGCGTCGCCAGCGCCAGCGTGGTGGTCTCCTAGCGTCGTCAACGCCTGGTTCTTCAAGTACCTCTTTCACTCCTTCCAGGTGAGCTGCAAGTCTGCGTTACAGCACAGGGCGGGGACCAGGGCAGCCAGCAAGGCCGGGAGGGGTGCAAATGACAAGTGCCCACCGCTCCCAGGGCACTTTTGAACCTTCACAGCACAACCCCATAGTCGCTGGTCTCCGGTAGGAGAGGTGAAGCTGTTCCCGCCCCCTCCCCAGGAAAGTGGCTGTTGGCAGCCAGGTGCACACGGTCAGGCACAGAGCTAAACTGGTTCTCAGGTTCCCAGGAGTGCAGCTGGCTCCAGGGGAACCAGGGGTTGTCCCAGCCACAGTTCCTATGTGACTACCTGGGAAGCATGTGTGACCTCCAGGTTAGGACTGAGTTGGCCCCAAACGGGGAGCCCGTGCGTCCTTGACCAGGCCCTGGCCTTTCTGGAGCCCAGTGCTTGAGGAGGGTTGTGAACCTGCAAGACAACATGAGCAGAAAAGCAAAAGGCAGCTTTGCTTGGGGGCACAGCGGAAGTCCTGGGTTCCGTGAGAAACCAACCAGGCATTCTCTGAGGTGGAGGGCAGCTGGCGCTGGAACTGCAGGGAAGAGGAGGGCGTCAGGCGGCTGTGCTGCCTTGGCAGGCTGAGCCAGGGCTGTGCGTTTAGCTTGGTGGAGTCTGTGGACCGGAAGCAAGATGGCAAAGACAGCTGTGAGGCAGTGGCCACTGCGAGTGGCAGTGAGTGGGTCAGCTTCCTGAGTGACCTAGGAGTGGGCGACCATGGGTAAGAACACCTCTTGCACAAGCTCTTGGCTTGGCTGTTGTTCCGTGAGAGCTGACGTCAGCAACTCCACCTTAACTGTGACGGTTTTCATTCTCCACTCGGCTTGATCTTCTCTCCTGATGCGTTGCTGGTGGGCTAGCTGGGAGCTGGATTGTTGTTGGCCCTCAGCAGGGGCTGGAGCTGGCCCAGTTACAGCACTGGTGGGGCCTCGGTGTGCCAGGGAGGGCTAGGGAGACAGGCAGGCGTCGGTGACAGCCCTTACGGCTGTGGGGTCTGGGAAGAGTGGCTCGTGGCTGGATTACCTGGAGCCCCACGGCCAGGTTACATTTTGCTCTCTCTCTCTCTCTGCAGGAGCTCTTATCTCAAAGGCTTGCACCCGGAGGGAATTTGGACCACAGATACTTAGTTTATCAGGGATAATGTGAAACAAAATCAAGAAGAGTATTTTTAAAAATCCAATCTGCATGTCAGTTTCTCTTGAAAAACCTGATTTTTTATTTCCCAGCATTAGGCTGATTCAGAATCTCCGAGCGGCCATCTAATACAACGCATTACCGTTTTTGTAGAAGCATAAGTTATGGAAAAAAACGAAACCAATATTTCCCCCAAAAGAGCAGTTGGGAAAATTGAGTCTTAACTTCATTGTGTGCAAACGTGCAGTAAGAAAGGGCTCTTCCGTGTAGGCAGGCGGATGAGAAACCGACTCGACTAACATGGCGTGCTTCGCAGAGGCTCTGGTATCCTGAGTTCCTAGGAACCAAGGATTCTCCTTATCCCCTGTAAGCCTCGGAAATTGGAAAGTGAGATATACAGAGAGGGGGAGAAACAGACAGGAAGATCTTCCATCCATTGATTCACTCCCCAAGTGACTGCAATGGCTGGAGCTGCACTGATCTGAAGCCAGGAGCCAGGAGCCTCCTCCAGGTCTCCCACATGGGTGCAAGGTTCCAAGGCTTTGGGCCATCCTCGACTGCTTTCCCAGGCCACAAGCAGGGAGCTGGATGGGAAGCAGGGCTGCCGGGATTAGGATCAGTGCCCATATGGGATCCCGGCGAGTTCGAGGCAAGGACTTTAGCTGCTAGGCTACTGTGCCAGACTCAAGGCACATTGATATTTTAAGGAAACCCTGTTTGAAAAGCAGAAAGAGTCCCTGATTTTATATCCTTGTGTTAACACTCAAGTTTTAGCAAATCTGTCAGTAATTCTGTTCTGACTGCCCCGGCCTTGAGCCCACCCAGTGTGCTTCGGCAGCTTGGTCCTGCAGAGCCCACTCGCTCAGCCCCGCGTGGCTTGGTTCACCCCGCCGTCGGGGCTTTGCTAGCTTCCGGTCCAGCTGTGACATCTTAGGACAAGAACCTCACGACTCTCATACCAGAAAATTTGTCTCTCTTGAGCTTTGCTCGCCACAAATACAGTTAGATTTATAATTTCATCTCTCTCCCTCTACTTAGCTCCTTTCTTGGCACATTCGGCAGTAGTATTTGTTCACAGTTTTTCATTTATGTGAGTGTGTAAACACTTTGTGATCCTCAGGAGATGCTGTGTAGACACAACGCACACAGACATCCTTACACATACACACAGATCTGACAGCTTTTGTTAACAGGAATTAAGCCTATAAAAATGCAGTTGAAGGCCCGGCTCGGTGGCCTGGTAGCTAAATGCTCACTTTGCATCCGTAGGGATCCCATAGAGGCACTGGCTCGTGTCCCGGCTGCTCCACTTCCCATCCAGATCCTGGTTTGTGGGGGACCCTGCACCCACGTGGGACACTGGAAAGAAGCTCCTGGCTTTGGATTGGCTCAGCTTGGGCCACTGTGGCCATTTGGGAGTGAAGCAGTGGATGGAAGATCTTTCTGTCTCCTTCTCTCTGTAGATCTGACTTTCCAATATAAATAAATCTTAAAAAGAGAAAAGGCAGTTGAAATCAGATCACTTTTTTAAAAAAACAAATGCTTTCCAAGTCTTTTGGTTTTCATGTATTTATCACAATACTTACATATTAGTTTGAAAGGTAGAAGGAAAGACACAAAGCATTTTCCATCTGCTGACTGTTTGCCCAGGTGGCCACACAGGTCAGACTAGGCCAGGCTGAAGCCAGGAACCCAGCACTCCATCCGGGTCTCCCACACGCAGGAGCCCAAGCACGCGGGCTGTGCTCCACTGCTTTCCTAGGCCTATTAGTTGGAAGCTGGATTACAAGTGGAACAGCTAGGACTTGAAGTGGGTGCTTATATGAGATGCCGGTGTCACACATATGCCCTTAACTCACTGTGCCACAATGAAGGTTGCCAGGTCTTTGAATCTTTGAACTTGTAAAAAAAAAAAAAAAAAAGTACAAGTGAGTTTTTTTGTTATTGTTGTTTTGTTTGTGAAAATCTTCCTTTGAAAGCTCAAGAACTTTGTTAGGACAATTGTGGTTGAGTCGGCACAAATGAATGCGGACAACCATGGTTGAGTCAAAATTATTTTAAGAGACTAATGGAAAAAGTTCATTGCAGCTTATGGAGCTGGGAAATGGAGCGCTCAGGCCCTGCCAATGCACTAGCCTCTGCTGGGGGGTCCTCCCTCTGCCCCGTGGAGAGGGCCCTGAAGCTGATGGGTCCTGCAGCCCGTGCGACCGCCCCGAAGGCTTGTAGGGTTTAGGTTAGGCTGATGACTGGCAAGGCAAAGCAGAGCTGGAGTGGCTTGCTGTGTTGATGACTTTTACAGACAGGAACGTGTTTGGCTGCTGTGAACAGGAAGCCCAGTGCAGGATGGCTTAAGCCCAGCGTGCCTGTTGCTCAGTCCCCAGGAGCCTGGCCCCATTTGGCCTCTCTGCCTCCGCCCTCATCAGCCTGTGGCGGTGGCTGTGCCTTGAGGTGCTCTGTGAATGATGCAGGG
Organism: Ochotona princeps; assembly: GCF_030435755.1. NCBI lineage: Eukaryota > Metazoa > Chordata > Mammalia > Lagomorpha > Ochotonidae > Ochotona > Ochotona princeps. The sequence continues at coordinate 29,249,493 of NC_080852.1, read as the reverse complement.
GAAATGAGGAAGAACACAGATGGCTGTCTCGTGAGCTCGCTCTCTCCTTTGATCTGTGTTTTCCTCGACCACTTTATGCTGCAGGACGCTCTGGGGAGGACCTTCATTTCCGGCCATGGTGGCAGAAGCAGGGAGGGGTAGGCAAAGATTGGATGTGGGATGACTCAAATCATAGTCCCCCAAAATGTGCAGAACAAAGGTGCTTCGGGGTCCCAACTCCAAGATGTCCCTGAAACCAAACTTTACCTGTGTCTGACTGAGGCTTGACCCTACGTAAGAAATCTCTGTAAAATATTATTATTAAGATTGTTATATAGAGTAAGCTTTTTTTTTTAAATAAAATTATCCATTTGTTTATCTTTGAAAGGGAAAGGAGAGACAGAGCGAGCAAGTGAGCTAGTGAGCAGGCAAGTACAAGTTCTTCTGTTTGCTGGTTCACTTCCCAAATGCCCGGAACTCTGTCTCCAGTGTGTGTGGTAGGGACCCAAGCACTGGAGTCATTATCCAGTCGGATTGTTTCTGACCAAAAGGGCCAACTGAGCCACCCAATCACTGGGCCGAAGCCCAGGGCAGTCACTTCCCTGGTAGACCGTCTCAGCAGGGCTGGCAAGCAGTTGCCATAGCAGTGCAAGCTATAGTCAGCGAGCGCCCATCCCCCCTTTCTGCATGCTGTCCACAGGGGACCCTCCTCTTGCCTTTCCTTCTCCTCCCACAACCTCTTTCCAGGGCCACCTCCCACAGCCCGGCCATGACTGTGACCTCAGCCCCATGGCCCTGTAAGACACTGGTTTTGGCCCTACAGGACCCCGTGTCGTGGTCTTGTGTGCCCTGAATGAGAACCACATGGGCTAGGATGAGGAGTGCGAGAAGGCGACCTCCACGCAGTACTTCTGGTACCGGAAGACCCTCAACATCTCGCCGTCCATCCAGGAGAGCAGCAGCTTGCAGTGGGAGCCAGCACTGTGCCTCATTCTGGCCTGGCTCGTGGTGTACCTGTGCATCCTGCGTGGCCCTGAGTCCACTGGGAAGGTGGGCGGGGTGTGGGGGAAGGGCAGGGCATGGGGCTGGAAGGACCTGACAGGTGGGCAGAACATGAAGTGGGAAGGACCTGGCAGGTAGGTGGGGCCTGGGAGCAGGTGTTTCTGCGCCAGGCAGAGATGGAGGCTTGCTGGGATGCAGGGTGCCCGTGGTGCTGCTGGGACTGGGGTCTGCCAGGATCTCCTGAGTGGGATCCAGGAGGCCTGTCCAATCTCTGCCTCCTTGGAGATGCCATGAGGCCCCCCGCTTGTGTGTTCAACAAGGACGTGTCATGCTGTGCAATTGCATCAGTCCTTGTGTTTAAAAAAAATCAATATTTGCTTGAGAAAGAGCTGAATCTTTCAACTACCACTACATTCTTCAAATACCCACGATGACTGTTCCTGGGCCAGGCTGTGGCCAGGAGCCAGGATGTCCATCAGGGTCTCCCGTATGGATAGCAGGGCCCAGGCTCTTGAACCATCACGTGCTTCCTTCTAAGGTGTGTGTTCGCTGGAATAGGGAGCAGAGCCTGAAGGGGAACCCAGGCGCTCCAGTGTGGGGCATGCCCACCCAGTATTTATTCCTACCACCTGTTTTCTCTGCATATGCTGCGGCCCCCTTGGGACAGAAGTGCCCCCATGGCTCTGTTCGTGTCAGACTCTGTGCCTCCTTTGTAGGAATGTCCTGTTTCTCCCCCAGGCATGGTCATGAGTGTATCACACTTGACTGTTGCACATGATGTGATGTGAGCCCACCCCCAGTGTTCCTGCCCACTTAAGGGAAGTTCAGGGAGCCACCTTGGTTAGTACTTGCAGAGTCTCTGGGAGACTTGCCCACCTCGGGGGAAGGAAGGAGCCCCCCAGGGCTTCCCTCTGTGTCCTCCAAGAATGACAGACGCGGGTTCTCTCCCCGCAGTCCCTGGAGTTGCGGCAGGTCCCAGGCCAGGTGCCCTGCTCTCCCAGGTCTCCCCTGCACTTGTACTTGATGTCTGGCCATCTTGGGTGAGTTTCTCACTCTGCTCGGGCGCTCCTGACCACAGTTCAGAGTGATGATGAAAGACTGCTCTGTCCACTGCCTTCCACCCCGTGGTGGGAGAGTGCAGGACTGCACACAGTAAACCTCGGGAGGTCTTGGCAAGCTAGCACCTTGCCCCAGTGGGAATCCAGGGTCCATAGGGACATGGGCCACCTGCTGGGTACTTCACGAATCCAGACTCCTCAGGAACCCCCACACAAAGAAGCTTCCTTGCTTGTACTTTCATTGCATGGTCATTTCTGACCTTTTTCAAAGTCTCCATGTGCTTGGTGTACCTTGGGGGCTCCCTCAAGTCCCATCAGAGCCTCCCTACCTGTTCTCTTCCCTGCCAATCTGACATGTCCTGGTGGTCATGGATGTGCATGGCTGTGTCCCTCCAGCCCCGAATCCCAGCCTGTGACCCACCAAGAAGGCCAGTGGTTGGTCCAGCTGTCAGCAGCCGAGGTGCAGCCTGAGAGCCCAGCACCTGCTGGGGACTCACAGGCCAGGGTCGGCCTCTGTCCCTGTCTCTCCAGGAGGCTGACTCTGTCCCCCGCTGCCCACAGGTGGTGTGTGTATTTTACAGCATTGCTGCCCTACTGTGTGCTCCTCATCTACCTGATCAGGGGCCTCACGCTCCACGGAGCCACCAACGGCCTCATGTACATGTTCACTCCTAAGATATGGATGTGGGTGATGGGGGCTCAGGGACTCCCTCGCTCATCCAGCTGCTTCCTGTGGACTGGAAAGGGTGATACCCAGTTTGCTGTACACAGGGAGGGCTAAGGATCACCAGGTTCCTGGATCCCCTTGTCAGCCGGGTGATCCCCAGCCCGCTCTATTTATAGTCTTCAGGATCTTCCCAGAACCTGCTCACTCAGTCCTGACTTCTCCCACTGTCTGCCTCGTGACTTCTGGCTGAAGTGCACTTATATTTCCCATGTTGTCCACCAACCGGGCTTGCCTTTCCTCCCCAGCCCTCTTGCAACCTCTCATGGCCAGGAAATTCCCCATTTGTACTATGATCAGTAGAGGGCGCTACTGTATCAGGACAGGTCGTTCATTTAGCTCTACCCCTGGAGACAAAATGACATTACCAATCTGCAAAGTGGCTGCTCATCTGTTCCCTAGGCAGATGTCCATGCTGGAACCCACCCGTACCTGGCCCACTCCAGCGGCCACGCCACTTGCCAGGCTGGAGGGCGATCTGGAGCTTCTTGTGTGGTTACTGTATCTACTGTACCTCCTGTGGTCAGGCTGCCCTGGAGAACCCGACACGGAGAGCCAGATAGTTCTTTGCTGGGCAATGGGCTAGCCCAGACTGGCCAACTGGATTGGGATGTGCCACCCTTCTCTTCCCCTGGGATTGCAGCATCTAGGTTCTCGTTCAGTCCTGTCCCCCCGGCTCTGCAGGTGCAGCAGCTGGCCAACCCCAAGGATCAACGTGGCCATACAGACTTATCCTGTCTAGGCCTGGGGTTCGGCAGCCTGATCGCCTTTGCCAGCTACAATGAGCCCTCCAACAACTGCCAGATGCACGGGTCATCGTCTCCCTCATCAACAGCTTCACCTCCATATTCGCCAGCATCGTCACCTTCTCCATCTACGGCTTCAAGGCCACCTTCAACTACGAGAGCTGCGTGAAGAAATAAACCTGGGCCACTGAGCCCCAGGGGCATGCAGGAAGTCAGCGGAGGGGACAGAACCCTCCCCAGGAGGCCTGGTCCAGGCTTGCACCCCAGCCAGCAGGAGGCCTCAGGCATTTCCCTGTGTGCCTGGCAGGGATTCAGATGGGAGAAAGCCCATGCTAAATCTCTTGTCTGGTGTATATTATGGAAATAATGAACTCCAGTTCTAGCTGTTTTGTTGCAAAAGTGCAGATTTCAGGTTTTGTGGCTACGAAGTATTCCGTCATGAAGATTTTCTTAACTCTTCAGCTGATGGGCATCTAGGTGGGCTTCAGATCTTTGCTGTTGTGAATTGAGCTGCTATAGACCTGAGAATGCAGGTACCTCGTTTGGATGTAGTCCCAGCAGTGGGATAGCTGGGTCTTCCGGTAGATCCATTTGTTGTTTTTTGAGAAATATCCATTCTGTTTTCCATAATGGTTACACCAATTTGCATTCCTACTAACAATGCTTGCATACCCCTTTCTCCAGAACTTTGCAAGCATTTGGTGGGGTACTTTTGTTTTGTTTGGTTTTCATGATAGCCATTCTTCTGTTTCAGATTTATTTTTATTGCAAAGTCAGATATACAAAGGAGGAGAGACAGAAAGGAACATCTTCCATCCAATGATTCACTCCCCAAGTGACCACAATGTACAGAGCTGAGCCAATCCGAAGCCAGGAGCCAGGAGTTCTTCCAGGTCTCCCGCACGGGTGCAGCGTCCCAAGGTTTTGGGCCGTCCTCCACTGCTTTCCCAGGCCACAAGCAGGGAGCTGGAAGGGAAGTGGGGCTGCTGGGATTAGAACCGGCACCCACATGGTATCCCGGCACATTCAAGGTGAGGACTTTAGCTGCTAGGCCACCATGCTGGACCCGATAGCCATTCTTAATTAATTTTTAAAGCAGTATTTTAATTTGAAAGATAGTGTTAGAAAGTGAGGATCCTTGGTTTTTTCACTCCCCACATGACTGCAGTGGCTGGACCTATGCCAATCTGGCACCAGGAGCTTCCTCCGAATCTCCCACATGGGTGCAGGGATACAAGGTTGAGCCATCAGCCATGGCTTTCCTGGCCCATAAGCAGGGAGCTGGATCAGAGGTGGAGTAGCCAGTGGGACCAGCATAGTAGAGCAATAGGCTAATTCTCCCTGATATCTCATGGGTGTGAGCTCATGTCCTGGCTGGGTGGGTCATTGTGGCCATTTGGAAGGTGAGGCAGTAGATGGAAGATCTCTACTTCTATTTGTGTGTGTATGTCCCCTCTCTGTAAATACCTTTCAAATAAGGATACATACATCTTAAAAAAGATTGCTGGAACTGATTGTTGTAGTGCTGTTGGTTAAAATGCCACCTGCATTCCGTGTGGGTGCTGGTTCTAGTGCCTGCTGCTCCATTTTGGATCTAACTCTCTGCTGTTACGCCTGGGAAATCAGCAGGATAGAGTTCAAGTGCTTGTCCCCCTGCCGCCCATGTGGGAGGCTGAGTGGGTCTGAGGCTCCTGACTTGAGCCTGGCCCAGGCCCAGCCACTGCAACCCTCTGGGGATGAACTAGGGGGTGAAAGCTCGCTCTTGCTCTCTGCCTTTCAAATAATTTTTTTTTGTTACTGTGTGAAGTTTAGGATTTTTGTTTTCTAGTTTTGTGAAGAATGTGCTTGAAGTTTTTTTTAAGATTTGTTTGTTTTTATTGGAAAGGCAGATCAACGGAGAGGAGGAGAGGCAGATCTGTCCTCTGCTTCACACCCCAAGGGACTGCAACAGCTGGAGCTGAGCCTATAGCTGGGAGTCCAGAGCTTCTTCGGGGTCTCCCACGCAGGCGCAGGGTCCCATGGACTTGGGCTATCCTTTATTGCTTTCCCAGGATGGGAAGTGGAGCAGCCAAGTAGACTGGATGTAGTTCAGTCTGTCCCACATCCCATTTGGCTCTCATACATGTCGATGGGTATTGAAGCTTAGTTCCATCTAACCAGCTCCCCTATGCAGCCCACACAGATGCTGTTGAGTGCCTCTCTGTCTAGCCACGCCAGCCCCTGTCCTAGTTTTCATGTCCTCCTGTGGGAGTGGTAACCCAAGGGGGAGGAGCCCACTAGTTCCCTCCCAGGTTGCTCTCACTCCCGGATTATGCACTTTCCAGGTCATTCTGTGGTTTGACTTGACAGAATTAGCCCCCCAGTGCCAGCTTCTGCCAGCTGATGCTGCGGCTAAGCCCAAACAACCCTCACCCACTCTAATTTATGCTTGCACCCACAGGAATAAGCAGCCCAGCCTGGCTTTTCCCTGATCTAGGCCACATGAGGCACACAGGTGTTGTAGCCCTGCCTAGTCTGGTCTGTCCCCATCCCAGCCCACGCTCTCCAGTGGGAGTAGCTGTCCAGCAAGGGAACCCCCCCTTATTCCCCCTGCCGGCTCTGCCCCCTCCCTTCTTGGTTCTCACGCGTGCTGGTTGGGTGCTGCGGTCACATCTGCACAGGCAACCTCACCCTGGCATTCCGTATTGTGCACTGGTTTTTGTCGCGACTAAACCTGGCTCGACCCTGTGGTATCAGTTTATGTAATGGCTCCTTTTCGATCTCTGCTTCTATTGATTTCAGTCTTCTAGAATTTTTCCTTGATTAACTGGAAATGGTTTATCATCTTTTTTTTTTTTTTCAAAAAACTGGCTTTTCGCTGCACTGCTTTTAAAATATATATATTTATTCTGTAATGTATTTATGTGAAAGGCAGAGTTACAAAGAGAGAAAGAGAGAGATCACCCATCATCTGGTTTAACTCCCCAAACGGTCACAACTGCCGTGGCCAGGCCGGGCTGAAGCCCAGAGCCTGGAACCTCACCCAGGTAACCCACACGGGAGCCTGGGACCCAAGCACTTGGTTCTTTATCTTAGGATTTCCCAGGGTCAGAAATGGAGCAGCTGGGCCTTGAACCTGTGTGTGTGTAGGAAGCCAGCATCACAGGCCACAGTTTCACACAGTGTGCCACAGAATCGGCCCCTTTGCTGGTCTTTTATGTAGTTTTAAAATTTTATGTTTGGGTTATTTGATTTCTGTTTTTCATTTCCTTCTATTCTTGGGCTTGATGTGTTCCCTTGTGGTCCTTGAGTTGCTTGGTTCAGTTACCTGAAACTTTCCCTATTTGTGTAGAAAACACTTCTTGCTTCAGACTTTCCTCTTAGCGCTTCCTTTGCTGCGTGCCTTCAGGTTTGTTTTATTGTGATTTCATCTTCGGCGGTTTCAAGGAATTGATTTCCTCTGATCCCTATTTGGGAGCATGTAGTTCAGATTCCACGTATTTGTATTTCCACGTATTTCTTCTGTGTTGATTTCCAGTTTCCCTCCATTGTGGTGAAGAGACACATGATATGGTATTAACGTTGGAATTTGTTGACTTGTTGTGTGGTCTATTCTAGAGAATAGAATGTTGCCTGCACTGAGGCAAACAGTATGTGTTCTACAGCTGTGGGCTAGAATATTCTGTGGATGCCTAATCAATCCGTTTGGTCTAGAGCATAGATTGGCTCTGTTACTATGTTGGTTTTTTTGTCTGGTTGATCTGGTCATAGACGCAACTAGGGTGTTGGGACTGGCACAATGGCTCAATTCGCTAATCCTCTGCCGGCATGTGCCAGCATCTCCTATGGATGCCAGTTTGTGTCCCAGCTGCTCAATTTCCTATCCCACTCCCTAATTATGGCCTGGGAAAGCAGCAGAGCATGGCCCAAATTCTTGGGACCCTAAACTTGCGTGGGAGACTCAGAAGCTCCTGGCTTTGGACTGGCTCAGCTCTGGCCACTGGGGGGTGAACCAGCAGATACAAGGTTTTTCTGTCTCCCCTTTTCTCTGTAAATCTGCCTTCCCAATAAAAATAAATTTCTTAAAAACAAATAAAGAGCCCAGCACAGTAGCCTAGTGGCTAAAGTCCTCGGCTTGCATGCACCAGAATCCTATATGGGTGCTGGTTTTTATCCCGGCTGTTCCACTTCCCTTCCAGCAACCTGCTTTTGTGGGAAAGCAGCAGAGGATGGCCCAAGGCCTTGGGACCCTGCACCCGTGTGGAAGACCCGGAAGATACCTGGCTCCTGGCTTTGGATCGGCTCAGCACTGCCTTTGTGGCCACTTGGGAGGTGGACGAGCAGATGGAAGATCTTTCTCTATAAATGAAGAAGTAGGGTGTCGAATTCCCCAATCCTATTTTATTTAAGATTGTCTCCCTTTAGATCCAGTTACATTTGCTTTGTAAAACTGGGAGCCCTGGCATTAGGTGCTTATACCTTTACAATATTTTCGTTTTCTGGTTGTCTTGAATTCCTGTTCAGTCTTGATTCCCTCCTCTTCGGGGACTTTCCTTCCCATCCTTTCACTTTGTGTATCTTTACAGGGGAAGTGTATTGCTTGTAGACAGCATATAGTTGTGGTTTTTTTTTTTTTAAGATTTATGTCTTTTTATTTGAAAGGCATGATTACAGGTAGTCTTTTATTATTATTTTTAAGTCCATTCAGGCAGTCTGTATCTGAACTTGGACATTTAGTTTGTTTATACTTAAGGTTGCTGTTGATAAGTAATGACTTGGTCCTGCCACTATTCCTAAAGATTCCTACGGCTTACTGTAACAATCCTTTGAATTTTCAGAATTTGCCTGTGGTGGAAGATCAGCACTTTATGTTGACTTACGAGTGAGAGCTTTGTTGGGGGAAGTGTTTGGACTAGGTCCCTTTTTACCTCCTGCTTGTGGGGTTTCTGTACAGGAATCCACCAGCCTTCTATTGGAAGTTCCTTTAAAAATGGACTTTACGGGACAGACTGGACTAGTCTGCTATGCACACAGGTAAACCAGGATAGGGGATGGGCCTAGTGGGGATCACTGTAGGTCGCCCCGACTAGGCAGCAGCTCCCACTGGCTGATGCAAGTGCCGAGTGCGTGCTGGGCAGAACCAACCTGGTCTGCAACACCCACTGGTTCCAGTGCAACTCAAGTCCGAAAACAGAACCAGCCCAGGAACTGCAACTACAAGCTGATTGAGGCGATGAACAGCTGGACTCAGAACCCTAGCCAAGAAAAGACAGAGGACAGAGCGGGTCAATCAACCATCTCAGATATATGTTGGCAGTGAAAAATGGGCGAATGAAGATTTTATGATGGACAGTGTCAACCAGTGAACTCTGCAACGACCTCATCGAGCTGGGAGTGGCGAGACTGGGGTGGGGGGGTCCACTGTGGGGTAGGGGCATGGGGAGGAGTGGGGGGGAGTCCCAGAACCTATGAAACTGTCACATAATGCAAAATAATTAAAAATAAATACATAAGGGCTCGGCAGCGTGGCCTAGTGGCTAAGGTCCTTGCCTTGATCCCATATGGCCGTTGGTTCTAGTCCTGGCAGCTCCACTTCCTCTGTATCTCTCCTCCTCTCAGTATATCTGACTTTGTAATGAAAATAAAATAAATCTTTAAAAAAAAAATAAATAAATACATAAAACATTTTAAAAAAATGGACTTTACAGGCCCAGCGTGATTAGCCTAGGAGCTAAATCCTGACCTTGCGTGAGCCAGGATCCCGTATGGGTGCTGGTTCATGTCCCGGCAGATCCACTTTCCATCCAGCTCTCTGCTTGTGGCTTGGGAAAGCCAAAAGCCTTGGGACCCTGCGCCTGTGTGGGAGACCCAGGAGAAGCTCCTGGCTTCAGATTGGTTCAGCTCCAGCTGTTGTAGCCATTTGCGGGGTGAATCAGCAGATGGAAGATCTTTCTCTTTGTCTCTCCTTCTTTCTGTAAACTACAGAGAGCAATGAAGAGACGTGGAGTGGGGGAGAATCTTCCGTGTGCTGGTTCACTCCCCAAATGACTGCACCAGCCAGAGTCGGGCCGATCTCCCATGTGGGAGCAGGAGCCCTCGCTGCTGGCCCAGACTCCATGGTTTTTCCAGAATGTAAGTCAGGAACTGGACCAGAAGTGGAGCAGCCAGGACTCAGACTGGCACCCATATTGAACACCGGAGCTGCAAGTGGAACTTTGGCCTAATACGTACCAGCCCAAGGTCTGTCTCCTTTTCTTTGTCATCTTCAAGTAATTTTCCAAATGAAAACCTTGGTAAATCTTTGGTTTGATTTCTATTACCTTATTATTTTATTCTTGAGATTGCTCAAAGTAAGATGGAGAAATATACCATTGTGTATTTCTGTTACAAAAGAAATATGAAGACTTTTGTATGTTAACCTAGCATCTAGCAACATTGATGAATCCTTTTATAAATTCTTAATATTTGTTTACGATTTGCATTAATTTTCCAAGCAAACTATTATCACCTGTAGATACCATTTTGCATTTTCACTTTTTTTAAAATCATGATTTCTTTTTTTAAAAAATTTATTATTTTATTTTTATTGGAAAATCAGATATACAGAGAGGAGGAGAGACAGAAAGATCCTCCATCTGAGGATTCATTCCCCAAGTGACTACAACAGCTGGAGCTGAGCCAGCCCGAAGCCAGGAGCCAGGAGCTTCATCTGGGTCTCCCAAATGGGATCCTGGCACGTCCAAGACAAGGACTTTAGTTGCAAGGCCATGCCACCAGGCCCCATGTTCACTTTTCAAGTTTACATCTCATTTCTTTTTAAAAACTTGCAATCGGGCCTGGTGCGGTAGTGTAACGGTTAAGGTCCTAGCCTTGAATGTGCCGGGATCCTATATGGGCACCGGTTCTAATCCCAGCAGCTCCACTTCCCATCCAGCTCCCTGCTTGTGGCCTGGGAAAGCAGTGGAGGACGGCCCAAAGCCTTGGGACCCTGCACCGTGTGGGATACCCGGAAGATCTCCTGGCTCCTGGCTCCAGATCGGCACAGTACTGGCCATTGTGGTCACTTGGGGAGTGAATCAATGGACAGAAGATCTTCCTCTCTGTCTCTCCTCTTCTCTGTGCATCTGGCTTTCCAATAAATAAATAAACAAATAAAACTTGTATTTATTTTTTACCACAAGGGAAGTAAAAGTGGTTATGGGTGCATTTTTAAACTTTTTACATTCAATTTAAATATAAATTGAAATTCAAGAGACCTAGAAGCCTCTTGAGAGTATGTTTCTAAGAATACTTCAGGGACAAGGATGAGAGGGGCCCAGCATGGTAGCCTAGTAGCTAAAGTCCTCACCTTGCATGCACCGGAATCCCACATGGGCACCAACTTGTATCCTGGCAGCTCCACTTCCCACCCAGCTCCTTATTTGTGGCCTGGGAGAGCAATCAAGGACAGCCCAAGGCCTTGGGACCCTGCACCCGTGAAGACCCAGAAGAGGCTCCTGGATCCTGGTTCAGATCAGCTCAGCACTGGCCGTTGTGGCCACTTGGGGAGAATCAGTGGACAGAAGACCTTTCTGCCTCTCCTCTCTGTAAAGTCTGACTTGCCAATAAACAAACAAATCTTGAAGAACAAGGTTGAGGTACGGACAGGTAGCGCAGGGGGCAGAGCTGTCATCCCATATAGGTGCTGGCTCTAGTCTCGGCTGCTCTACTTCCAAGTCAGCTCCCTGCTCATGTGTCTGAAAGACAGTGGAAGCTGACCATGGGTGCTTGGTCCCCTGCCACCCACATGGGAACCCAGGGCTGAGGGAGGGCTTTCGGCTCTGGTCGTGAGCGAGCTCCTTTGGAAGCTGATGCATTTGGCTGATTGGTTGTCTTCATGTGTCATGGAGGACCACTGCTAGATAACCTGCTGGGTGAGGAGGCAGTGCCCTCTCTCTGTTCAGCCCAGCTCCTGGCTTCCCCCGTGTCAGAGTTCCAGTCCGCAGACCACAGCCTTCAAGGTGAAGACCCCATTGGGCTGACTGTGGGCTGACTCAAGCGGGCCTTTGTTTCCATCGTCTAAGCTTCCCTCGCACTGGGGTACCTCGCTGGTTTCCTCGTTGGCTTTTGAGCTGGGCTGTGCGTCGGGGAGCTGGTGGTTTGGTTTTATTTCAACTCTCCACCTCTGTGGTATTCGCTTTCATCTTCCTTTTTCCCCTCCTTTTTCTGCTTCTTTATTCTTCTCTGTTTGGAATTCAGACATCTGATATCTCTCCCTGACATTTTCCCATGCACCTCTAACTTACTCAAGTCCGAGATTAGATGGTGTCCCGACTTCCCTCCCAGACAACAAGGCCTTTACTTTCTCCCGCCATCCCTCTCAGGTGAAATGATTGCTATCCAGTTCTACTTTTAAACCCATGAACTGAATTCCATTGTTAATTTGTATGGTGATGTACATATATATATTGTGTGTGTATACACACACACACTTAGAAGCTGAGATTTTAAAAGTGTCTATCTTAAAAAAAAAGTGTCTATCTTTTGGCTCACTTCCCAAATGACTGCTAGGGCCCGTGTGGGGTTAGGCTAAAGCTAGGAGCCAGGAACTCCACCGGGGTCTCCCACGCAGGCAGAGGAGCCAAAACACCTAGTCTGTCCTCTGCAGCTTTTAAGGCGCGTTAGCCGGGAGCTGGACTGGAAGCAGAGCAGTGGGATGCCGGTGTCACGGGTAGTGGAGGTCCCTTGACATCGATCCTTGAATCTTTCTTATTCCTGCTGTGTGTGACCTGTCTTATGAATTTATAAACTAATTGTGAGGATCTGTGAGTCAAATTTGGCGGGGGGGGGGGGGAGCTTTTCCCAGATGGGTTTTTTCTTTTGCTGTTTCTGCTTCTGGGAGGCAGGGAACACCCCCAGGCGTGACTGAACACTCACAGGAAAGCCGACATGCAGGCTAGGTGGGCATAGCCATGTCCCCACCATGTCACTGCCCACACAGGGTCTGTCTGCTGGGCAAGCTCCTGCTGCTGTGGCCTCGCCATGCCACCTCAGCAAACTTGGTCAGTCACAACTGTGGAAGCAGAAAAGCTGCAAATACTGGTTTCTTGTCTTTAATCCAGAATGTGTGTATACTGGGGCAGGAGAAGGGAATTCAATCCCTGGCTGACTCATGAGCCCTGAGTAGGAGCCCTGGTCACTTAGCGCAGGCCGTCCAGGACACAGGCTTGGCGTTCATTGTCTACACGGAGGCCATCAAGAACATGGAGGTGTGGCGGCTGTGGTCAGTGTTCACGCCGCTGCTGCTGGGCGTGGGGGGCATGCTGGGCAACACGGCGGCCAACCTCACCCCTCTGACCGACAGCAAGTTCATTTCCAGCATGCTGCCTACGGAGACCATCACAGATCAGGAGGCAGGGTCTGGGAGGGGTGAATGTGGGGTACAAACAACAGATGAATTTCTTCTGGCATCAGGTGCTTCGGGAGGGGGCTCCAAAGGCAGCAGAAGCCTCACCCACCAAGCCACCAGATGTTCCATCCAATGTGGGGGCTTGGACCACGTGATTTACCCCACGCATTCTGTCTGCTCCACAGGGAAGTGAACCACTCACGCTGGGAGAAAGCCAGAGTTCACTCTGGGCTTGGCCTGCATGTCTGTGGACGGGCTCCTAACACCGGGCTCAGGGGCATAAGGGTGGATTGCATAGCAGGCAAGCTCTTGGCAAACACTAAGTTTTCTCTTGTCACCCCCACCCCCCGGCTGGGTGTCAGGCCTCTCGGGAAGCTGCTCCTGGGGTGCCCTCGCCCCAGTCCCTCCTGTGACTCGGCTGCCCTGAGCTCTGGAGCTGAGTGGCTGGGGGGAACAGAAGCCCCGATCCACAGCCTGGTGCCGCTACCCAGGGAACACACCTGCCGTTCACTGCTGCACCAGGCTTGCTGCCCTGCAGGGCAGCGCCATGCATCAGCACCAGGGCCTGTTGTGACACTCCTGGGGACCCCTCTGCTCCCTCGGCCCAGGCCACCAGAGAGGCCATGCTATGACGGTGCTCCCGAGCCTGGGATGGAGGTAAGGAGGCCCGGCAATGTCTGGCAGGTGGGGCAGCTGACGGTCCTGTGCCCCCAGGTCTGGTGTGCCTCATCAACTGTGCCGTTGGCATGGTGTTCACCATGGAGGCTGGCAACTACTGGTTTGACATCTTCAACGACTATGCGGCCACACTGTCCCTGCTGCTCATTGTCCTGGTGGAGGCAGTCGCTGTGTGCTACGTGTACGGGCTGAGGAGGTGGGGGGCGCCAGCCCCGCCGTGAAGCCCCTGGTGACGATGGCACCAGCTGTCTTTCCTACAGTGTCTCCCTGGCAGTGGCGGTGGGATGAAGGGACGTGAGGACCCCAGGTCTAGCCTGAATGCTTGTGGATGTCCTGTGTGTTGTGGACATTCCTGAGTTGGTGGCCCCAGTCGAGACGGACAGCCAGCAGTGCGCTCTGCACAGCTGGAGAGCCTCAGGACCTGATGCAGGTGCAGGCAGGCAGGTGGCTGTGGCTCAAGCTGGGTCAGTCACACCCACTCACGCCACATCCTTCTGATCAACAGTTTCAAAGGCCAGTATTGGTTCTGGGCCTAGACTGCGCCTACCTGGGAACCCTCAGGACAAAAGGACTCTGCTCTGGGGACGTTCCTAATGGCCAGTCACTGAAGAACAGCAGGGACAACTGGGGTGCTGCAGTCACCCAGGGCCCTGTCAGGAAGGCCAGGCTGGACACAGGCCCGTCCTGGTCCCCAGGAGCTGCCTGGTCTCCACTGGGTGCCCTCCGTGAAGGCCACACTGGGAGCTGTCTTCTGATATCCACTTTGTCACCCCTCAAGCACCCTCCCCAGAAATCTCAAGATGGGGAGCAGCCCAGCAGCCCTCATACATGCCCACTGAAGTCCTGAGCAAGGATGTCCGGCTGGCCACCCTCGGCAGCAGCTGCCTGAGTCACCCAGACTTGCTGTCCTGCTCCCAGGACCTACAGGCTATGACCAGAAGCCCCCTCAGCTGGTACTGGAAGGCCGTATGGGCCGTCGTGAGCCCGCTGCTCATTGTCAGCCTCTTCATCTTCTACCTGAGCGACTACATCCTCACGGGGACCCTGCAGTACCAAGCCTGGGACGCCACTCAGGCACCTACCTGATGTCCTGTGCGGAACCCCGCATCTCCCCCAAGCATGCTGAGGGTGGGTCATGAGTCACCACGTGGTGACATCACAGAGCTGTGTGACAGGTGCTCAGCGCAGGGTCTGAGTTCTTAACCTTGGATCTGAGGTTGAGATTCCCTTCAGGGCAGCTGGGGACCTTGACCCTAGACGCAAGGCCCGTCTCCCATGCAGGCTTGCTGGATCTGTTAAAGGTTAGCTGCCAGAAAATTACTGTAAATTAATTTGGGCTGCATACAATACTCTAGGTTTTAACTCTTCCTGCACATTTGTTGCTATAATTTATTGTGTATTCTTCAAAACTTATCATAGCTGTAATTTTGACTGTTATCCTTCACATCAGAAATCTGATTTATACCTTTATCATGATAATTCAGTGTTTTTCTTATGGACAGCTATACTCAGTTGTATGCAGTGCAGTAAGATAACTGGATATATGTATTCAGTGTGTATTGATCAAATAGGTGAAAAGATGGAATTGGCATTTTACCCTCAAATATCAAGAACTGCTGGGTGGCACTATTTGACTTGTAGCTCTTTGGGATACGTCATAAATGACTGAAGGCTTTAGGGACCCTGCTAGGCTGTGCCACTCCAGAATGAGTGGATTCATTAACTGTGTTCAGGCATCCCCTAACCTCCCTCCACCTCACGCCTAAACACACGCTGCTGGCAGCTCTTTGACTTTTTACTGGAAAGGTAGATTTTAGAGAAACAGGTGCCTTCCACCCACTGGTTCACTTCCCAATGACTGCAGCAGCAGAGCTGAGCTAGTCCAAACCCTGGAGGCACCTCTGGGGCTCCCGTGCAGGTACAGGCTTTGGGCCGTCCTCCACTGCTGTTCCAGGCCACAAGCAGGAAGCTGGATGGGAAGTGGAGCAGCCGGGACACGAACTGACGCCCGCATAGGATGCTGGCGCTTGCAGACAGAGGATTGGCTAACAGAGCCATCATATATACCCAGGAGTGTGGCCAATTTTAGTCTTTTTTTTTTTTTTTTTTTTTTTTAGGTGCCCTCAGGTTTTCCACCCTGGCTTTACGAATGTGATTTCCCTCCAACAGTGGGCAGGAACAGCCCTTCTCTGCTTCCTCACCAGCCTTTTTGTCCTAACTTATGGGAACAGCCACTCCAACTAAGACTTTTCACACACTTTTGCTTTACACTTGGTAACTATGGGGCATCTCCTCATACACCTGCTGGCCACTTCTGTGTTGTTCTCAAGACTTGTTCATGCATGCAATTGGTCCACGGTAGCACTGGAGCTTCCCTTGTTGAACTCCTTATATACCTGGACCAGAAATCCTTTTAAAGTGAGAGGTACAATCTTCTATCTGGTGCAGCAGGATGAGGTTAATTTAGGGTGGTAGCTGCACTCTGGAGCCTTGCAGTGTAGGCTCTCGGTTGTCCATGAGTTAATTCCCGAGTTCTCTCCTGCATTGGTCTATACAGTGATTTTTATGCCCACATCACAGTGTTTTGGTTTCTACAGCTTTTAGCATATTTTGAGATTGGTATTGGGGTGTTTAAAAATTTTTTTGCTCTATTATTGTCGCATATTTTCCCATTCTGTTTGAGTATCAGTGGCGAGGAACGACGTTTTGAGGAGGACTGCATGTTAATGTTAATTTTACGTGAGAGGACATGGAGTCTCTTTGGGTGTGTGGATGTGTTCCCGCTTAAATTGATTTCATCAGCATTTTAACCAGAACTGAAAGTGCTCTGTAGTGAAAAGTATTAATTTACTCATAGGATTTTTAGGGGTGACCTCTGTACGCCCGCTTGACAGCTCCCCATTGTGTGAAGACACGTCACTGAGTCCTTCAATCAGCTTCAACAACTTGCTGATGGAGTCTTCAGGCTTTTCCATATACGAAATCATGGATAACTGACTTCCTCCTTTAAACTTAAGTTCCTCTTTTTTTTTCTTACCTAATTGCTCTAAGACATGGATTACTGTTTAAGATTTATTTATTTATATTGGAAAAGCACATATACAGAGGAGGAGAGAGCAAGAGGAAGATCTTCCGTCCAATGATTCATTCCCCAAGTGACCACAACAGCTGGAGCTGAGCCAACCCGAAGCCAGGAGCTTCATCCGGGTCTCCCACACAGGTGCAGGGTCCCAAGGCTTTGGGCTGTCCTTGACTGCTTTCCCAGGCCACAGGCAGCGAGCTGGAAGGGAAGTGTGGCCACCGGGATTAGAACCAGTGCCCATATGGGATCCCGCCATGTTCAAGGTGAGGACTTTTAGCCACTAGGCCACTGTGCCGGGTGAAATTGTAACCTGTCTCCACTCAGAGCTTGTAGTGAATTTTCGGAAATACTGCTTGGCTTGTCTTGAACAGCCGCATCGTGTTGAGCTGTGCTCCCTCTGTGTGCTTCTGTGGCATGAGATGGGACGGTCACCGGGCTTTTCTTCATTCTGTTGAAGGGTTACATGTGATTTGCAAATGCTGACCTATCAGGATACCCCAGGGGAGATCAGGTGTGTGGTGTTCTGGATGTGCTATTGGGGCTGGCTGCTATTGTGGGAAACTCCCCGTCTGTATGCATCAGGAATACTGGCGTACAGCTTGTTCTTGTGTAACTGTTGGTGAATAAGGAGTTTAGTAAGTTTCCACGTACCTTTGTCCTGTAATCCAACTTGAATACATCTGCTAACTTACTGTTTGGATGAAGGGAGGTGCTAAACTCCTAACCCGTTACTGTACTGAAGCCCGTGCCTCTGGAGTTAAGACGCACAGCTCCGTGTAACTAGCGACGTCTGCCAGCTGTTTACTGTTGCTGGCACTCTGAGTGTGCTGTGACTCAGGGCTCCTGTCTCCCCTCAGTGCAGCCCCTTCATGTGGCCCTGTCACAGCTGACAGCGCCCAGGGTCTGATATGAACCTGCCTGGTCAGTGGAAAGGTCCAGGCTTTCAGGGTTCAGTGGTAACTACTGTCCCTTCACAGCTGAAGGCCCCGTCAGCCCTTCCTGGGAGGCTGGCTGAGTGGTAATTAATTCTGAGCTGAAGTCTGTCTAGACAGACGCCACTCCTGAACGGTCGCTGCTGCAGCTAACATTATTGGCTGGTGTCGCCCCGCCCTTTTCAGGTAATGTGATCAGACAATGATGGTTTCTGCTGGGGTATGTGCTTATATAATAAGGGAATTCCCTCCAGCCTGACTTAATGCCTTCTGCCTTGTCTGGTGGGGGGAGGAGGAGGAAGGGGGAAGATGTGGACCAAGCGAGGGAAGCAGCAAGCACATGGGCAGGCAAGGCCAGTTTAGAGTTTTCATATATAATGTGAGGGCTCAAGTTAGCAAACTGCAGTAGCCCATCACAAAAATGTGAGATGATTAATCTACAGTAACCATTTTTTATTTAAATATGAAAAGAGGGATGTCATGAAGGCAGACAGCCTCCTGGCCGCCGCTGGGTTGAGGGCTGTGCCTGGCAGCCTAGTGGCACCATGGATGCGGGACACTACGGATGGTCTTGAAGATGCTGGCTTCCTTGGTGCTAGGAATGGCCAGGAGTTAAAGTAGAAGGTGAGTTAACATTTGATCCCAAAATAATTACGATCAAATTTGAAGTATTTCTTCTAAAGAAAAGTTATTTTTGTTGCAAAGTCAGACATACAGAGAGGAGGAGGAGAGACAGAGGAAGAGCTTCCATCTGATGATTCACTCCCCAAATAACTGCAACGGCCGGTGCTGTGCTGATCTGAAGTTGGGAACTTCCTCCAGATCTCCCACACAGATACAGGGTCCCAAGGCTTTGGGCCGTCCTCGACTGCTTTCCCAGGCCACAAGCTGGGAGCTGGAAGGGAAGTGGAGCTGCTGGGATTAGAACCGGTGCCCATATGGGATCCCGGCGCGTTCAAGGCGAGGACTTTAGCTGCTAGGCCACCACGCCCAAATATTAATTATTTCATCTTGGTGGGCTTTAGCTCACCACAATTTTTTTTTTTTTTTTTTTTTTTTTTGCAATAAAGTTCAGGATTCTCATATCCCTCACTGAGAAGGTGCCTCTTTGCTGCTGGTCAGCATCTCAGTAAGTTTATGGAATCAGTTTCTTGGGAGATACTGCGTTAGACATTCTTGCAAACATGGATCACTTGGCACAGCCAGAATTTTAAATAATAAAAGATATACTTACTTTTACAAGGCAGATTTAAATAAAAATATTTTAAAGAGAGAAGGAGAAAGATTTTCTACAGCTGACTTCACTCCCCAAGTGGCTGCAATAGCTGGAGTCAGGAGCCTCTCTAGGTCCCCCACATGGCTCCAAGGAGTCGAAGCACCATGTTCTGTTACTTTCTCAGGTTATTAGCAGGGAGCTGGACTGCAGGTGGAGTAGCTGGCGCTTGAACCAGGCCCATGTAGGACTGCCACACCACGGCACTGTTGCGAACCTGTTTCTTCTTGTTATAAGCTTTCCCATATAAGAAACGAGCATTGCATCTTCTGTTTGCAGCTGCCACCTCAGGCATCCTGCAAGCATCCCACATGAGTGCTGCTCCACTTCTGATCCCTGCTAAGGGTCTGGGAGGGCAGAAGATGGCCCAATTGCCTGGGCCCTTGCGTCCATGTGGGCAACCCAGAAGCAGCTCCTGGCTTGAGACTAGCTCTGGCCACTTGGGAGAATGAACCAGCAGATGGAAGGCCTGTTGTCTCCTTCCTTCTGAGTCTGCCCTTCAAATAAAAGTAACTCTTAAAAGTACTCACTCTCGGGCCCAGTGGCGTGGCCTAGAGGCTAAAAGTCCTCGCCTTGAATGGCCCGGGATACCATATGGACACCGGTTCTAATCCCAGCAGCTCCACTTCCCATCCAGCTCCCTGCTTGTGGCCTGGGAAAGCAGTCGAGCACGGCCCAAAGCCTTGGGATCCTGTACCTGTGCAGGAGACCCGCAAGAGGTTCCTGGTACCTGGCTTCGGATTGGCGTGCAACAGCCATTGCGGCTCACTTGGGGAGTGAATCATCGGACGGAAGATCTTCCTCTCTGTCTCTCGTCCTCTCTGTATATCTGACTTTGTAATAAAGTAAATAAATCTTTATAAAAAGAAAAAAAAGTACTCTCTCTGGGCCTGGCACAGTAGATCCTCACCTTGCATGCAGGTGGATTACCTATGAGCACCAGTTCCTGTACCCGACTGCTCTATTTCCAGTCCAGCTCCCTGCTTGTGGCCTGGGAAAGTAGTGGAGGACGGCCCAAGGCTTGGGACCCTGCGCCCACGTGGGAGACAAGGAGGAAGCTCCTGGCTTCATACCGTCTCAGCTCTGGCCGTTCCAGCCACTTTGGGAGTGAACCAGCAGTTGGAAGATCTGTCTTTCCTCTGAAAATATGCATTTCCAATTAAATGGGCTCCTGTGTGGGAAACAAAGTGTCTCCTCCCGAGTTTTTAGGGGTCTGTGCTCAGGGTCCCCCCACAACACTCCCAGCTCAGCAGTGAGAACACGAAGGCCGTCTTGGCTAGTGACTTGGTCAGTGCATGCTCTACGCTACTAACATCAACCTGGCCTCAGCTGCAGAGAAACAGGTGAAGCCCCCTACTCACCCACTTCCACCGTCTGCTTGAGTTGTGCAGATAAATCCTGTTCAATTCATAGCATTACCTCACCCCCACACACTCTGCTTGTCCTAACATCAGAGTGCACTGTTCACCCTCACTCCCACAGCAGTGTCATTTAAGACCTTTTGCTTACTGGTTTTACCACTCACACCCCATTCTGGGGTGCCTGGGCTCAGAGTCCTGCTCGGGCTCCCAGTTTGCAGCTACTGGCCAGTGTGGGCCCTGAGAGGCCTGGGTTGAGTTTCTGGCCTCAGCTTTGACCACTGCTGCATTCTGTGAGTGACCAGTAGAGGGCAATGCTCTCTCCTGAAACAGTATTCGCATGGCCTATACTTCAAGTACGCCGTTAGAGATGCAAGGAGAAGGCCCAGCGGCGTGGCCTAGCGGCTAAAGTCCTCGCCTTGAACGCCCGGGATCCCATGGGTGCCGGTTCTAATCCCGGCAGCTCCACTTCCCACCCAACTCCGTGCTTGTGTTCTGGGAAAGCTGTTGAGCACGCCCATGTGGGAGACCTGGAAAGGTTCAGTGGCTGAAGTGACTGAAGTCTTCAACCTTGCAATTAATAAATCCCAATTGGGATCCTATATGGGCTCCCGGGGCCCACTTCCCCACCCCATCCAGCTGGAGGATGGCCCCAAGGGTCCCTGTACCTGGGTGGGAGGACCCGGAAGAAGCTCCTGGCTATCCAGCCTTGTGGGAGTGAATCAGTAGAAGACGTTTCTGTCTCTCCTCTCATATATTGTCTGTCTATAATATAATAGTCTTGTCTCTGACTTTGTAATGGGGAGGGATTTCACGGTACCTTGTGTATTCCAGGCGCCACCATGCTCCCACTGTGCTGCAGGCTGGACAGTGTCCACGCCAGTCCTGAGAGTGACCATCAGTATCAGACCCAAGGGGGATATGTCACCAATATGTCTCCATGGAACAAAATGAACAGGAAAGGGAGCGGGCTTGGCAATGGGTTCAGCTGCCCTGAAATGATCATATGGATGCTGTTTTGAGTCCTGGATGCTCCACGTCAGTCCAGCTCCCTGCTGACAAGGAGAAGATGGCCGCAGTGTTTGGGCCCGTTACCTGCAGGTAGCTAGGATGGGGGTTCTAGGCTCCAGCCTGCTCCAGCCATTGTTGTTTCAGTGTTGTTGAATCAGTGGGTGGAGGTTTTGTGTCTCCCTGCCTTCCAAATAACCTTAAAAAGCCACAGCTATAACCTATTTTTTATTTTTAAAAAAGGTTTATTTTATTTTTATTGGAAAGTCAGATGTACTGAGAGGAGAAAAAGATCTTCCACCCAATGATTCACAACAGCCAGAACTGAGCTGATCTGAAGCCAGGAGCCCAGAGCTTCTTCCAAGTCTCCCACGTGGTGCAAAGTCCCAAATCCTTGGGTCATCTTCAACTGCTTTCCCAGGCCACAAGCTGGGAGCTGGATGGGAAGCAGGGCCACCAGGATATGAGATGGTGGCCATATAGGATCCCAGTGCATGCAAGGTAAGGACTTTAGCCACTAGGCTACTGTGCCAGGTCCAACAGTAACACTATCTTTATAAACTTCAAAAATGAAACCGTGGCTGGCACTGTGGCATAGTAGGCTAAGGTCTGTGGTGCCAGCACCCCATAGGAACACCAGTTCGAGTCCCAGCTGCTCCAGCATTCTACTAATGGCCTGAGAAAGCAGTGAAGGATGGCTCAAATCCTTTGGCCCCTGCTCCTATGGGGGAAACCCGGAGAAGCTCCTGGCTTCACATCAGGTCAGCTCCAGCTGTTGTGGTCATTTGGGGAGTGACTTATTGGATGGACGATCTCTGTCACTCTCACCTCTAACTATGCCCCTCAAATAAAGTCATAAACAAAATAGAGAACCAATACACTTAGCAGGGACAACACTCTCAATGGCCTGAAGTACTGAGCCGGTCAACTGTCAGAGTGGACTTGCAAACAGGATCCTGCTTCCACTGAACCTTGACCACAACCTTGTAGGAGACCCTCAAACAGGATGGAATTCTTCAAATCACTCAGTGTGGGGATAATTTGTGACACAGGGAAGGGTACCTGAGGCACTGAGGCCTCTCTCACATTCTCTGCAATCCCCAGTTCGAATCACACAGACACTTCTCAATACATTTTGTTGAAATTATTACACTAATAAACTGGTAAAAGGGATTCTGCAAAGTTTGAAAGGCTTACTGTAAGCAGGGTGGGCATGGTGCTGCAGAGGGCTCAGCTGCCGCTTCCAGCACCGGCATTCCACGTCGGAGGACCTGGGGGGGGGGGAGGAGGGCCCTGCCTCTGCTGTCCCAGCTTCCTAACACACCTGCGAGGCAGCAGATGCAGGTGAAGTGCGTGCGTCCCTGTCGGCCATGTGGGAGAGCCGGGAGGAGGTCCTGACTCCTGGTCTTGGCCTGCTTTGCCCCAGCCATGGGAGGCATGTGAGAAATGAACCAACAAATGCAAGACCTCTCGGTCTCTCTCACTATACCTTCCAAATGAAAAACAAAAGTATTGTGTGACCATATGTACAATTTTAAGACATGTCTCTGTACTGTGTGTCACCTCTGAGGGATTTCCTCTCATTTCCCAGGTAGGTGAGGACCTTCTAGGCCCCAAAGTATTTGCGTCAGATCTTTCTCATGCTCACCGAGACCTTCCCGCGGCCTGGAGGGGACATTTTCTAATAAGCAAGCATTTTCCCACTAGTTTGTTACTTGTTACCGTAGAAACAAAACAACAACAAAAAACATAATTCTTAAGCGGGTGATACCTTTTCTTAGACATTATGCTTTAGTAAGTATTTCCCTGGTTTTCTCAATAACTAAAAAATAGCCATGTCTTTAGTAACTGCAATGCAGATTCCAAAAGCAACTGATTTTACTTACAATGTCTAATTCTTCTACAGTGATCATGTACAAGCTTTAAACAGAAAAATTACCAAGACAAAAGTACAGGAATGATACCAACAAGTTAGAAAAGGATGGCATTTATTCACTTATGGAAGTACAGTACATGAAGTAAGGAGAGCATCACAGGGCTCTGGACGACTGAGAGCTTATGGTTACCACGACGGGATCCGTGCACGCCCTGCAGAGCAGCCAGCAGCAGCTCGGATTTGGTCTTTGTTATTACAGCTCGTCATCAGCTCTTACTGTAAAATGCCCAGTAGCATTTGAATAATGTATCACAGCAGATGTGAACTAAGTTTCAATATTCCTTCTTTGGAACAATTTATACTTATTTACATGTTAAGAACAGGTGGCTCTACTTACTTACCCTACAGTGAGTGTTCATGACTGACTGGTAGCTTACAGAAGGTTTCTCTATTACTGCCTTTACAGCCTAAAAGCGACAACTCTTAATGTTTGTAAAAGATGTGGAAAAAAAGCTGATGCTAAAATAAAGACGCTTTTAGAAATATTTAAGGACAACAAAGTAAAATTATTAGAAAAAAAGTATTTTCAAACACAACACTGAAGTATTACATCAGTGTTTCACTGAATTGTCTTAAAATAGTGATAATTCTACTACCTTACATACAGTTCTAATATCTAAACTTCATAATTACAATTTGAATGTACAATCTTACAGTGAGAACTATGCGCAGCTTTCTGAAGCATGTTGTTCAGTTTTGCTTTTGCACATAAATTAGAGTTGGTCCTTGATTGGAGTAACCATCTGGAAGCACTGAATTTTAGACACACTTATTGACGGCCAACACAAACCCTGACCAAGTGAAAAGCATCTACATTGCCATGCATGAAAAAGCAGCTGCCGCCCCCAGGGCCGAACCCGCTCTGCCCTCAGAGCCTCTCAGAGGCCTGCAGAGTCCAGAACGGACGGGAGGCTGCAGCTGGCCAGCCCAGGGGACTCTCCACCTGGGACACAGTCCTTAAAACGAGAAGGCTTTGGACCTTTAGCATAAGAGAGAGACTTTACATTCTTTGATTTCATTTACACCTTTTAAAAAAGATAAAGCATATCTGAGCTCTTCCACTGGACCTGAACTGCTGGCGCGCTGCAGCAGCTCGAGCTGAGGTCACGAGGTGGCCCACCAGAAACAGCGCAGACCCCAGACCATGTGCGCCTCTTCCCCACTCATGAGGTCACAGACCACAGCGCAGGCTACACGGGGTCTGTAAGGGGCCTGCGTTTTATAAGCGCAGTAGAGTTACCTTATTGTTAAGCTTTTCTTAAGGTATGTGGAAAAGTACGTTTGCCAACAGTGACAGCTTCTACAATGACAACTATGCTAGAAAAATAATTTTGCTGTTTTAAATAATGAAAGAAGCTAAATGTTTAAAATATATTACTTATTTCTGCAGCAGTTGATTAAGCTGACAATGTGTAGATTCCTTCCATTGTGAGCTGAATTCGGGTACATTTTAATTACAACATAGCTTCAAATTATAACCACGCCAACAGTAAAGAGATCATCCAGGCAATAATATCGGAACAATTCTAGACCGTCAGCCCACACAGAGCACGGGGCAGGGAGGCTGCTGGGAAAGGCTCTAACCAGACCTCAGGCTGCTGTGGAAAGTGGGTCAGTAAAGACTCCAGCTCTGCATCGTGGAATCTTCCAAGCCAAGCCGCTTTCCACAAACACAAATTCAGTCTATCTTTTCTTTCTGGACCAATCTGGGAGCATCAACAAAATCTTTGCCATTGTAGAGAATAATTAAAAATGTTCCAATGCTTGCAACTCCCCAGAAGAGCACATATGCCAGTGTTTCCGTCCAAGTGTCACCTGTTGATATTAAAACAACAAACAACAACGACGTCAATACAGACACTGTTTCATGGGGCTGCACTGACTTGCCAGCGGCTGAGCTGGGCACATCTTAAACTTCAGTGGCATACACACGGGAAAAACAGAAGGACTTGCTAACTATGATTAAGCCAGCAGTCTAGAACTGGCTGGGACCAGAATCCTCTGCAGGACCAGATAAGCATCCACTGCTGGGCCCCAGCAATCAGCATTTTTTAAAAAAGATTTATTTATTTTTATTGGAAAGGTAGATATATAGAGAGGAGTAGAGACAGACAGGAAGATCTTTCGTCAATTGATTCACTTCTCAAGCGGCCGCAACGGCTGGAGCTGAGCCAATCAGGAGCCAGGAGCTCTTCTGGTCTCCCACACGGGTGCAGGGTCCCAAGGCTTTGGGCCGTCCTTGACTGCTTTCCCAGACCACAAGCAGGGAGTTGGATGGGAAGCAAGACCGCCGGGATTAGAATCAGCGCCCATATGGGATCCCGGCACATGCAAGGCGAGGACATTAACTACTACGCTACCGTGCCGGGCCCGCAATCAGCATTTTTAACAAGTCAAGTCTTCAGATGATGCCGACACCACAGGTCCAGAGGCCACACTCTGAACAAGCACCGGACTAAATCTCATATCCTGCTATACAAATGATAATCATCGCTCGACAAGTCACACTTTACTAATAGTTTAACTCATCATTCTATCGGACAGATATGAGCCATCAAAATACCCACAGAAAGATACAAAATGCATGTTTCATAAAATGTTTCATACATGGTTGCATATTCAAACATAGATAATAAAACCCAGTGCTAGTTAGCACACCCCTGCTAACAGGCATTTTTCCCAGTCCAGAGTTCCTGCAGCGCCTGGCAGTGGCGGGCAACGCCTGGCAGTGGCCTGCTGTCTTACCCAGGACAGCTGAGCCTCAGGCTGCTGCTCCTGCATCCAGACCCTGCTAACGGCCGTGGGAGACGTGCTCTGCTCTGCTGCTTACTGCCTCCAACTGAAGGGGAGGGCTGGACGCTGGACACCACGTGCCCAAACCACAAAGGTCATTATGTCACACTGACCTGACAAGATGTTACCATCCACAGCGCTCACAATCTTTATTCAAAAGTACTCCAACCTGTGCAACTGCTACTTCCCACAGATTAAGTTTTTTTTTTTTTTAAGATTTTATTATTATTGGAAAGCCGGATATACAGAGAGGAGGAGAGAAAGAGAGGAAGATCTTCCATCCGATGTTTTACTCCCCAAGTGAGCTGCAACGGGCCGGTACGCGCCAATCCGATGCCGGGACCAGGAACTTCTTCCGGGTCTCCCACGCGGGTGCAGGGTCCCAAAGCTTTGGGCCGTCCTCAACTGCTTTCCCAGGCCACAGGCAGGGAGCTGGATGGGAAGTGGAGCTGCCGGGATTAGAACCGGCGCCCATATGGGATCCCGGGGCTTTCAAGGCGAGGACTTTAGCCGTTAGGCCACGCCGCCGGGCCCAGATTAAGTTTTAAAATTGTTGGTGCAAGAACCAGGGCAGATTTTTCTCAGTCCACTCTGGCCTCCCCAAGAGACTCACTACTCCACTCAGGGTGAGTTAACCCTCCCTGTACCTCTCGAAGTCTTTTAAGGTGAATGTGGGTATAGTAAAAGATGAGAATGAAACAATAAAACAAATCGATTTAACCGTGGCATGGCTCCCAGAAAATGGCTCCACTGGGCAGAGCTTAGAGAAGACACAGGGCCAGGGCAGGGTGCAAGCAGCTGCTGGCCTCAGGGCTCAGCATTCCGTCCGTCCTCCTCGGTTCTGAACCTTCCCCAGGACCGGAGCCAGGCACTCACAGGCAGGTCTCGTGCCCTCAGCCTGTTTTTGTACTGTGAGACAAGGATGGTTTCCTATTTCTAAAGGGCCGTAGAAAGAAAAAGGAATGCCGAGCAGAGACAATGCAATCTGTAAAGACAATAACATTTACTTCCCGTCTCTCTCAGAAAAAAACATGCTAACTAAAGTAATGCTAACAGGACTCCTCCCCTACCCACAGTGCTGACTGCACACTGAGGGGCATCAAGCATCCCACCCCGCCGCAGGAGGCTGCACACACCAGGGTGCAGGTGATGACACGGTCATGGTGCTGGTGGCAGGGCAAGCTGTTAATTCAGTAAACACAGGAGGGCTCACTGCATCTCACAGGGGATAAAACAAGGAGGAAGACAGTCTCTGCTTTCGACCTGCTGCTGATCCAGTGAAAAAGGCAACAAAAAAGGATGTCAAGAAATATGCCAATCGTTACCACATGGAGAAAAACGCCCACTGAGTCTGTACAGCAGGGTCTGAGTCTGCCCATGAAAAATCAATTCCTGGGTGTTCAGGGGGCTCCAAAGGAAAGTGCTGAAGAGAGGCAGAGAGAGCACAGTGCCCGCAGCAAGGGGGGAGACGGCTGCTGCCAAGGCTGCCACGGCAAGTCTCAGAAAGTACGACAGGGCATGGAGACGAGAAGGGGCATTTTTCCAGAGTGCCCAACGCTGCTCCTCAAAGGTGCAAAACCACCAAGTCACAGACTTAACTCCCAAGCACAAGTTACTACCTAATGAGGGTAGACCTTAAATATGTATTAACCTAGTAGCAACAGGGAAGTACCAGGGTGGGGGTGGAACCCAGATAGCCTCTTGTCAGCTCTGGTTTGTTGGTAGTTTTACTCCCAATCTATAATAACTAATGTCTCCATCCATAATAACACTTATTTGTTTAACCAACAAGTGGCGGGTTAAACAGGCTACCTATACATAAATGGAATACTCTGCAGTCATTAAATAAAACACGGGACAATATTCATGATGTTCCATAAAAAGTAAGTTACAGCAATGCATAATGCCTTACTTTTGGAAAAAAAAATAAGTGAAGATCAAAACATCAAAATGTGAGAGTTGGGGCTGGGTACTGACACAGTGGACTAAGCCACTGCCTGTAACCCAATGTTTGGAATGGGCACCAGTTTCAGTTCCAGCTGCTGCACTTCTGACCCAGCTTCCTGCTGGTAAGCCTAGGAGAGCAGAAGACGGCCCAAAGCCTTGGCCTGCACCCACAGGAGATCAGCTCCTGGCCCAGCACTGGCTCTTGCGGACAACTGAGGAGCAAACCAGTAGATCAAAGGTCTCTCTCTCTCGCCTTCTGCCTTTCAAATAAATTAATAAATAAATCTTAAAAAAAGCTAATAGTGGGTGGTTTATCTCTGGCAGACAGAATACTGCCTTCCTCTCTGCCTTTCATTTTCTTTAATTGCTGTGTACTGTTTTCATCACAAGAAAAACATTTTCTGAGTCTCAATTACAAACTATTACATTATACATCAATCGACAATCTACTCCATTTTATTAAGTAAAGAAACATCAAGCATTAAGTACACTCAAAAACTTAAAGATGTTCTACAAAGTTCAGCTTTCTAAGAAATAAGTAAGAATGTGAGCTAACAGCAGACTTACCAGCCATAAGCAAACAGATAATGCACATTGAAAAGGCAACAACCATGATGATAGGCAACTGGAAAAGACCACAAGAGAAGGCATCACTTCAGAACGCTCACCAACGCTTACACAATCAGGTGTGCACGCCGTGCTTACACATTATGTTTTCAACAAAGCATCACTATTGAAGGGTTTGAACACAACCCTGGTCTTGGCACAGGCTCAGAGGCCAGAGCGAGGGAGCAGGCCCATGTTCCCGTCCCAGTCAGCGAGTGCTGGGTGGACGGGGCCTCCAGGCCTCTCTGCCATCCCATGGCACTTCGCTCACTGGAATGCGAGCCCAAGGAGGCTCTTACAAGATCTGAGGAAGAGAGGGGTCAGCAAAAACTTGCTTTTTATTTATTTTTAATCAAGTTTGTCTCTGAGAACTTCCTGAACGGAAAACTGGAATCTTTCCGAGGTGAGAATTCCTTCCCATCCCCCTGCCTCACAAGCTCCCACATGGAAAGGATGCGTGAGGTACGAGGGAAACAAAACTGCCAAGTGCTTTACTCCTTGCCCAGTTCTGTCTGGGGAAACCCAAGCAGTTACTCAGAACAGGAAACACTATTTCCAGAATCAGCAGCTGGCACACTTTCAGACAAAGCTTCCAACAACTGAACAACAAAAGTTTCTTACGGCCAGGAACTTCCAATCCCTTGGAACGCTTAAAGGACTATGAGATTCTAATTCATCCACTGAATAGTTTCCAAGAAATAAGTCTATGGAATCCTAGAACAGAAAGAAGGAAAGTTGTTACCTGAATTAACCACACTGTCAAGGAACAATGCAAAGATACAGCCACCTACTTAGGTAAATGAAGCACCAAATGCAAACTTACTTGTCTAAATCCATCTGAAAAGTTGTTCTTGTAATATCGTATTAGTGAGTTCCAGCCATCCATTATAAGTCCCAACTGAGTTCTCTTCCCAGTTCTGGTTGAAAGAGGTCACATTTTAAACACATAACTGCATACTACATTCTCACACTGTTTTATAGTCAAAAGCATATGGTGTGGAAATAGTGGAGTTGAAAAGCTTTTAACAAGGACTCTCACTGTGGCATAGTGGGCTAAACTTCCACCTGTGGCACTGGCATTAAATCCTGGTTGCTCCATTTCTAATCCAGCTCCCTGCTAATGTGCCTGGGAAAGCAGTGGAAAATGGCCCAACTGCTTGGGCCCCTGCACACACATGGTAGACCCAGAAGTGTTTGGTATCTAAAATATCAGATGCAATGTAAATGCTGTGTCAATCAACTACTACTACATTGTTGAGGGAATAACTACCCGGCCCAAAGCGACTAGACGCTTCCTCTGTATTCAGGGAACTCAGGCAGGAGTCCCAACCCCCAAGACCGGTTCCTTTCTAGCCTAAGGCAGCAGCGCCCGGCGCTTCCCGGAGGCGAGGCCCTCAGGCCTGCCAGGGCCTGCTCCACAGCACTGGTGGGTGAGGTGCACAGTGAGGTTTGAGAAGCACTGGGACTCCGTGGTTCTCAGCCCTCCCCCGCATCAGAACCCCTCAGGAAGGCTCTCCTCTCCCAGGAAACCTGACTCGATGGGCCCTCACGAGGCCTAGGGTTCAGTGTCTGCGCCTGTTTTCTGGAAGCTGCCACCTGACTCTAAGGAGCATGTGCACTGTGGGCTGCTGCCGTGGGACGCTAACGTCTGTGCGTGGCTTGCCTGGTGAAGTCAGTCTTCAAGGCACCGGTTCCCGCATACTGTTTGGCACAGGCATTTGCGTTGTCAGCCCAGGCTGTGGAAAAAGTCAGAAAGAGCTGCTGATGATTAAAATGACAACCACAACTCCAAGTGTAGAGTAGCAAGCAACTTTGTTAAAAAAAAACACCTACCATTTTTGTAAATCTTCTCAAATTCTTGTTGTTCTTCAAGCTTTTGTCCCACGTTCAAAACGCCTAGTCTCTAGAACAACAACCACAGCCACGTTTGTGTGTGACAGACTTCAGCAGACACGACACAGCCCTCACATCCCCACTGCTCCTGGCTGCAGCCACACACAGGGCCTGCGTGCTCTCCCCTCTGCGGAGCCCCTCCCCTGCTTCCCACCAACCCCCACCTCCTGCCTCCTGCCTTCCCGACCCTTCAACAGCTCAGCTAGCCCCACCCGGCTTCACCTCTACCCTAGAGACCTCAGGCAGCCTGAGCGATGCCGCATCTGTCAACCTCCCCAAAACACACCAACAGCTCTGGGCAAATCACCTCGGAGCTGCTGGCCCTGAGCACCCTCTCTGGACCCACCCTCTGAGGGCCCAGTGCCCATCGAGGAGCAGTTTTTGTCTCACACCATCAACTCTCACCCCAGATGACCCCTCACTGTCACCCTCAGTCACAGCACTAGAGCCACCCGCTGGGACTGTCAACTGGGGACACATTCTGTCCTCACAGTGGCGGGCAATTCTGCCGGACAGGCGCCTGCCCAAAGACTCTCTACAGCTTTGTAAGGTTTCATGAAACCACACTCAGCACATACAAAATTTAATTAGACAAGTTCTGGTTAATCAGTCTTGGAACACAAGCATTCCTAGTGCAGCTGTTTCTGAAAACATCTAAGATCCTGGCACAGACCTGCTGCTCCGTACACTGGCTATCAGACGTGGGTCCAGCCTTCAGTGTGACTAAGATCCAAGAACCCGCTTGAAAGCAGGTGTTTGGCCTCCATGGTTTCCTTCTAAGCATCACAAACTTAACAGATGAAGTTACATGAAGGACACCATCTAGGACACATCCTGTCTGCCGCTCACGACAAATGCCAATACGATTTAGAAATACACATTGGACATATTTTCAATTCCAAGTATCAATAGGCTGGACATTTACTTCTGTTTTTCTCAGAAGCACTGTGGCAAAGCAAGCTGTGTCGAAATGTTCTATCTGGCATTAGCAAAACAGATGCAAATGAAACAATCCTAAGGTACCACGTTGTAACATTAAAACAGGAAAAAAAATTAATGGGATTATCTACCGTTGGAAAGAATTCCATGAAATGGATTTACTTATTCACCACAAATACTCATGTAAATTGGTATGTATGACTCACTGGGAAAGTAACATATTCATTCTCTTAACCCAATAACTACATGTCTAGGAATTAATCCAAAGAAAATTATTCATATGAATAACCTAAATGAATACATTTTCTATAGTGTTTTTAAAAAGTCAAAGACACAACAATCTAAAAGGCTTAGTAAATCACAGTAAAATATAATCATAAAAAACTGATGACACAGGGCCCGGTGCGGTAGCCTAGTGGCTACAGTCCTTGCCGTGCATGTGCTGGGATCCTATGTGGGCACCAGTTCGTGTCCTGGCTGCTGCACTTCCCATCCAGCTCCCTGCAGGTGGCCTGGGAAAGCAGGCGAGGACGGCCCAAAGCCTTGGGACCCTGCACCTGCGTGGGAAACCCAGAAGCAGCTCCTGGCTTCGGATCAGCTCAGCACTGAACACTGCAGCTGCTTGATAAGTGAGCTAGTGGACAGAAGATCTTTCTTTCTCTTTTTCTCTCTGTTAATCTGACTTTCCAATAGAAATAAATACAACTTAAAAAAAAAAGCATATGACACAGATACTAAAGGAACACATAAAATTCAGAACTTTCTGGAAACTGACACCCACAACAACCAAACAACAAAATGTGAGGAATCACTTTAGGGTGGGGACAATGTAAACACTGTTTGTGCCTGGCTTCAAAAGATAGAGTTTCCTTAATTTTTTGTTGCACTTTTCCACTAAAAAAAGAGAGAAGCAAAGGACTTCACACCTGAAGCTGGGCCTGAAGCGAACGGCGAGCTAGCAGGCTCTGGATCACGTTGGTTCTGTCCAGACAGTCCATGCAATTGCTGCGGAACACGCCCTCCTGGCTGGTCACCACCTGGCCCGCAGAGTCCACTAGGAAATAACTAAAACACATTTGTATAAGCACTCTCATACCAAGTAGGTTAAAACTACTAAGGACACAGCTCGTAGAACATGGGTCTCATTTCAGGGACATTACTAAACAGTCAAGCAGGAATGCCCAGTCAGGCCTATCTCATTCTCCTAGACAAAACACAAGTTGGAGTGGCTGTGGCTAACCAGCCTGCTCTCTAGAACATGGCTGTAGTACTGGAGGTCATCTCTCGCAGAGCTGGGAGCAGCGCCAAGGTTCCTGTGGACACAGTGAGCCCTCCCAGGCCAGAGCGGGCCGACTCTGACCTCCTGCTTCCGACTACACCCGTCTGCATTAGGGTCTCTGGTCCCTCTACTGTCTGTACCCAGGTGCTCTGTGTGTTTGTTACATCCTTGGCCTAGAGAACAGCAGAGTCAGAATCTCTAAAAAAGGAGCTGCATACTGTGCACCTAAAGACATGTCTTCCTTCTCCTAGCAGCTACCACATGCAAACAGCACAAACTGTGCAAAATATGACAGGTTCCGAAGAATGTGCTTTCCCTTCTCTCACTCACGCAGCTGTCTTCCCTAAGCAGACTGCTGCCAGCGCCCGAGCTTGCTTTATTTCTAACAAGGTTCTCAGATGATGCTAAGCACTAGATCGACACTACAAACTCACTCGACAATGACTGGCAGCAGTCTCAGCATCTGGGTAACTTCCTCACTGGCAGTTTCAAGCACCGAGTTTTTTCATCATGAAAAGCAGGAGACAGCACCACCACCAAGCTATCCTCCAGCTCAACACGGTCGGGCAGAATGCGCCTAAGGCACACCGCATGGTGGCTGCAACACAGCATGCCATCAGCGTCACGTACTACGAACTCCCTGAAACAATAACCCAGAAGGAAATGCAACACACTTGCCGACGGCTAAATGAGTATCACAACATCAGGAAGAAAGGATTCAGTAAAAAAATATACATGAGGCTCATACACAGCTGGTGGAGCTTATTTACAACTGGCATGGACATGTGTGTGTGTGTGTGTGTGCGCGCGCGCGCATTGGCAGCCATTTGCACTTAGAAGATCAACAGCCATGGCCTGGTGGGTAAGGCTGCTGCTCCTGCCACTGGCATCCCATGTACACGCGGGTTTGAGAACCAGCTGCTTCAATTCTGATCCAGCTCCTTGCTAACGTGCCTAGGAAAAGCAGTGAGAACGCCCTAGCGTCCGGGCCCTGGATAAAGCTCCGGGCCCCTGGCTGACCCTGGCACAGCCCTGACCACTGCAGCCACGCAGAGAGGATTTGTCTCCCTTCTTTCAAAGGAATTAATAAACAAAACAAAACAAAACAAAAAAACACTTTTATAAGTCTTACTTCTGAAACCACACCATGAATCTATGGGATTGGTAATTTTTTCATTTTACAAATAAAGAGCCCAAAACTGGAGATAAATGGCCTGTGGGTCACATGGCTGATATGAGGTAAACGGACATGCACAACAGGATGTCTGGTCCCCAAACATGCCACGGCTCGAGAGCTTCAGTCACTGGGGAAGCTCACTGTCCTCGCAGAGGACCGTGTGGTAAAGGAGAGAGACTAACTTCAGCCCCCTTCTTCCCTGTAACACTGGTTTACTTGAAAGTTGAGAATGAGAGAGGAGAGACAGGGAGAGCTCCCCAGATGCCGCATTGGCCAGAGCTGGAACAAAGCAGAGCAGCCGGAACTTGAACAGGTGCCCACGGGGGCTGGTGCTGCAGGCAGAGGCTCATCCTGCAACATCATAGCATGGCTCCCTCTATGATGTGCATTTCTGTATGACAGCCACTAGTGGGCGAACTCGGCAACTGCCAGGCCCAGCTAGTCAGCGCTTCCTGTAAAAGCCTAAAGCAGAGGGCCAGCTCCCCCACGCTCAGGATAAAATCACACAGGAAAAAAAGCAGAACTGAGCAAATGTCAGAGAAGTTGAACTACATGACCCTAACATTAGAAAGTACATTTGAGTGGAGAGCTTTACAACCATCACTGAGGCAACAAAATAACAAAATGGCTTACACATTCCTTCTTCTGACCTTTGAGTAAGACACATGTAGAGAGTACAGGAGATCTGTGAACCAGTGTGATAGTACGTAAGTCACATGGTGAAAATACTACCAAGGTATTCAGACCTTCATCCCGTCCATCCTACTCTGTGAAGGACGGGGGGACAGGGAAGTGACAGTTCAACAGAAGCAAAACATACTCTTAACATCCAGAAGGGCTCACTACGGCAGCACAATCTTTCTAGAAAAACACAGGAGATAGATCAGATGCTCAACGTGAAAAAAAGCTTTTCATAAAACTATTTTATGACACAAAAGCCACTCAGGATCATTACCAAGACTATGCAATGTTTACAACAAATGTTTCACAAAAATCATTAAATATAAGTATAAAGAAACCATGTTCAACTATCTAAAGAGCTGTACATGTGTGAAAGATAACACATAATATAAAAAAAACCCTAGCCTTGCATCATTTTTAATTTAGAAAACCAGTAAGACTCATTTTCCGTAACAAAAAATTTTCAAGAGTAAGTCAGAATGGACAAGCACTGCTAACAGTTCACTGTATTGTATTTTAAGTTGACAAGATAATGCAACAAACACAACTGGTCTATACATGTCTCTCCTCCCCTCCGTGTTAAGACATTTGACACAGCTTACCTTAACTCATCTTGCATTTCTGCTACCTGATCCAACAGAATACTCAGGCGATCCCATCTCATATTTTTACATTCCTTATGGAAATCAAAAGCAATGTATCTATTGAAAGAAAAGATATTCAATACTGATCAGAGAGGACTCATTTTACTATTAGTTTCTTAGTGGCTGCTGTCCTCTCTGTATCAAAGCACACATACTTCTTAGGAACACCGGCGCCTCCTTTACTATGGGCTTCCCACAAAACACACGCTGCACACATCAGACAGGAAAAACCTAAACACACGCACACATCCACGCTCCCCTGTTCTTCAAGGGGGCCTCAGCAGGAGGACAAGCCCAAACCACAGCCACGAAGTCTGTGCTATAAGGCACAGCCTAACTCAACATCTAGCGTGTATTTATTCTCCATCCCCATGGGTAAGGAACAGAGATCCTTTTATTGAACCACTTTTCAAGGTGACAAACATGTTCAACACTCACTTCAGTCCGTCCGCTGTGTATGGGGGTTATGACAGCAGGCAGGGTTCCTACGCTGTGGTGAGAATGGAGGCAGCAGTGTACTGGCCTTCCCAACGCAAAGGTCACAATTTTGGATTTTAATTTATGTCTCAAGTTCTCAAAGTTAGCTACAGAAAACTCCAAATTCTTCAAGTCAACACTGTATGCAAAGCCTATTTATGGAAAGGAAGCCCATAGAGACAGAAAGTCTGGACCAGGGCCTAGATAGAAACCAACAAACTTTTTTCTTTTCTTTCTTTCTTTCTTTTCTTTCTTTTTTTTTTTGAGTACATACATGCTGGATTTCAAACCCAGAGACTGAGACTGTTCAGGTCTGAATGTACAAGCTGAGTAAGGTCCTCAAAGGCTTTCCACACACGTTTTTCAGGAATCCCTTCTCTGAATCACGCAAGATGTGTGTGGTCTAATCGACAGTCAGAAGGTGGAAACGAGGATGGAGTGAGTGGAAAATCAGCTAGAGCTTTCTAATTGGGAGAGATACTTAAATTCTTTCCCCAATTCCTGTGCATGCTTGAAATTCAACTTGTATTTGAAATTTCAAATACAAGTTGAAACAATTTATCCCCAAATAAAACCATACTCCTTTTGGGGGAGAAGCTGAAAAGTTTTCTTCAAATGTGCACGGCCACTTCTTCACTACACCACACTGCCAGTTTCCTGCTAGAGTGAGCTCTTGGCAGGCTGAGCTACCACCTGGCATCTCCTCATGGAGAAACTGGCCTTAGAGGAGGGCCAACTTTTCACAAGGCTGCACCCGTTTGCAACTGCTGCCTGGCAACTCACAGGAGGGCAAAGGTGTTGCTCCTGAGAAGGGCACCAAGCAAGCAAGAGCTCAGCTGCTGCAGCTCCTGTGGTGCTCAGGGCCCCTGAGAACACACGAGCCAACCGCAAGGAGCAGACCCAGCAACCACAGCTCACAAAGCCTCACAGGGACAGTCATGACAGGTCAGTCAGAGACCAAGCTCAAGTTACAACCCGACTGCACAGGCAGGTGTCTGGCCAAGTGCTTAGGATGTCGGTGTGAAATGGCCAACTTTGACACCTGGTCCCACTTCCAGGCTCCAGCGCTCTGCTGGGGCAGCCCAAGCACTTGAATTACTGCTTCTTGAGTAAGTTAACTTTAAAGACACTCAGAAGTTACTCTGCAACATCAATGTTGGAGAAAATTTCAAACCAACAAACCATTATTTTACTTCATCTACTATTTTACAAAAACACAAGCTAAAGTTTCACAAATCTAGTGAGCTCTCATGTATATAAGAGTTTTTCAAAAGATTTTGGAAGCCAAAATAAACTTGTATTAACATATCCTGTTTGAACAACATATAGCTGGAGGCGCTAAGAAACGTAGCAGTTTGAAAAGATCCCCTCTGGCATTTGGCCCAATGGTCAAGATGTTAGTTTTGTTTTCATATTCCAGGTCTGAAAACCTGGTCTCAATGTGCACCTCCAGATCCTGACTCTAGTCTGCTGCTAACGCAGATTCTGTGAGGAAGGAGAGACGGCTCTTGCTGAGAAATCTAGTTTCCAACTTTTTATTTTTATGCTTTAATCACACATTTCCACAGGCTTTTTTGAGGTCCCCTCATATATATAACTGCACATCTGACCGGAAAAGACTTGCCACAGTTTTCTAGGGAGGTACCTGATCATTCCACTTCCCAAGGAAGACACCATTGATGCAAACGCTTGTTCAAGTGGCTTCTCTGAACCCTTCTGGTTTACCTGCAAAAACAGAAAAATACCAGTAACTTTCAGTTTATTTAAATGCAACAATAACATCAAGAAAACCAGGGAGTTTTAAGCTTTCATTCATCCACAGAAACATTACCTAACAAATGAAAAAAATTTGGAGACTATCTGAATGAACTTGGTAGGAGCTCTGGAGAGACA
Organism: Ochotona princeps; assembly: GCF_030435755.1. NCBI lineage: Eukaryota > Metazoa > Chordata > Mammalia > Lagomorpha > Ochotonidae > Ochotona > Ochotona princeps. The sequence continues at coordinate 29,212,021 of NC_080852.1, read as the reverse complement.
TCAAAGGTTTGTAGCAATCAACCAAATGTCCCATCAAGAAAAAGCCACCTTCAAAACAGTGGGAAAGTTTTGTGTCTTTCTTCGTCATCTTTTCAGCATTCTTGCCCCAGAGCACAGAACGTTCACAGTCAGTAACCAGGCTCTCCATTTTCCCCTCACTGAACCAGAGGAAGCCAATCCTCTCGTTATTTGTAAACACTTAGTTCATCTGCTCTAACCTGGAGGACGAACCTGCTTGTCTCTGTGCTGCCTAATCTGAATACTGCTTATAAAAGGCACAAAAAGATTATGAACAAACAGACATCTAAGGTTGCTTGGGGAGTCGGAGTGAAGACGCTGGGAGTCTGGAGAAGCAGTGTCATGGTGCTATTTTGTAATAGATGCCTGCTCTTGAGGTGGAAAATTCAAGAGGAGTTCAAGAGGAAACTTGAGCAGGCAGAATAAAAGGCAAACTTGAAGACATCAATTCTCAGTAAGAGAAAGGAAAATAAACGTCAACAGAGCCAGGGGATTTGTGGGACAGCATGTGCGTTCAGTACCATGGGAGGCCCAGAAGGAAGAGAGGCAGAAAAGGCATTATTTGAAGGAAAAAAAATGACCTAAAATTTCCAAAGCTGATGAAAGACATAAATCTCCAAATTCAAGAAGTATACTGAATTCCAAGAAGGATAAATCTAAAAAGAATCATACTGAAAGCATTATGATCAATGGCTAAAACAGAATTTTGAAAACAATCACACACACCCATCTGCAAAGACAGAAGGGAGAAGGAAGAAAGGAGAGTGGGGAGGAGGGAGGAGAGGGGAGAGGAGGAGGGAGGAGGGGGAAGAGGGAGGAGGGACAAGGGGAGAAGGGAGAAGGGAAGAGGGAGGAAGGAGGAGGGGAGGAGGGAGGAGGGGAGGAAGGAGGAGAAGAGAAGGGAGAAGGGAGGAGGGGAGGAGGGAGGAGAGAGGAGGGAGAAGGGGAGGAGGAGAGGAGGGAGAAGGGGAGGAGAGAGGAGGGAGAAGGGAAGGAGGAGAGGAGGGAGGAGGGGAGGAGGGAGAAGGGAGGAGGGGAGGGGAGAGGAGGGAGGAGGGGAGGAGGAGAGGAGGGAGGAGGGGAGGAGGAGGGGAGGGAGGAGGGGAGGAGGAGAGGAGGGAGGAGGGGAGGAGGGAGAAGGGAGGAGGGGGGAGAGGAGGAGGGAGGAGGGAGGAGGGGGAAGAGGGAGGAGGGACAAGGGGAGAAGGGAGAAGGGAAGAGGGAGGAAGGAGGAGGGGAGAAGGGAGAAGGGAGGAAGGAGGAGGGGAGAAGGGAGAAGAGAGGAGGGGAGGAGGGAGGAGGGAGGAGGGGAGGAGGGAGGAGGGGAGGAGTGAGAAGGGAGGAGGGGAGGAGGGAGAAGGGAGGAGGGGAGGAGGGAGGAGGGGAGGAGGGAGGAGGGAGGAGGGAGGAGGGGAGGGGAGAGGAGGGAGGAGGGGAGGAGGAGAGGAGGGAGGAGGGGAGGAGGAGGGGAGGGAGGAGGGGAGGAGGAGAGGAGGGAGGAGGGGAGGAGGGAGAAGGGAGGAGGGGGGAGAGGAGGAGGGAGGAGGGAGGAGGGGGAAGAGGGAGGAGGGACAAGGGGAGAAGGGAGAAGGGAAGAGGGAGGAAGGAGGAGGGGAGAAGGGAGAAGGGAGGAAGGAGGAGGGGAGAAGGGAGAAGAGAGGAGGGGAGGAGGGAGGAGGGAGGAGGGGAGGAGGGAGGAGGGGAGGAGGGAGAAGGGAGGAGGGGGGAGAGGAGGAGGGAGGAGGGGAGTGGTGGAGAGAAGAGACAGACTGATTATATACAAAGCTTTCTCACACAGAATTATGTGATTTCTCACCAGAACTCTCGAAGACCAGAAGGCAATAGGATAATATATTTAAAATGCTGAAAGAAATTCTCGCCAACCAAGAATTCTATACTCTGAAAAATTATCTTTTAAAAGAAAAAGTTAAGACATTCCTGTATAAACAAAATCTGAAGGAGTTCATCAGTACTAGACCTCATCTGTAAGAAATGCTACAAGGAGTAGCTCAGGTAACTTAGAACCACATGGACTATAATGACCTCCAACAAAGGTAACTACAAAAAGCTAAAATCATTGTATTCTTGTTTTGTAATACTCTATTTTCTACAGGATTTAAAAGTCAAATATATAAACAATTATAAATTTACTGAGACACAGTGTATAAAGATGAACTATGAAAATATCAATAACAAAAGCAAGGGGCCAAACTTCATAGGAATAGCATTTTATATGCAATGAAATTAGTAATGAATAAAATTAGATAGTTACAGATTACAGGGTGCTCCCTGTAACCCTCATGGTAACCAAAGGAAAACAGCCATAGAATATACACAAGAGGAAATAAGATAATCAAAATACACAACTGCAAAAAAGTCAACTAAACACATGACAGTAACCGAGAAAATAACAAAATGCTGTAAGACAGACAACAAACTGCAAAACAGCAGAAATAATCTTCCTCATCAGTAGTTCACATGTAAATGGACTAACTCTCTGACCACAGGAAAAACACTGGAAGAATGGGTAAAAGACACGACCCAGACCCAACTAGTCTGCTCTGAAGAATTATTAAAAAATAATTTCCCAAAAGAAATTAAAACTACATATGAGAAGGGGACCTGTAATCCTATATTTACAGCAATACAATCTACAATAGCAAAGACATGGAAACAACACAGATGCCCATCCAAAGAGGAGTGGCTAAAGAAACTGTGGTACATCTACTCCATGGAATATTATTCATCCATTAAAAAGATGGTCCCAACTAGAGACCATTATGAAATTTATATTACAATTGATGGTCCCAACTAGAGCCCATTATGCTTAGTGAAATAAGCCAATCACAAAAAGAGAAATACCGTATGTTCTCTCTAATATAAGGAATCCACCATGCAAACTGGAAGGTATAGTGACGGAGTCATGAAGATTATCAGATCCAGATGTGAAAACACAATGCAACATGCATCTCTGCTTCCAAACAAAAGATGGACTCCCAGTGAAAGTGTTGGATGTGTCTAGACAATGGGATGATACACTGTCTGTACCAGCAATGTCGGGGCACACTTAAATAACAGACTGATGGAACTGTAACTTCTTATGAAGAGCTGTGACATGAGAAAAATCAATCGGGGTTGGAAATTGGAGGGGGGGGAATCTCAGACTACACAGAATTGTAACATAAATTAAAAAATAAAAATAATAAAAAGAGACTCTAAACAAACATTAACATAAAGAAAGCTAGAGCAGCCATAATAAACTCAGTAAAAAACCCTGGTAAGAGAAAAAGAACCTTAAGTTCTGGTCTCTGTCCTTCATGTACGTCTTACAAGTATACATGGAACATTCTCCTCAACAAATTTATTGGTGGGCTGGAATATATATAAGTTCCAACACATTTAAAAAATAAATCATGGTGTATTTTCTGATAACAATGAAGCTTAAAAATAAAAGTAAAACTAGAAATGTCCACAAATTCTTAAATAATCAGAGTAAAAGGAAAAATATCAAATTTAGAAAACACTGGAAAAATATCACATCAAATTAAAGCAGCACTAAGAGGCAATAAGCAAACTTTAAAAAGAAAACCTCAAATCAATAACCTAACTTTACATTTTAACAACTAGACAGAGCAAACAAAACCCAAGCTAGCAGAAGGAAGGAAGATTTGAGCAGAGATAAATAAAACAGACAACAGAAAACCAACAGAAAACATCCATGGAACTCAAGGCAATCCTTTGAAAAGATCCATAAAAAAAAAAAAGAGCCCAGCACAGTAACGTAGCAGCTAAAGTCTTTGCCTCACACACTGGGATCCCATATGGGCACCAGTTCACGTCCCAGCAACCCCACCTCCCTTCCAGCTCCCTGCTTTTAACCTGGGAAAGCACACGAGGACAGCCCAACGCCTCGGGACCCTGCGCCCGCGTGGGAGACCCGGGAGAGGCTTTGAATCGGCTCAGCTCTGCCCGGCAGCCTCTTGGGGAGTGACTCAGCAGACAGAAGATCTTCCTCTCTGTCTCTCCTCCTCTCACTATATCTGACTTTGCAATAAAAATAAATAGATTAAAAAAAAAAGTCAGCTTCTCTGGGCCAACTTGCCCACAGACATAAAACAAATATCCCAAAACTGAGCTTTTATTTAAAATGACCAAGAGAGAAACCCAAATAATTAAAATGATAGTAGAGATATTACAAGCAAGTTTTGGGAAATAAAAATAAGACAATACTACATGAACACTAATCCACCAACAAAGGCAACACCCTACATAAGAACAAATGCCTAGAAAGACAAAATCTACAACAAAACTGAATCATGAAAAAAAGGAAAAGCTGAATAGACCAATAGACAGAAAGGGGACTAAGTCAATAATGGAAAGCTTTAAAAAAAAAGTCTTGGAGCAGATGGTTTCACTAACAATCTTTATCAATTTTACAAAATTCATCCAAAGTCAGTTCGGTAGATATATTTCAGTTTAGTACAGTGAAAATCCGTGGAACTGGACAGCACCGATTTAGATCCCTTATGCAACACTTAACGTCACTGAACTGCAATTTAAAAATAATTCAAATACTGCTTTATTTGAAGAAGCAAAGATCTTCCCCCCCCCCCCAGAAATACACACAAAACATACCAGATTGATTATGACCTGCTTTCCATAAATAATCACTTGTGAGTCAAAATGCCTTTGGAAGCCATCCATCTAGAGGGGAAACACACAAATGTTGATGAGATTATATCACAGGAGTGTCTACATGATTTATTTAAAGTACTCACTTATCTGCCCTGTTTTGATATGCAAGAGATGAAGGCAGGTGGAGCTGTCCTCCAGATGTTCTAATTAGATCCATTCTAACTGGACCTGCATCACTAGCAGTTTATGAGTAAACCTCAGCGGCATATTGGTACCCTAACTGGCACAAAGCTGCAAACCTTAATGAGACTTCTCAAAACTGTATTTGCCATTGCAGCCATCAGTCTGTTTTTCAACCTCTCTACCACGCAATCTACACAGTCTTGCAGGGATGGGGGACCTTTTGGTTGCCAAGTACCATCTAGATATTAATAAAGCCCCTAGGTATTAATAACACCATCTGTGGGTCACACAAAATTATCAGCTTAAAAACAGGCTTGAGGGCCTGGCGGCGTGGCCTAGCGGCTAAAGTCCTCGCCTTGAACGCCCCGGGATCCCATATGGGCGCCGGTTCTAATCCCGGCAGCTGCACTTCCCATCCAGCTCCCTGCTTGTGGCCTGGGAAAGCAGTCAAGGACGGCCCAATGCTTTGGGACACTGCACCTGCGTGGGAGACCTGGAAGAGGTTCCTGGTTCCCGGCATCGGATCGGTGCACACCGGCCCATTGCGGCTCACTTGGGGAGTGAAACATCGGATGGAAGATCTTCCTCTCTGTCTCTCCTCCTCTCTGTATATCCGGCTTTCCAATAATAAAATCTTTAAAAAAAAAAAAAAAAGGCTTGCTAGGGCTGGCATCATGCCATGGTAGGTTAAGCCAACACGTTCAACACAACCATCCCAAACGAGCATGGGTTCGTGTCCTGGCTGCTCCAGCTCTGATCCCGCTCCTGTTAGTGCACCTGGGAAAGCAATGGAAACAGCCCAAGTACTCGTGCCTGGGCCATCCATGTGGGAGATCCAGAGGAAACTTCCCACATCAGCCCTGCCCAGCCCCAGCCTGGGGACATAGAGAGCTAGCAGATGGAAGATATCTCTGTCTTTCCACCGGCCCTCTAACTCTTCCAAATAAACAGATAAATAAATAGTAATTAAAAACAAAATACCCTGATAAATTTATTGATTCCAGGCCCTGCACATGGCTGCCTTGGCAGTACCACACCAAATGACACTGCAGGCTTGTGTGGTCCACGGGTCAGTCATTCCCCATCCTCGGAGACTTCTTGTGTACAGAATCAAGGAAAAGGGGCTCGATAATGGTCAGTCCTGACTTACAGGAATAAATACATGGTCTACATGCAATCTAAAGCACTACTGTACTTCCATTTGTAGCCAGGGAACAAAGCATGGATACCCACGTGATTTGCCACTTTGTTGATCTGTGGAATTGGTTTGTACTTGAGGTTTGGTCTTTGGGACCAAAAAACAGGTATTGATCCTCGAGACTAAAAGAGAAGAGAAATGTGAAAATAAACCCCCTCAAGCCTGCTTTTCTCCACTTATTCATTATTGGGGTGTATACACACACACGTAGTATACATGTATGATTTCACAAAGGAAAAAAATAACACAACCTACCAACTCCAAAAGAAGTCCACTGTGAACCTGCTCCTAAAGTTTGTATTTTGGGAATACACTCGCGAAGAACTTCTTCACTTCCTAGTTTAACAAACACTGTACTTGTGTACTAGTTAATTCTAGATCCCCTCTAAATTCCTGGGGTGGGTGGGAGACTGGGTGGGGCTTCTCCCTTAAAATCCCCTTTAATATCAGATTATATTAAGGAAACAATACAGAACTAATTATCTTGCCCATCTTCCCGTAGCGCTTGAACCTTTTTACCCTAATTATGTCAAGATTGACAAAAAATAAAAAAATAAATATATTACACAGTAAAAAAATAAATTCTAAAACAAATCAGTGTATCCACAACTAAAAGTTAACAGATTACATCTATAACTCAGCACTCTGGAGAGTTTAAACTGCTGTATGCATTCTGAGAGGCATGCTAAGCCACTGGGGCTCTGGAGCAGCAGGTGGTCCACAAGGCAGGAATTCTCCCACAGAGCCACGCACGGCAGGCCAAGTCAACCACAAGCCAGCATCCCCCTAGATCTAAATGGTTCAACTGGCCTCACCACTGGCACCTCCTACCTATTTGCTTTTCCTTTAGGAATTTAAGGGTAAGGAATGCCAGCAGATCAGTACCGGGTTAAAGAAAAACCCTTGGGCCTGGCGGCATGGCCTAGCAGCTAAAGTCCTCGCCTTGAACGCCCCGGGATCCCATATGGCCGCTGGTTCTAATCCCGGCAGCTGCACTTCCCATCCAGCTCCCTGCTTGTGGCCTGGGAAAGCAGTTGAGGACGGCCCAAGGCTTTGGGACCCTGCACCCGCATGGGAGACCCGGAAGAGGTTCCTGGTTCCCGGCATCGGATCAGCGTGCACCGGCCCGTTGCGGCTCACCTGGGGAGTGAATCACCGGACGGAAGATCTTCCTCTCTGTCTCTCCTCCTCTCTGTATATCTGACTTTGTAATAAAAATAAATAAATCTTATAAAAAAAAAAAGAAAAACCCTTTTTTGCAGTCAAGTTTTTGCACAATGTAGACAAAGATACTATTTTGAAAAGGAGGGGAAGGAAGAGAAGGGAATTTTCCTCTTGACAAAACACCCTCGGAGCAGAAGAGGCTGACGGGCCAGGGCTACGGGGTCACTTGCCTGCACAAACGAAGCCCTGCTCCCATTGTAGTGCACAATTTGTTCTGTTTCTACGAAGTTAGCTGCATGGCCTTCAGAATCAATTCCTAAATTAAAAATAGTTAGGAAATACATTTAGTACATTGGAAACTTCAAAAAATCATGAATTCAGGGTGACTTGGAAAGAATTAAGTTCTAACTTGCAGAAAAGTACTTACAAACCTAAATATCAAGGCACAGTCCACCACCAGAAAATGAACAAACTCGCTCTTTAACGCATTATTTATACATACAAAATCCTTCTAAAACACCGTTTATACAGCTTGACATATCTTTGAAAGAAAGCAAAATTCCCTAGAGAACATGTCCATAGATTCCATTTGTAAAAATACTATTATGAAAAGCAGGACTATGACTCTGGGGTTGGCACTGTGGCACAGTAGGTGAGCTGCCGTTCAGCAAGCTAACATCACATACGAGCATCCGTTTAGTCCTGGCTGCTTCACTAACAATTCAGCTCCCTGCTAATGTGCCTGGAAAAAAGCAATGGAAAAACGGTCAAGTACTTGGCCCCTGCCACTAGTATGGGTTCCAGTTGTCTCACCTCAATACGGCCCAGTCCTGCCTGGTTACTGCTGGCATCCGGGGAGTCAACTAGCGGATGGAAGCTACTACCTCTCCCTGTCTGTCACACTGCCTTTCACAAAAATAAGCTTTTAAAGACAAATACTTAGGGGCCCGGCACAATAGCGTAGTGGTTAAAGTCCTCGCCTTGCACACACCGGGATCCCATATGGGCGCTAGTTCTAATCCTGGCGGCCCCGGTTCCCATCCAGCTCCTTGCCTGTGGCCTGGGAAAGCAGTTGAGGACAGACCAAAGCCTTGGGACCCTGCACCCACATGGGATACCCGGAAGAGCTCCTGGCTCCCAACGTCAGATCGGGAGTCACTTGGGGAGTGAATCATCGGATGGAAGATTTTCCTCTCTGTCTCTCCTCCTCTCTGTATATGTGCTTTTCCAATAAAAATAAATATGGTTTCTGGCAGATGCTGATATTGACATCCACATTCAAAATGAAAACAAAAACGATACCGAATCCTACAACTTCGCTAACTCCTGAGATACGCTCATCATCTTGATGCTAATTTCTTTCAAGTATCTGAAGAATTCCTTTATGTATTTGTGTAACAATCTACTTTAAATTGCAAATACAAGTTTCAAGCTAGTTATTGACTCAAAACTCCATTAATTTATTTCAGATAATTTATCTGTCCTAAAAGTTGTTTTTTTTTTTTTAAATAACAATGTACTCATTTATTTGAAACAAGTTGCAGAGAGAGGAGAGCTGCAGAGAGATGTCTAATCAGCGGGTTCACTCCGCAAATGGTCCCAGCGGCCTGGGCTGGGCCAGGAACCTCAACTAGGTCTCCCACCTGGTTACAGGGAGTCAGGCACTTGAGCTAGCCTCTGCTGCTTTATCAGGGACATCAGCAGGGCCCTGGAATGGAGGTAGAACGGCCTAGACTCAGAGTGGTGCCCATAGGGATGCTGGCATCACAGGCAGCAATTTAACCCACTATGACACAACGAAGGCTCCATATATATTTCTTAATATTCCTTCTAACTAATATATTTTTCAAATATAACATGTTGAGGTGTGTATTGTTTTTTTCTTAATATATTACCAGGAAGGGACAACATTACTAAGTCAAATCAGCAATGATGCACTTCTCAACCTTTTTCAGATTATTTTCAGCATGGACAACATTTGTTTCTTTTCCTGGGGGTGGAGAGGTACAGGTAGACACCTCAAGATATTTACGAAACTGTCTTTAAACATATGTTAGATAAAAAGAAAAAAACAAGGTACATAAATATAATCTGTGTCGACAAAGGGAGACCACCACCTATCTGTATTAACTAAACCTATGCAGAAGGATAAACAAGAAACTAACATTTGCTTAGCCATTTGGAGGGTGAGAATCAAGCAAGCAAAGACAAAAACAGGAAATGTTTTTCTTACGAGTTTAAATTTTTTTTTGTTATTTGAAATATGCAAATGCATTGCCAGCTTAAAAATTCAAATTATAAAATCAGCTTCCATTAAAAAAAATCTAGTTATGAAAAAGCTGATAGTTCTAATTTTGATGACATGGTATTGATCGTGCCCCTCAATGTCTAACTTTGCAGTAACATCTGCAAAGTGTATCCATTTGTAAATCAATATAAACTTTTGGCCCAAAATTTCTAGTCTGTTTATTAAAATTTTAATGTACCGTGGCTTAAAAAAGGGAAAAGGGGGCTAACATTGTGGCACACTAGGTTAAGCCTCTGCCTGTGATGCTGACATCCCACGTGGGCGCTGATTCGAGTGCTTGCTGCTCCACTTCCGACCCAGCTCCCAGCAGATGCAGTCCTCGGGGCTCTAGCCCATGTGTGAGACACAGAAGCAGCTCCCGGCTCCCGACGGCCCCACCCATGGCCACTGCAGCCACTCAGAGAATGAACCAGCAGAGGGACGATCTCTCTCCTCCCCTTTGTAAAATCTGCCTTTCAAATAAAAATACATCTTTAAAAAAAAAAAACAGAAGGAAGAAAAAAAGGAGAAACTCCATTCTAAATGACAGTTTTCACATTTCCAAAGCAGGGCTTGAGCAAATCTGCATGCAGCTAGCACAAACCCTACAGAGTAAGTGCTATGTTTACAGCTAAACTTCTAGCTTTATGCAAAGAAACCAGGAATAAACAATAAAACAAATTATTTTGGGGCAGTTGTTTAGGTTCCTGAAATCTGCACTGAGTTCAATTGTGTGCTGTGAAGACAACCCTCCAACATAAAGTTCCTTAGTTTAATAAGCAGCGCCTACACCGTCACATTAACATTTGCAATGTCATTCCAGTAGCTGGGATAACGGTTACAGTGAAGCAGGACGTAAACACGTAGGCAGGCTGTTAAGTGATAATGAAAATAAAATACAAAAAGTTGTAACCATATCTAAGACAAAACATTAGTGACAGGACCTAAATTGTCCTGATGAAATTATTCTCACCTCTCACGTAATAGCGAACACCAGCTCTGAAACAACTTCTCCTCGAGATGAGAATCCAATCAAAGTACTTTCCATTAATTGAACAGGAGTGCATAGTAATAACTCAACTATTAAGAAAAATAGAACCGATGTAGTGAATTCTTCTACCCTAATAAGAATGAACTGCCTTTAAGAAAAAAAAGTGGAGAACATAGAAATCCTTTTGTTGCTTTAAAACTATCATCTTCAATTGTGAAGTTCTGTCAAGTTGTCCAAAATCACCTAGTAATTATACTTTCCCCCCAAAATGGGAAAAAAAGGCCAAATCCCCTGAAAGTTTTTCTTAAAATATAATTTCCCAAAATACTAGTGACAGCATATGTTATACAAAACTCATCACCACTCAGTAAGAGAATCATAAACTAGAGTAAATACAAAAATTCATTTAAAAACTGAGTTCAAAGCTTATTGCAATATTAAAAAAATTTTAGGAAATCCATGCAGCTTCTCTTGCGCTAGGCATGTTCCATGAGGCATTTTTGTTTTCCCAAGACTCCTCAGACATGCAAAGTCTTTCCACTCAAGCTCCAATGGGAAGGCTGGAGCTGCCTTTGGGGTTCACACATCCGCTACCTTAAATAATGCTCTCATTGAAGAGTCTGAGAAGCGGAACATGTATCAGGTATACAAGTAACTTCAAAGATATCCTGTACTCAGAGCTGCTGCCTGACTGGTACAAATTCTCTAACTGGACTGATGAACACCTTTTAAAAGTAGCAATGATGACTTTACGACACTATGAACACAATTAATGCCACTAAAGTGGCAAGTTATACGCCAATCCTAAGGGCTTATGATAAAGAATGTCACACAGACCCTTGGTTGCCCAAGCAGCATCTCCGGGATTGCTGCAGTCCTTGTCCACCAGGTTCTATCCCTGTCCTCTGAGGAGAAACCAGGACCCACTCAGACCACCACTGCCCTGCCTGTTTTGTTAGTTTCGCCTCTGATAAGTGTTTGGTCTGAAAGTTCTGACTCTTCTCCATAAAAGGTATTAGTTCATACACAGTTTTTTGACTTGCTTTATTCGTTCAACACACTCCAATGTCTAGTTCATTTCTGTGACTCTCCCACCTGTTGGCATAGCCATAGTTCACTCATCCATCTTACCACTCATGATCCTGTGGGATGCTTGTAGCTTTTGCTATAATAAACAGTGTTACACAAGAATTCTCTGTATCTGAACAAATGGAAACGGCTCTCAGGGCATATTACTGCTGGGTGACAGAATACATTCAGCATGTGACCTTATATAAGGCTATGCCACATTGTTCTGACAAATCCTTTGGCTTCTAATCTTTACCAACACTTGATATCCTCTGCTTCTTTAATGTGTACCAGACTGGTTGGGGTTACAACAGGTGGACAGGTTTATCCTATGCTTTTAAAAGGTCTACTCCTGTTTCCTACATCATCTAACTGAGTCTACCCTTATGCTTCCTATATGTAGCATTTAAAAATATAATTTGAGCTACTATAAAGAATAATAGCATAAAAGTATCTGTGCATTTACAATGCAACTTGAGAATGGCACTACAACCCTGAATTTAGTCAAAGCTTTTCACCTAATAATTATTCTCAAGTGTGAAGAACATTCTTTGGTCTTTTTAAATACATAATGTCTAGCAAACACAGAGCCTGCTTCCAAGTTTTATAAAAACACACTTCACTTTGGTTTGTCCTGCGAGTTCCCAAGATTCACCCTTATGCTGCATGAAGACCAAGTATGATTCCTCTTCAGTGTTATCTGCAACCTAGAGTGATCCCACCACAAAAAGAAAAAAAATCTGTTGACAGAACTTGTGATATTCATAGTTCTGCTCTAACACGAAACTACGAACATGTCTATAGATCCCTCCTGACATGAAAATATACAGGAGAAAGGCCTGCAAATTCATCTAGAATGCTGAATAATTTCTAATCAGTGGTACTGAATGACACCAGCAAGACGAGATACTAATGATTCAATCCCTGTGCAAGCTTGCATCACCAGACTTAACAATGGCTCCTCTGTTACCAATACATTTTCCTTTGAAACCCACAGTCTAGAGAAGATTCCAAAGCAATATTTATTCATTCACTTACCCAAATTACAAGGATGAGTAAGCCGTAAGTCTGCTCCTAGAGCTAAATCTAGCAGACAATGTAGCTGACTGCTTAATGAATCACTTTGCTATGATTATAAGATGTGTGTGTGTGAGACAGAAACACTTCAGAAAGCTACAACTAAAAAATGTGAATGTATTTACTTTTGGCCTTTTATCAGTGAGTCACAGGGCAATCCACTCCCACTCTCCACCTGGCCTTTTCACACACTGTCCTCACCTCTTACACACCTCCCTCATCCTATGCACAGCTCATGATACCATCTCCTATTTCACCTTGGAAATGCTAAGCCCTTCACATTCCCTTAACGTGTGTGTGTGTGTGTGTGTGTGTGTGTGTGTGTATGTGCGCGAGTGATCCATTTATCCACTAGAACCCACATCCATATTCTCTGTTTTCCATCTATAATGACAGACGAGAGGCCCATGTCTGACCCACAACTGTAGAGAGATCCCCAACTCCCTCACACTTACAGACAACACACTAACATGAATATTCTCCAATTTCCTGTTTCTCTAAAACCTTTCTTACTGGCATTTGGTAATACACCTCTTTGGGGGAGAAAAGGCAGGCACCTAAGCTCCTTCCTCAAGGTCATCATAGTTAAAAAATCAACCTTATAGCAGTTGGCTACATCCTCCTTGGAAACATTTTCTTCACTGGCATCTGGAATATTTCTCTCCTTGGTCTTTCTCTTCCTCAGTCAGTGGCTTTATTAGCTTATCTTCATTTCTCCAATTTGTAACTTGGGAGTAACCCTACAACCTGCCCCTTTGGCTCACTCACCCTGGATCCCTCACTTCCTAAGTCCTGTATCCTTGGTGAGGCCTACAGTCCATGGCTTTATTATTTCTCATAATGAGGCCATCACCTGTCTTTTCCCTATAAACCTTCTTTCCAAGGACTCTCAAATTTGTCTCAGTATGAACTTCCTTCCTGAGCTCTTATCTCACTTATCCAACCGCCGTTAGCATCTATATTTGGAGATCTGAAGAAATCTCAACTTTAACATGTCCAGACAAAAGTTCAGATACCTTCCTGCCTTCCTTCTGCCTCCAGCCTCTCTGCCACCTGAGTGGATGACTTCTTTCCACTTACTCTGGCCAAGAACCTTAGCGACACACTAGAGGAAACGTCACTATTTCATACCCTACATGTAGTCAACCAGAAAAATCCTCAAATCGGTCTTCAAAAGCAACCTAGAACCTGGCTGCTGCACAGCCTCACCACTGCAACCATCCTGGTCACAGAGAACTTCACTTCTCTCATGGGTGACTGCCATGCCTGTTTCTCGCACCCACCCTTGCTCGCCTTTCGTCTGTATGTGCTACAGTCAGAGTGATCCTGTCTACTGGCAATCCTCTTCCCAACTGCCAACAGCTCCTTGTTCTAAAGTAAAAGCTACAGTCCTTCCACACCTAGGAAGGACTTGGATAATCTGGGCCCAAGTATTTTTATGCACATAGATCCCATCTCTCCTCTTCCACTGTGTCTACCCCAGTCCTGCTCCTGCCCTGGGCCCTTGTACTTGCTGACCTTCCATGGAAACCTGGTTAAAGCCCCTGGCTTTGGCCTGGCCCAAGTCCAGCTATTGCGGGTCATTTGAGGAGTAAGCCAGTAGATGGAACTCCTCTTTCTCCCCTTTCTGTCTCTCCGTAACTCTGCCTTTCCAATAAAAGAAATCCTTTTTTTAAGAAAAAAGAAGCATGGGATCAGAGCTCTAGTCAATGAAATGTATTAAACAAAAGTTCCAATAAAGCTTCAAATTAGGCCCAGTGCAGTGGCTTAGCGGCTAAAGTCCTCGCCTAGAACTTGTTGGGATCCCATATGGGTGCCGGTTTTAATCCCAGCTGCTCCACTTCTCATCCAGCTCCCTGCTTGCCTGAGAAAGCAGTTGAGGATGGCCCAAAGTCTTGGGACCCTGCACCCACATGGGAGACCTGGAAGAAGTTCCTGGCTCCTGGCTCCGGATCGGCGCAGCACCAGCCGTTGCAATCCCTTGGGGAGTGAATCATCGGATGGAAGATCTTCCTCTCTTTCTCTCCTCCTCTCTGTATATCTGACTTTGCAATAAAAATAAATAAATCTTAAAAAAATAAAAAGCGTCAAATTAAAAATTAATGGTTAAACTTTTCTAAAAATCACATACAAAAAGCAGCTCATAATCTCACTTGATAATGCTCCACTAATAGCCTCATTTATTTAAAATACAGTTGTCCCAAACATCTTAGAGAATTCTTATTTCTGTTTTTACTGTATACTGAAAGAAACTTAGGAAGCTTTCAGTGAAGGGGGAAGACTATAACAACAAACAAAAAACAGAATGAATTAGAGCTTTGATTCTGCCACTCTGTTACTCCCCACAGTTTGGAAAAGTTTTTAATTAATTAAGCATAGTTAAGAACAAACTCCCTTCACCTCCCCTTACACTACACTGTCTCTCACAAGGGGGGGCATTTTGATACTCAGCCTACAATTAGATAAATACTGCTTATTTTGCATTTGCACAATTTTGCCCACTTTCCCTTGTACTCCACCTATTTTCAGCTTTTTGCTATTTCAAATGACAAAGCTTTTCATTGTACTTCATCTGAGTTGCTGATCTCTGTAGCTGCTAATTTTTTCAGTCACTAAGGAAAGGTATTCCTTCATATCAGAGAGGTTCAAGTAACTCTCTGCAATTTATTGAAAACGTCAAATTCAGGCAAATAGGGCATACATGTTGTTTCTCTTTATACCACCAGAACCAAAACTCTTCAGTAGAAAATAAATCAGTCTAAAGAAGTCATTCACTATGAAAAATATAATCCTTTACAGTAAGTATTCTAACATGTCAATCAACTTCACTCTCCTAGAAAAGAAACTTACTAGTTTTGAAACATTCTTCTTAGACAGTATTTAAGCTTGTCTCTGAATCCGTTACAATAAAATGTAAATACAAACTGCTAGAAACTAGAGAGTTACAGAAGTTATATGACTAATTCTATTTAACTGCAGCGTTATGTAAGGATACAGCCATGTAACACAGGGAGAGCAAAGCGATGCACCTGAAAGAAAGACAAACACTTAGAACTGATTCAGTGTAAACAGAAGGTTCTTACGTGACCGATATTACACACAAACAAGGTAGCAAGCTATGCGTCAATAGTCATCTTAAAGGTACTCCTTTTGAGTGGCATTAGTATGCATTCAGGTTGACTATCCACAGCCTGGGGGATCCTAATAAATGCACAGAGCTGCAGAAAGCTTACTTCCCCTTTGTCCAGCTTTGCCTACACCAACTCCACTGGTCCAAGATGCTGTGCTAACTGGATGCAGCTCAAACCATCCTTTTCAAAAAAAATTTTTTTAAGTACAGGAAACAACGAGAAATGAAACAATCAGACACATCAATTTTTTAGAGTCCCCCTGTAACTTCTCCTTAGCTGGGCCCCCCTGGCCTCATGTGGCTAACCAGAAAACAAAGGCAGGAGTGTCTCCTGGGTCACTGTTGAGAGTCACAACCCCGAGAAGATATAAGCAGACACACACACACACACACACGCCTGGAGGCCTAGCCTTTGCTCTTGTTTCTCTGACACTCATTCACCAACATCCACTCTGGCTTTCTGACTTGGAGAAGGCAATGTATGCTTATTTGTGGAGTCTACAGGAGCGTAGACAAAAACCACTAGGCTTCTTCAACTAAGTCAGAGTGTAGACCTGATCCAAGTGTGCAAGTTCAACACAGACTAGACTCCGACCCACTGATCCACCCCTTGGTGACTGCAGTCATCTTACAGTAGTACTCAGAACAAAGCACACGGCAGCACATTACCTCTGGCTGAGCAGAAAGCTCTCTCAGAAGATGACCGTTCCACACAAACCGCTGATCTGCCTGAGAGAATGTGGAAAACGGAATGAAGTATCTCCTGCCAAGTTGATTCTCCACAGAAAGACAACCACACCCTTCAATGTTCATCTAGCAACTAGTACATTCCCCTGACATGCTCCAAAGAGAACAGAGTTTTGTGTGGTTTTAGGCATGTTTCTTATGTGTGAGTATCACACAGTGTCCTTACCACACTAAAGCAGCTAATGTGTTACTGAGTGACGCAAGAGAACGGGATCAGAGCTGGACACGCAGACCCAGACAGCATCCAGCAGGCTTGAATGTCCATCGTCCACCTCGCAACCTTGCCCCTCCTCCTGTATTCCTCATGCCACACACAAAACCTGGGAGTCCTCTCAGGCTCTTTCTCTCCCTTCTATTTGGTCAAGTATGTAGGAATAAACCTTCAAATCCCCTCTTAATTGCTCATTTTTGTTCCATCACCCTCGGCTGACACTTGAGTCTAGCCTAACTTCCGAGTCAGTTTCCCCGCCCTCGATTTTTGCCTTTGGCGCTCCCTGTCCACTAAATGCCAGGTCTAACAGTCCTTCCTGTATTCCACCTGCTCCAGATTCTCCATCGCTGTCTTCTAAAGATTCCAGTCCTGGCAGTGTTTAATCTACTCTGGCATCTGGTAAATCCTATCAAACTGATCTCTGCTTCCCTAGCAAACTCTAGGTCCCCATACGGGGCAGCAGGGCTTTTCTCCCTGGATCCCCTGGAAGACATTTCAGAGACACTTGATGAAAAAAAAACCTGAAGAATGTTAACCATGGGTTATAAAAATAATAGTCTCTGTTTAAAGGCCAAATTCTTTGATTGCTTGGTTTTCATGCAATTAAGCACCTGAACCCGCACAAAATTTTAATAGGATTATAAAACCTGGGGAAAGATATTAGATGCAGTTAAAGACACCCCTTGGGGAGACGCACTTCCTAGTTGGGGAGTATCTGGGCTGGAGTGCTGGCCCCACTCCTTACTTCAGCTTCCTGCTAAGATGTATCTTGGGAGGATCTGGTGACTGCTCCTCGCCACCCACATGGGAGATGTGGGCTGAGATCCTAGTTTCAGACTTTGGCCAGGCCCAACCTTAGCTGCTACAGGGACTGGGAGAGTAAGCCAGTAGAAAGGAGATCGATCTCCCTCAGTTTCTCAAAGGAAAAAAATAAAGCAAAAACAAGAGAGGATTGGGGATGCTATAAACCTTACCCAAATGAGTCAGTCAACTAAAACAGTGAGACAGATTGAACTTTATGAAATCATTCTTTAATTAACAAAAATAGCCAATTACTGGCAATATCATATGGTCCAATCTAAAATGTAACAGAAAGGTAAATTCTGTTTGCTCCTTAAACATATCTAAGATTGGGGGGGAAAAAAAGCAGCAGTAATTATCCATGTCTTCCAAGCCCAGAAACTTTGAAGCTTTCAAGGCGAGATCATATGAAATTTTTCTAAAAATGAAACTATGGGGCTGGTGTTGTGGCATAGCACATCGGGCTGCTGCCTTATACCCTGGCTTCCCATATAGGCGTCAGTTCATGCTCTGGCTCCTCAACTTCCAATCCAGCTCTCTGGGAAAGCAAGTAAGAGTTTCAGAGAGAAGCAGAGACAGAAAGAGATCTTCTATTTGCTAGTTCATTCCTTAGATGGGCTGCTTGTGCCACCTCCGGCTGCTTTCCCAGGCCACTAGCAGGGAGTCGAGCTGGAAGCAGACTGCAAGGACATAAATTGGCACCTATACGGGATGCCAGTGTCACAGGCAGCAGCTTTACCTGCTAGCCCACAACGGCCAGAATTGACAAAATCAATACAAGTTTTTATGGATGAAATGTTTATGGATAACTCTTAAAAATTAAACAAAAATAACTGATGATCAAGCTTACCCTTTCCAAGAGACTCATTTCTTGAAATTCTGGACTGGTGTTGGATAGGCGCTGCAAAGTATGTGTCAAATCGTACGTCGTTGAAAAATAAAATCCATCCACACTCAAGACATGGTTTAACATGGCTAGGAACGTTTTATTATCTTGCAACTGTAAACAAAGGAGAGCTGGCAGTTAGTATCTCATAGCTCAACAGGAAACTGTTGGAATGAGAAAATAATGAAAACAAAGCCCTCTAAGTTCACTAAGTACCACTGGCACCAGGACTGGCCCAGAGGTGGGTGCTGATCGGTTCCCCTGGACAGCTCTGGACACACAGAAGATGGCGAGGAAGCACTGCCAGGCTTGGCATGTGACCTGTCAGGTAGGACTCCTTCCCTCCCGTAGCCTCCACAGCCTCTACTGGCAAGTGCCAAGGAGCTGAGGTTACTGCGTGTCAGACACTGTCCTAGCTGGTCTTTCGCTCTGCATGGGAACCCTGCAACGCCTGTATAATTATGCTCATTGGACAAGTGAAACACATATTTGTGAGTGGCCCATAACATCAAAAGTAAAGAACAACCTACATGCTCATTCAGCTTATGTTTCTTTCACTTTAAATCAGAAATTTGAAAGAAAAACACAACAAAGACAGTTATTTTTGGATAACCATTTTCACTGGTTTTCCCCTTGGCAGAGACAGCAGGGGTCCTAGCTCGGCGAACTTCACTGAGGTGTGCTGAGCTCAGCCTGTGCTCTGGGCCGCCAGCATCCTTTGTGCCACTGAGCTCTGGGGCTGCCTGACGGCATCCCAGCTAAGTGTGCCAGCGTTCTTGGCACCAGCCACTTCTCCTATGCTCCCTTCAGGTTCAGTTTCAACTTCACATCAAAAGTTGTCACTTAGTTTCTTTGTATTTTCCTCTTTGCTGGCTGATTCTTTAGCTAATACATGACAGGAACTGACATTTAAACCATGTCACCCAGGCACAGGTATTAACTAAATCATGGTGACTGACACATGCATATATAGGAACCACAGAAACGTTAGACTGCCTGAAAAACACATTCACTGCGCGAGCACACACACACTTAAATCTACATGTGATAAAAGTGAAGAAAACTTCTCCATGGAGAAAGAGATGAAATGAGCACAGTTTCAAAGCTACCTTATATTTTAGTCCTATGTATAGGAGGATACAAAATTAAATCTGGGTGCTAAGTACATGTACATTTTCAGTTTGCTCTTTTCTCTCACAAAATTTCCTAATTTTTTGAAAAAATTTTTAATGGCTAGGCAGAAAGGTAAGAACAATTTTTTTCTTCTTACATAGGCTGGTTAAAGGACTAGGCTTAGCATAAAACAAACATTCTTAGTATACCACAACCCTCTATCTCAGGTAGAAATGGGTTTTACGATTCACTGCTTCCAGTTATTACCTGAATATCAGTTAAGTGCAACATTGTCTTCTTATAAGAAAGGACATCGAAATCTGTTGCTTTCCAGATTACATGATTGAAAAATTCACCAATTTTTATCTTTTTGGTAATGACAATGAGATAATTACCTGTAAAAAGCAAAACCAAACACATGTAAACATGAAAAAGAGCCACTCCAAAGCTGAAAGCAGCCGCCCTGGGACTGGGCGGGGTGCCTGGCGTACCAACCCTCTGCCTGTGGCACTGACAAACCACACGGACTCTGACTCTATTCCACTGTCTGTCGCTTACAAGTAAAATAAAATAATCTTAAAAAGAAAAAAAAGCAGTCCTTACTGTGTAAACTTTAGAGGCTGACAAACATGCTTCTCAGACAAAAAGCCTGTTTTTTTTTAAATCAATTTTACCATTCATGAACCAAAAGACCAAAACATTATTTACAAAAATTCCCACTGAAACATTAAGCTTCTGTTCAAAGAGATAAAAGCAAAAGTTCTTAATAAGAGTGGCCATCTCAGCAGATGGACATTAGAAACATTTCCCTTTCAGCCCGACAGGCAGAACTGTGCTAAGTCACAAGACCTGACTGCTGCAGGACCATGGCCTGCCTGCGTCCCTCCTCTGTCCTTCACAGCACTCGCAATGGCAGGGAGCACACTGCGACAGCCTAACTATCAGGTCCTGCAACACCACAGGATGAGTGGCCACAAACCAAGGCATCATCGCAGCCTACGCATGGTACATCAGTTCTGGGCCTCAGCCACCTCCTCCCACAATGAATCAGAGCACCGCCCCCTGCATCAAATTTTAAGGTCTGTTCAATGCTCTACCCACAATGTTTGCCTGCATACGTCTTCTCCTCAGACTGTCACACCACAGTGAAGTGACACACTACTCACACACCTATCTCCCCAGACTGAACTGAAAGACAAACAGATTCCTAAAGCAGCGTAAACCACAATGTTGAAGCAGCAGCAACTTCTTAAAAGTTCAATGAAATGAACTTCAGATTATACTTACTAACTCAGAACCACGCTACATTCATTAACTACATTCATAGCACTGTGTCCTACCAGTATAGGGTCCAACAATACTTCAGCCCCAATAAAGCATTATAATTATTTAAATATTTGTGGAATTTATGAAAACCCTCTACCTGAGTAGGGGTTTCAAAATGAAACCAAATGCGTAACTTTTTTTTCTTTTAAAATAGAACCATGGCAGGGAGGGGGCACGGCGGTTCAACAAACTAATACCCTGCCTTGTAGCTCTGGCATCCCGAAAGAGCACCATTTCGTGTTCTGGCTGCTCCACTTCCAATCCAGCTCCCTGCTTAGCCTGGGAAAGCAGTGGAGAATGACTCCAGTCCTTGGACATCACACCCATGTGGGAGACTCTGAAGAAATTTCTGGCTCCTGATTGCTTAGTTCTGGTAGTTGCAGCCATTTGGGGAGTGAACCAGCAGATGGAAGATCCTCTCTACCTCTGCTTCTCTATGTAAATCTGCCCACCAAATGCAAACATAAACCTTTAAATATATATACATATATAAATGTAGACTATATATATATAAATGTAGACTAATAAAAGCCAACCACCAGCGAAACATTTTGGAAGTCAATGACTAATACCTAGCCTGCACTGACATGAACTATATCTTCATCTTAGACTCTGACACCGGCAATCTGATCACCATTCTTTGCCAGTTCAGGTCATTTTCCCTTACCTGCCACCAGATGAATTGTGCCCAGTACGCCGAATATTGGTCTTGTGACAGCTGAAGGAGGAACATCTTTCTTGGCTTTGAAATTTAAAAAACCAGAAGAAAAAAAGAAGAAATGGAAAAAGCAAAGCTCATTACCGAAATGGAAATTCAATTATTCAGTCTGAACTCAACAGTCACTTCAGCACAATCAACGTGATCTTTTATAGCAGGACAACGTCCCTTGATGAACATCAGACTTCTACTCTGGGCTCACAAAATGCAGACGTCCTCATGACATGTCAAATAAAGGTCTCTCTGTCTACCTAGAATATAGTCAAGGTAACCAAGTTCAGCTTGCTCACCAGCTAACTGTGAGTTAGTTGTAATCTCAATTTTCAACCAAATTTATCCAAACTTTTGTCAGAAACTACTCAGCCTTTCTAAAGAGTTAGAGAGTAAACAGAAGTGGGGGTCTGAGACAAGATTTTCCCCTCAACATGCAGCTATCAGAACGCAGTGCCAAGATTCGCCTGTGTACTGAGGCCTCCAGAGATGGAGGCAGAGGAAGGCAGGCTGGGAAGAGAAAGGCAAAGCCTCCTCCTGAGCCTCACGGGCATCGGTCCAGGCACACAGGGAGGGGTCACCACTCACCCCGCTTTTAGCAGTGATGGCCTCATGCACAAAACAGAGCCTCAGATCACAGCACTCTTCGCAATTACAAAACTTGAAAATAATGTGAGGGCCCGGCAGCATGGCCTAGCGGCTGGGGTCCTCGCCTTGAACACGCTGGGATCCATGTGGGCGCTGGTTCTGGTCCCAGCAGCTCCACTTCCCATCCAGCTCCCTGCTTGTGGCCTGGGAGGGCAGTCGAGGACGGCCCAGAGCTTTGGGACTCTGCACCTGTGTGGGAGACCTGGAGGAGGTTCCAGGTTCCTGGCTTCAGATAGGTGCAGCGCCGGCCATTGTGGTCACTTGGAGAGTGAATCATCGGATGGAAGATCTTCCTCTCTGTCTCTCCTCTCTGTATATCTGACATAAATAAACAAATCTTAAAAAAAAAAAAAAAAAAAAAAGAAAAAATAATGTGTTTCATAAAACAAACTTTGCAGTGATCTAATGTAGAAAAGAAGGTCCAAAGCGGAACTAGAAAGAGGCCTATCATCAAACCACCTAATTTTTGCCGAGTGCCAAATTACCTCTGCTTTTCATAGTCCCAACACACATTAGAACAAAGGCTCTGAGAAAGAATAAAGAAAGCTGTTCTCCTGTTTGAGCTACAAAATCCCAAAATTACACGGCTGTAAAACTTTTCCTTCAACTAGAGCTTATTCTTCTCTGAAGCCTACTTTAGAAACACTGCTACAAATCCAAACCCTGGTTCTTAAAGGTGGTCTTAACAGTTGATGCTTAGAGAAAACCAAATAAAAAATCAGCTCTAAAACAAATAAAAACAGTTAATGCCGTTATTCCGACTAAAACGATTATGAATATAATTTAAAAGTTACTTCCATTTCTCTTAATTAGTGCTATCTCACAACTAAATAACATGAAAATTAGGAATGTCAGTAAAATGAAAAGCTCAGAAAAAAAATCTTAATATATTAAGATTATTGGATAAGCCTAAAGGTAGCATTAATAGAGGTACTAATTTTATTAACCACAGTATAATTGCAATAAAACTGTGGTCATTGCCACAATGCACACTAGTTGTACATGAAAGAAAGAAAAACAAAAAACTTTTTCTGCAATCCTCATGATAAAAAGAAAATGGCCAAGAAACTTCTAGCAATGCAGGTCCTTATCACCATGGACTTTGGGTCCAAGTACTTCACCACGTAACTACCTTTGACCTCTTGGTTTCATCATCACATTCCAGCTATTCACCACCTCTAGCCTTTAGTCTAATTCAACAGGTTTACAATCTCTACGGATAAATGTCACTGAAAAATGAAACGGAACAGACAGATATCCACATTAAAGACAATGTGAAAGATATAACGTGATTAAACTATAGGAAAAGTGCGCTATCATTTGTCAGAATCAACTATTTGGGGCAGCCACTCACAATGTCAACTGGCAAACTAAAACAGAGCTCAACCTCCATCCGATCGAAGGAAAACCACAGCTGGTCCCTGCCAGGGTAATCAGCCAAGGAAATGAAAGGTTTCCGTCCACACTATCTTACTTGCACTTCACTAACTCACTGAAAATATGTTCCTATTTTTGTTTACCTATTCCTAAGATATTTGGTGAATATCTCCTTTGGTTACTGAAACATTACACTTTAAGAAAAACAAAGATGGAGACTTGGAAGCGAACTGGCATCTCTACATGGTATATGGAATTCTTAAAGTGTTATCATGTGGCACCTTAATTTGTCACCAAGTAATTGATCTATTTGGAAATCAAGAATGTTTCACATGAGTCAAAAACAAACAAACAAAAATCTTTTTTTTCCACAAAAAAGCAAAACCAAAATATAACTGCATAGTTACTAAAAGTTAGATACCTTTGTTGCTAAATATATTTTATTCTTTCAACTATGAAATTATCCTCAGACCAAGCAATTTCTAAATAAAAACTGTTAAAGTTCCAAACAGTGAAAAGTCAAAACTTTCACAAATACCTTAAATCTTAGGGCTAGAAAGGAGCTTAGATCCGTAAACTAAACTTGTTAGGACATGGGTAAGGGAGCAAAAAAAGAAATAATGACATTTTTAAATCTTTACAGACAATAAACTGCTACTCAAAACTTTCAAGATCACTGTACCTCTTCATAGAGAAGAGAGCATAAAACTCATCCATAAAAACTACACAACAGCAGAAACTGTAAAATCTTACTAGTAAGGCACTCCCAGAGCCACATACTGACAATTTTTAGTTACTGTAATTCACGTATAAAATCTCAGAGAGACACTTGTACACTGGACTAGGAAATACCTGCGAGGGTCACTTCTGTGGATACGCGGTCAATGGTCAGCACGTCGTCTGCTCCGTCATCGCAAGCTTCCACATAAAACTTCTCGGGTGTGATATGCCTGGGAAGAAATCGAAAAGCACACATCGCTAAATCAAAAGAAGTGAAGACTCCTAAAAATCTGCGCCCGGATGGGGCCCGCGAAGGAAGCTCCTGGCTCTGGATCGGCTCAGCTCCAGCCGTCACAGCCAGATGCGGAGTGAACCAGCAGACAGGAGAGCTTTTTGTCTCTGCTCCTCTCTGTAAATCTGCCTTTCCAATAAAAACAAACATTTTAAAAACAATCACAACAAAAAATAATATAATAGAAAGTACTGATGTCTGTGTAATCCAGTTACTTAAATAATTGGACTCTGATAGAATGTTACTGGAATTAAATGATTTCTCAGTCCAAACACACTGTTCAAACATAACTACGATACATGACATATTAACTATATAATAATGCTTTAATTTATATCTATCTCCAGTTGCTTTAAACTGATAATTTTAGTACACAGGAGTACTTCAAAAAGCTCCTGGAAGATGGAACCTAAAAAAACAGCTTATTTTGGTGCAAACATTTTTAAATCAGTCTTCTCACAATACACATCTTTATGCATTTTTCCTCAAATGTATGGATTTCTAAAATTTATACCAAAATAAGCTTTTTAAAAAAGATTTATTTTTTGTATTGGAAAGTCAGATTTACAGAGAGAAGGAAAAACAGAAAGAAAGATCTTCCATCTGCTGGTTCACACCCCAAGTGGCCACAGCAGCCAGAATTGAGTTGATTCGAAGCCAGAAGCTTCATCCGGGTCTCCCAGGCAGGTGCCAAGGCCTTGGGCCGTCCTCGACTGCTTTCCCAGGCCACAAACAGAAGCTGGATGGGAAGTGGGGCTGCTGGGATTAGAACCAGTGCCCATATGGGATCCTGGCACATACAAGGCGAGGACCTTACATCTCACCAGGCCCAAATTCCCGGTGTTTACCCAAAGTGAAGCCATCGGCTCACACAATGCATGGGACATTATTCCACAGACACGTAGCTGTACACCTAGTGAAATACTGCACAGTCATTAAAAAGGAAGGAAATTCTGACACTCATACCACATTACGGTGAGATAAAACAACCACAAAGGAAAAAATAAACTAATTTGGGTACATGAGGAACCTAAAATAGTCAAATTCAGAGACAGAGAGTAAGATGGGGTTGCTAAGGACTGAGGAGACGAGAGATTAACTGTTTTCTGAGTACAGAGCTTCAGTTTGGCGAGACAGAAGGCAGTGTAACGGTCGTTCCACAGAATGTGCCCAACGCCCCTGAGCCGTACTGAGAAATGGTTAAAATCGTAAATTTTATACGTTGCTAAAAACAAAATGTGTTCATTTATCTGAGGCAGGCAGGCAGGGAGAATTTCTATCTGCTGTTTCACTCCAAAAATGCCTATTAACGGCCAGAGCTGAAGCCAGGGCCCAAGAACTGAGCGCAGCCTCCCTCAGGAGCGGCAGGAACCCGGGCGTCTGAGCCGGCAGCAGCGCCCTCCAGGCTCTGCACTGTGGGCAACTGGAGGATTCACACCCAGGAATGCTGATGTGGAAGGTAGGCTTCTTAACCGGTAAGGGTGTCTGTATGTGCTTGTAAGCACAAACAATAAAACTGCAGACAGCTGTAGAAGAGTCTGTTTAACTGTACGGATGGATTCCACTGGTCTTCAACCAGAGTAGCCTAATAAGAAAGTAGCCTTCCTAAGCAGGTAACTTCTATTTCCTAGGTGCCAAGTCGATGCAGCGTGCTTCAGCACCTAAAGGAGTCCTTGCCTCACCTTAGTTTCAGCTGACTTTTTTAAAAGAAAAAAAGGAACAGAAACTACCTTCAGGGACCCGACGTGATAGCCTAGTGGCTAAAATCCTTGCCTTGCATGCACCAGAACCCCATATGGGTGCAGGTTCTATTCTCGGCAGCCCCACTTCCCATTCAGCTCCCTGCCTGTGGCCTGGGAAAGCAACTGAGCACGGCCCAAAGCCTTGGGTTCCTGCACCTGCATGGAAGACCCAGATGAAGCTCCAGGCTCCTGGCTTTGGATCAGCTCAGCTCCGACCGTCACGGCTGCTTGGGGAATGAATCAATGGATGGAAGATCTCTGTCTTTTCTCCTCTCTGTATATCTGACTGTGCAATAAGAAAAATAAATCTTTAAAAAAAATTACCTGTAATGTATCTGGTAATATGTTCCTATTTTTGTTTTGCCATTTCCAGTTCATCACGGTCTGACATTGTCCATGTTTACACAAATGTTTTTAAAGCAAAAAAGGAGTTGCCACATAGAATATTTAGAACTGGCTGGAAGTTTAAAAAGTATGAATTTCACACTGTAAACATATCAATATTCCATTTTCCATGTTAAAAATCCATTTGGATGGATCAACTATTTTCAGCTGTAAGTAACTCCTTCTGACACATCCACAGACTAGGGCAAGGGTAATCCGAGAAGAGGAAGCAACCCGAGTACCACCGCGGATGGAAAGATCACCAGCGATCCAGCAGTGTGCCAAGGTCAGCTCTCAAGGACATGACTGTGCGGCCAAGGACAGTCCCCCGACCGTCTTTCACAATGACAGGATATATATCAGCCAGTGGCCTCACTGAAGCATTGGGAAGACAAATGTTCCGAAGAATACATGCCCCATGTCCCCAAACGTCCATGCTAGCAAGACTCACTGAGGAGCATCTGCCAAAGCTGGACATTGGGAGCCCAAAAGGACTCAAGAAAAGGCTCATTGTAAAGATGCTCTCTAGGGGCTGGGACTGTGGCACAGTGGGCTGAGCTGGTGCCACCACCAATGCCAGCATCTCATATGAATCTCATCTCATGTCCTGACAGTTCTACTAACAACCCAGCTCCCTGCCAGTGTGCCTGGCAGAGCAACAGAAGATGGTCCTGCACCCACATGGGAGACTCCCACAAGAAGCTTCCGGCTTTAGTCTGGTCCAACCTTGGCCATTGTGACCACTTGGGGAGTGAACCAGCAAACAGAAGTTCTGTCCCTTTCAGTAATTCTATTTTTTTTTTTTACTTTTATTATTATTATCATTTTATGATACAGTTCCATAGGCCCTAGAATTCTCCTTACCCCCTCTCCAGGACCCCTCCACCCACACTGAGTTCCCCTATATTATTACTATAGTATAGTTCTTCATAAACAGTCATATGTCCATCACTGCGGGCATGGACAATGGCAGAGAGTCCAACATTCAATTGTCAAGATATGGTTAAGTTTCATTGGGAGTCCATCTTTGATCTGGAACTAGAGATGCATACTGCATTGTACCCTCACATCTGGATATGACACTCTCCATTAGTTACTGAATACCCCCTTAAATGAAAAGCCACAAAACAAAATCAACAGAAAGAATAAATTTACAATGCCATAAAGTCCTTTAAAAAAAAAAGAAGAAAAAAGTTTCTAATGCATTCTAAATAATCTGTAAGATGATTGGCGAAATTAAAACATAAACATGACTTCATCATTTCTAGGTGGCAAATGGGCGGCTCTCACAGTGCTGTGGACTGTTCATTCCGGCCTCCGTCCCGCTTGTCCAAATTCACCGGAAACCAATCCTGAGATAGAACGTGTACGTTACCCGGACCTTGAGCATCTAACACAGCAAGAGCAGCTTCCCACGGCGGCCCGAGGGCCTGCTACAGAAGCTCAGCCAGGGCAAGGTGCAGGCAGAGCTCAGGGCGGCACACTGGGCCCCATCCCAGCTGTCAAGCCAGAAATACCTGTGCAGTGCTAAGATCCTCATTTTACATGAGAAACTCACTTACGAGGTTAAGTACCATGTCCACCTAGATCCATACAAACCAAGCAGGAGGTTGCGATTTAATCCAAGCCTTTCCTGAGTTAAAAACCCTGGGATCTCTAAGGCTCCACCATGGAGGTGATCAGCACACGAAGATCCAAACAGAAAGAAATTTTCCGATAAAAGTCTCAAAATAAACCCAATCTTAATGCCAGATGTTAGCCAAGTCTGGCAGATGTGGGGAAATAAGGTCAGGGGGCAAACTGTGAGAGGCTGAAGCATGACGGCTAAGAAACGATCCAACGAAACAGACATGATGAGCGGGGAAGTGGAGGATGACCCCAGGCCACAGGAAGGCGCGCTTCACCAGGGCAGAGATGGACCAGAGAAAACGGACAGTAGGACACAGGGTTTCCGTCTAAAACCCCACGCACTTCAACACCTACATAAACTCCACTGCAATACTAGGCAGAGACAGACAGCCAGGGCCAAATCAGGCCAACGTCGGCAGCCAGACACACACTCCAGATCGCTCCCATGGGTGGCAGGGCCTAGCACCTGAGCCATCCCCCGCTGTTCCCAGGGTGCACACGCAGCAGCAGGTGAAACTGGAGGCAAAGCCAGGACGCCAACCAGGCACCTGGATACAGGCTGCAGGTGGAGCAGACGCAGCATCTTACCTGCTACACCAAACACCTACACCAGGATACTTCCATTAAAAAAAGATCCAGCTTTTATACACACGACTGGCTCTTCATGTACCTGCAAGGCTGACACCGAGAGCTCTTCCATCCACTGGTGTGCTCCTGCAATAGCTGCACTGGTAGGGACCTGGCCAGCTCAAAGCCAGGAGCGCTATCTGGGTCTCCTACATGGGTGGCAGGGGAGCAAGGTTCACAGGCCATCTCCCCCTGCCTGCCTGGATGCATTAGCAGCATCAGAGCAAAGCAGCCAGGACTCAAACCTGCACTCTGATATAGGATGCTGGGTGTCTGTACACTCACCCGTTTTTCTTAAAACACATCGGGGGGGGGGGGGGGGGCAAATGAGATGGCACAGAAGGTCAATCCTCCACCTGTGGGACCAACATCCCACAGGGGCAATACTTCAAATCCCAGCTCTTCCACTTCTAAGCCAGCTTCCAGTTTATGGCCTGGGAAAACAGTGGAGGATGGCTCAGGTCGTTGGACTCCTGACCCGTGGGAGACCTGGAAAGAAGCTCCAAGCTCCAAATCAGCTCAGCTCTGGCCATTGCAGCCATCTGGGGGTTGAACCAGCAAACGAAGATTTCTCTCTCTCCCCTCCAATCGCCCTTTCTCTCTCTCCCTTACTCTGTAACTCTTCCAAATTAAATAAATAAATCTTAAGCAAAATCCTGCATCTCCTGGCATTTACGTCCTGCTTTGCTTTTAATGTTTACTTACTCATTTAAAAGACAGTTACAGAGACAGGAGGAGAGCCAGAGACTGAAACCTTACATCTTCTGGTTCACTCCCCAAACTGCTGAGTTGATGCCAGGAGCTTAAAACTCCAACCATCCAACCACATCTCTCCCATGTGAGTAGCAGGGACACAAGAAAGCAGGCCTTCTGCTGCTGCTGCTTTCCCAGGCGCTCGAGCAAGGAGTCGGATAGAGTCAAACAGCTGCAACTCCACCAGGAGATGCTTACAGCTGCTGCGCCTCCTGGGGCAAGCATTCAGCCTATTAGTTAAATTACCTCTATCTCACTGGGTACCAGGGTTCGAACCCCAGCTCCAGCTCCCTGCTAGTGCAGGCCCTGAGAAGCAGTGGTGACAGTCAAGACATGGATTCCTGCTGTCCCGTGAATTGGGCTCAGTTCTCTAGCGGAGCCCAGCCATGGTGGGAAGCTGGGGTGTGAACCAGCCAGAGGAGAGCTCCTCTCTCCTTGGAACTACAGAGTTACTAAGTCCTACCAATTCTTAAATGAGCCAGAAACCAATTCTACTTTCAAACGTTCAGACAGGATGCCTTGTTTTAAAGCCTGGAACAACAGGCTTTGGAGCAGAAAGGACCAAAGTGGAAAGGAAAAAAAAAAAAGAAGGAATTGACTGCAATCGACAAACCTCTGGGTAAAGGGCAACAAAGTGGCAACTTCCGGCACTTACAGAAGGCGAAGCCCAGTCTCTGACCCTCAGCCCAAGGGAAAGCAGGCGGACAGAGCTAGCACAGGACTTCTCACAGGACCCTGGGCTGACTGTTTCTCACAAAAGTTTATAGTTTCCTGTTCTCACAAAAATCAACACACAGCCATTATCCTCACCCTTCAAAGCCCCCTCGTGGATGGATGCAGAGGGGCTTGGGGGTCGTAGGGTGTGCACAGGCAGCTCCAAAACAAGCAAGGTACTTCTGGAGCCGTTCTAGCTAGTTGGCCAGGAGAAGCCGATAAGCAAATGCTGGGCTCCCGGCTGGGCTCCCCGCTGCCGCCACGCAGGTGAGACCTGGGGAAGGATCCATTCAACTCCCCCACCCCGCCTATCAGAAACAATAAGCTAATTAGCCCAGCTGTAGCCAACTCAAAGCCTCCATTCTTCCAGCAAGCAACAGGCCCAACAAGTACCTTGCAAAAAAGGCAGAGAGAGAGAAGAGGCAAGGTGGAGCGGAAACTGGCTCAAGTGTCCAGGTTTTCAGGAAGATTTACAGTCAACAGCAGGAACAAAACGGGGTGGGGGAGCTGAGGGGACAGAACTGTACAAAAAGTCACCTCAATTAGTACTGTAAAATATTAAGACGACCTTTCTCCCAATTCTGCACCGCAGGTCACACTGAACCTTCTAGAAAGTCAACTATCGGGCTTGTGGCTGGGGGCGGTGATGGGGGCTCAGAAGTGCCCAAATCGCATTTTGCTGTCCTCACTCCCTCCCCCACCAGGGAAATAGGATCCCCGTGCCTCAGTAGCGAGATATTTGTTCACTTCTATACAAGACAGATACACTATACGGCCACCAGGCTTTCCAGCAGCCCGGAGGCAGACACAGGCGTCACCGGGACGAGCCAAGGCTCTCACTCCACGATTCTCAGCGCCGCAGACAGCCCCTCGCACCCCCAAAGCTCAAGCACCCGGTTTTAGGAAAAAAAAAAACAAATTGTGAGAATTCTGAAGGGCGGCCCTCGTCTTGTCCATCAAGACAGGAAGCTGCTCCGAGGCGGAGCCACATTTAAACCAAAGGGATCCTTCCGGATCCTGACAGTACTGACTCCACTTTTAAACTTTCCTCGTCTTCTTGCTCCCTGAGACTGACGCTCAGGCAGGCTTCGACGGCCCAACACGCCGTGCAAGGTTAGGTCCGTGGAAAACAACAGAAAGCTGGCGGCTTATTGCTTTTCTAAAAGCCGTAAGGACAAAACACCGCCACACCGAGCAGGGAGGTGCATGCCCTGCAAAAAATAAATAAATAAATAAATAAATAAATAAAATAAAAAATAGGTGTGTGTGGTGGGGGTGCTGCACCCCGACAGCACCGAGGCCGAGCCTCCCGGGCGGGGCCTCTCCGGGGCAGCCGAGGCGGGCCGGGCGAGCTCCCGCACCGAACCTGCCGTCGTCCTCCCGCCCGCCGCCCTCGGCCCCCGGCGACTCACAGCTTCAGCTGCTCGTAGGCTGTGGCCGCCATCCTGCGCTCCCGCCACCTCGGTCACCCCAGCCCGGTGGCCGCAGCGCCCGGCCTAGCCGCACCCCTCGGCCCGTGGAAGCCCACGGCAGGCGGCCGCGGACAAACCAGTGAGCCTGCTACGAAACGCGCAAGGCGCCGTCGGCGCAGCGGATTGGAGCGTGCCTCCAGAGCGCCGTGACGTCGCCGCCGCGGATTGGTGGAGGGCAAAGGCGCCACGGAACTGCGGCTGCGCGCCACGACGCCGGCCTGGAGGGCTGGTGCAGCCAGTCTGTAGAAGCTGCGTCAAATGCAGATGAGGCGTCGCAGCAGAGGCTTCTGTAGCACGGGGCCAGTGGCGCAATGGATAACGCGTCTGACTACGGATCAGAAGATTCTAGGTTCGACTCCTGGCTGGCTCGTCGTGTTCCTTTTTTGCCACGTTTGTGCCTCAGAGGGCTTCTTTGGAGCGGACTGGGACAATACTAAGATTCAACGTCTTGATTTTCAACGCCTCTCCTGGGTCCCCAGGGTGTTTTTTTTTTAACTTGTATCTGCGGCGCCAGGCATGCACATGACGCGTCTCTAATGGGGTGCAGCCCTCCTTTGGTCCCCATTACCACGGAGCCTCTGCAACCCCCGTCCTGACGCAGCTGTCCGCTGCGCGCGCCCAGCGGATCCGCAGGGGCTGGGAGTCTGCCGCCCTGGCCCAGGGGGAGACCCCATTCCAGACCCGAGCCCTCGAATTCCATCGGGAGGTTTGGGCAATGGAAGGACCCTGCAAATCTAGCCAGCTCCTGTTCTTGGTTCCACAGGTGCCCCGGCTCGGAAGCCTGGAGGACACGAAAGGGCCGCCAAAGGCCCCGAAACCTCGCAGTGGCCACGTCCCTGTCCACTACTCTCCGGCCCATCAGATAATTCGCACAATACATTTTAACTCAAAGAAATTAAGATGATCCATAACGACAGATTATTGAGCATAAAACTAACGGGAAATAAGCTCCCAAGATCATTACTACCAACGCTATTAACACTTTTTTTTCCTTATGGACACCTCCCTTCCCATTTATAAACAAACATACCTGCGCGTGTATTTTTCCATTTGGGGCTACCATGTCTTCCTTAAATTTTTGTCTGAGATTTATGATCATCAAATATCCTTTGAAGATATTTCCTCAAGGAACAAGTTTTTTTATTATCATATTTTACATATAAAATATTTTGTTTTTCTATATAAATAACCATTAACTACAGGAAATAAGAATGACAGGTCACATGTCTGAAGTATAATTTATGTTGAAAAAGTAGAATAAGACATTTTGGTAATATATCAAGCCATTCCATATACCTTTCATTCAATTCTACACATTTCAGCACCTAGTTCTCTTCACTTTTGTTTCCAAGAACTAGGTGTTTTTAATATAACCCTTATGCTGGAAATTTAGGTTATAACCAGTTGGACATGATTTTTATATATGATGCTATTGTTTTGTTAAGAATTTCTAGATGTAAAAATGACTCAGTGGACATTTTGAAGAATCACTTTATGAACATTCTAAGGATTTTTTTTGATACATGTTTTCAAATAATTGCTCTCCAAACACACACACATTCTGGTAGTATCTTTTTTTTCTCATAAATTGTATCACTTCCTGAAATGCAATACTTTTTTTTCACACCTATTTAAACGGAAAGGTTTTTTATTGTTGTTGTTGGCCACATCTACTTGGAGCTTTTGGTAGGGACAGTCCACACTGCCCACATGAACCATCTCTTTGGAGAGGATTCTCCCTTCCCAGCTAGTGTCCGGGGTCAGTGGTTGGTCTCATGCCAGCACAGGCCCACCGTCTTGTCCTGGACAGCTTGGGCCACTGGAGGGGCGGTCCCTGGAAGCAGCCTGTCCCTGGACCCTCCTTGGCCAGGGAGTTTCTGACCACTCTCCCGTTTCCCCCACACTTGTCTATGTGCACTGCATTCTGGAGTTCAACCCAGAGAATGCAAACCCCACTTTTATCCAGCAGCCTAGGAGGGAAAATCCATTCTTTTCATAGACTGCCCGAGGGTTTGGCTTGTGCCGGCCTACTCTCTCTAGGGGTCTTGGTGCTTTACCTTGGGCCTCTCATTCATCCAGAAACAGTTCCCCGTTCTCATAGTCTGTCATCACACCTGCAAAGTCTCCTTCCTCTTCACTGGTCTCAGGGATTCGTAGGATGGAAGACAGGGACGTGCGTGGCCCAGCTTTGGCTAACGAAAGCATGCGTGGAGTGAACCAGTGGATGGAGAGGTCTTTCTGTGTCTAACTATGTCACTCGATCTCCAAAATACACAAAAACAAACCTTCGCCAAGAGAGGAGCTCACTGCACACACACAAAAGGCCCACGAAACACCATCATTATGTTGGCGAGCACTTTAATAGTCTACAAATTGGTGTTGTTTCATTGTCATAATATTCTGGGTAATTTTGCAGAAGAGTAGAATTTTGAATAATTTTATACTAAACAAAGAGGCAGAGGAAACTAATTCCCTGGCACGGTGAAACTTGCATGCATCGCATGGCAACCTCCTACATGTGAAAGGTAGCTTCTATTTTTCACTCCCTTTCTTCCTCTTTTTCTCTCCTGCTCAAGTTACTTCCCATACTACCTGGGAAGTGAAGACTATTTCTTGGCACACAAACAGAGTACAGAAGAGAAAGTGGGTCCTAGTAGACAGAGGTTTAAGACCCGGATCTCAGGCCCAGCTGCTGTGCAAGGCGCCAGTGTCCGCACAAGGCCCCCTTTCAGGGATGCAAAGCCCAGTGTTTCCCGGGCTGGGAAGGGCTGTCAAGTTCCCTCCCCTCTCTCAGGCGTGAACACTGTCAGCTTTCATGGCGCACACGGGACTCAGCGTCCACAGCCTTGAGGATGCGGGGAGGTGAGCAGAAGGCCCTGGTTATGCTGCCAGCTGCCCAGGATGCCGTGGTGGCGAGCAGGCGACTCGGGTTGACTGGAGCTCTGACCTGGAGAATGCATTAGGCTCCTGTGCAGGCCTCGAGCTGGTTGGCCCTGGTGAGGGACCAATGCTCTCTCCTACTATAGACACAAGAGGGGAGGGGGGGAGGCTGGCTCTGGGAGCTTGGGTCAGACCACCATCCTTGTTTTTCTGACATCTAAGAGGTGCCCGGGATACTGAGCAACAGCCACTTATTCTAACTTCTTACCAAAAATGTCTACATCTTGCTGTATCAGGTCTTTGCGTTTTCCTATTAAGTACCCACAGATGCAATCCTGTGACGATCCTACTTAGCTAAGAATTTCTAGAACAGGTGATCTCTTCACAGCTCCTGTGCAAAGGACGCTCCTGAGACCAAAGAGAGAATTTCAGATTCCTGCCGCATGTCCTCTTCGGGGAAACCGAGGCAGAGCAGGCAGCTGCTAAGGGAGCTAGAATGTGCAGAATCTTCTTTAAGGCTCTTAGTTAAATAATGCAAGATGCCATTCTCAAAAGCATTTTGGCCTTGATAAACCAAAAAATCAGTGATTTTTAGACTGATTACCCAATTTGCACACCAGTTCCTGCTATTTCTCATGGTGGGTGCCAACACAGTTTTTCTTCACGTTGCTTGCCTCAAAAGTGGAGCCAAGGAGGGGTCAGGAGGGTTGACATTCCAGGCTGCCAAGGGCAGGTGGGCAGACACGGGTGGTCTCCATCTTCCTCCCTTTCCCCAGCTTTGCCAAGCTGAGCCAGATGACGCAGCAGGAAGTCAGGGGAGGGGCCCAGGCTCAGGATTCAGCTCCCCAGCCCTCTGCATCCTTTGGGGTTTCAGGAGGCTTGGTCCTGTGAATAGGAAGTGAGGAAGACACACAGCTCGCCTGAGCCAACACCTGGCCAAAGGACTCAGACACACTGTGTTCTTTCAAGATGGAAGAACCAGTCCGCAGTGCATGGGCGCAGTCTGTCACTTGCAGGTGACAGCTTGCCAGTGAAGTCAAGATGTGGCCTGTGAGCAGCCTGACCTGGTACAGTGCTGGCTCTCACAGGCATGGCGGGGCTCAGCTCCCCAGCGTGGGCAGTCCAGCTCCCGGGCTTCTCAGATGGGGCTGTAAGGCGATCCAGGAAAGCCGGCAGCTGGCGATGCAGAGACAGCCCCGGCCCTCGGCCCTCGAACCACCGAGCCACCGCGCCAGGCAGTCCTCCCCACAGGCTGCAGGGGCCAAAGTCCTTGTCCTATGTAAAATACCTGTGGCCTCCAGGGTGTAAATTGCACCTAGGCTTTCAGGAGGTAGTCCTGAAGTCCAGCCCTTGTCTCCCCAGGGTGCCAGCATGCTGAAATGCATAAGACAACGGCCATGAAGGTCCACTGGACCTACTCCCAGCCGGCCTTCAGCTACAATCCTGTCAAGGCCAGCAGGGCTGGACAATCCGAGACCTGTGGGAAGGTCACATTGCTCCTCGATAAAGTGTGATTTGGTGAAGCTGCACCTGTGAGGTATTTCCTGTGCATGGAAGACTGAAAGTGGAAGGAAACATCTGGAAATGGAGTGGACAAAAAGCAGTGTACCTTGAACTGGTTTCTTCCAACATAATGCCTGTGGCCAAGAACTTGGAATGCAGCAAGTTCTCCCAAAGTGCGTCCTTCCATGCTGGCTCACGCGTGTGTCACACACAGAGCCTCCCCTTGTCTCTTGGGAACTGTTTCCCAGTTTCTATGAGGACAGGAATACCCAGAAGCCAAAGCAGGTGCAAGGGATGTCCCCACCTGGGGTCCTGCCACTCGCCTTGCAGAAGCAGCAGCAGCCGCAAAGTCAGACTGTCAGCTCACCCAGAACAAACGGCACTAGCAGGTGGGCAGCAGGTCCTGGTGCCTGCACCACGGTCTGCCCCCAAAGCACATGGACTCAGCGAAGTACTCGCCATGGCAACAGGGAGGTCTCAGCTGCCTCCAGCGGGACAAAGATAGTGGGGAGGGGATGCAGAGGGCCGTGGGTGGGCAAAGAGGGGGGCCTCACCTCACTTATTTCAAACCCAGGCTCTGGGCTTACTCAGCAGAGTCAGCCTGGGACAAAAGCACAGGCTGGAGCCTCCTCCTTCGTGACCTAACACAGTTAAAATTAGCAGGCATTCTATGGGGGTGGGCAAGGGTGTTAAGGCACAGACACACTCGTGTGTGTGTGTGTGTATGTGTGTAAATGTATAGGCGGCAGGCAGTGTCTGGGCACAGAGTTTCCTTAAGGAGGGTAGGGTGAAGGGTCTTGGCCTCTGAGTTGTTACTGCAAAGGATGCTGGGAAATGCCCTCTAGGCAAAGCTCTCCCTGAGGGCATGACCAGAGGGCCAGGAGGGTCTGCTCAGTGGCACAGATGCAGTGTCATGGTGGACACGTTATGCATGGCCGGGCCTCTTCCTGAGTGAGCTGATGAAGTTGTGGCAATGAACCAGGGACAGCACCCAGCTCATTGCCTGAAGGAAAGGTGCCCATGCGTGCACACGCAACACACACACACACACACACACAACTTGCCAGCCTAGCCCCCTTCCTCCTCTACCCAAATTGCCCACCAGGAGCACTGGAAGTCACAGGCAGGGGCCTCCCCACACAGCTCTGGCTAGCACCCCCTCCCCACTGCCCGCCATGGGGTCCACAAGGGGCTCTGGCTAGAAGTGGTGTTGGTGGAGGGCCGCGGGCGAGGGGCCCGGCTCCAGCCGCTTGATGTGGCAGGAGTGACAGTACAGGTGGTCCTGCAGCGGGTAGCAGCGGTGGCCATCTTCGTCATTGAGTTCCACACCGCAGTCCTGCGGGAGAGGTGGAAATGAAAGCAAAACCAAGACCCCACAACTGGCACAGTCCCCGAAGTCAGCAGAGGGTGCTACGTGTGTCCGTCCCAGCACAAACACCCAGCTCCCATCCGGGGAAGGCCTGCCGCCGTGGGGGCCGCCAGCCGTGTCACCAGCAAGCTGACACAGCTCAGGAGTCATCTTCTCTAGATGATCTGCTGAAACGTGACTTTGTTCCTCCTAACTCTTAAAGGCAGCTGCCAGAAAGCTCCTGGGGCTCGGGTTTGTGCCTCCCTCATTTCTACTGGCAGCTGCTGCTCTGTGTGCACGGAGAGCACTGCTCAGCAAATGGCTTCACCTTTTGCTCCAGGCCCCTGGAGAGGCACCGGCCATGATCCCACGGAGGCAGTGGGAGCCGCGAATCTCATCTCTAGCCAGGGGTGAAGCTATGTGAGCAAAGGAAGACCCTCCTGCCCCAGCCCCCCCACCTGCCTCCCCTGCCTCCCCCACAGCAACTCTTGATGGCAGACACCTGCCCTGCCGTGCTCCTGGGCTTCCCAGGGGCAGGGCGGGCCTACCTCGCAGTGGTAGCACTCCACGTGGTAATCTCTGTCCATGGACACAACACGGATGGTCTCATCTGAGCCCTGGCACCAAAGAAACACCAGGATGGGTATAAGAGCCCAGTGAGGGAGGCTGCTGGGCAACACGGGAGCCCTGCTGTGGGGAGGGAAGAAGGTTCTAGAGTATTGAGTGGGATAGGAAACAGGAAGGGGACGAACAGCAGGCCTACGTCTGGAAGGACTTGAGTCTATGCTGAAAAAAAAAAGATCTCCAGGCAACAGCATGAGGTCAGCACTGCGGCCTAGAGGGTTAAGCCACAGCCTGCACGTGGGCGCTGTCCTGGCTGCTCCACTTCCGATCCAAGTTCCTTGCTAATGTGCCTGAGGAAGCACAGAAGACGCTCCAAGGGCTTGAGCCCCTGTGCCTAGTGAGAGGCCCAGCCCTGGCTGTTGCAGCCATTTGGGAAGCAAACAAGTGATGGAAGATGTGTCTCTCTCTCTCTCTCTCTCTCTCTCTCTCTCTCTCTCTCTGATTGTATGTATGTGTGTGCACATGCATGTGTGTCTGTGTATGTGTCTCGGTAATTCTACCTTTCAAATTAATTAATCAATCTTTTTTTGAATAGAAGACAAACTCCCGTGCGAAGATGGGTAAGACAGTGTGGCCTGTCTCCAGGCATGCGCACATTGAAGGCGGCACTGGGCAGGGGCCGCCCAGCCACGGGAAAGGGGCACTCCCGCTCCCCCTCCAAGCTGGGCCTAAGAACGGGTATTTTCCCAGGATGGAACTCAGCTCTCAGTAAGGACCCCAGGGAGCACCTCAGCTCTTCAACGGTGCCTGAAGCACATCTGAGGGGGCGTCTTACCTCAGGAGGGAGGATGGGGAGTCCACACGCTGCACACTTGGGGGCCAGCACCCTGGGGAAGGGACAAAGAGTCAACGTCCACGAATTCTAGAAGGCAAAGCCAGAGCAGGGGGCTCCGGGGGCCTACACCTGGCCTCCCTCGCTGGCTGCCTCCCGCCCATTCCTCTGTGTCCCGGCAGCCCTGGCATGCCAGCCCGGGCTCACTCTGGGGCCCACACAGCCCTACTGTTTGGGGGCAGCCCCCCAGCTGTGGAAGCACACACCAGGCTGCCTTGCGCTCTCTCTGGGGCTGAAGGCTAACCCGTTTGCTTATTCCCAGTCTGAGGCCTAGTGTGAGCCCAGGCAGCTGAGAGCAGTGGAGACCAACCCAGGAGATGCCCTGGAGGTCAGGACAGACCGGGGCTATGGGGCTCGATGGGTTCTTGCTGAGGCCCGGCCAGCAGTGCCATCACCTGCCCACTCCAGGCCCCTGCCACATCCCTCAGCACCCCTGACTTTGCTGGACGGAGAACTGACGAAGCCAGCAGCCAGCAGTCACGCTGCCTGGTGCCCACGGGTCACTCTGCCAAGGTGGGCATAGCCTGGGCATGCAGCTCCTGGCAGCTCGCCCGCCTCCTTACTTGTGGTAATCGCGGACACAGTAGATCTTGTTCTCAGAGTCCACCGTGAAGGGCACCCCGTCCAAACACTCATTGCAGATGACACAGCGGAAACAGCCCGGGTGGTAGGACTTCCCCAAGGCCTGCAGAATCTGGGGCGGGACAGAGGAGAAGCGACACTCAGCAGGGAGGGGAGGGACGAGGGGACACGTGAACAGTTGCACAGCGTGGAACACCACCACCCGAGCTGCACTCGGACCACGAGCCACAGAGAAGGTGGGAGCGGCCGATGAGATGCGTAAGTGAAACCAGAGACCTGCTCCCGAAGCCAATCACGGCGCTCGTTTTGGAGCAGGTGTCCAGTGGGGTGCTTCAGATGCCACCTGGGACACCCACATCCCCTATCAAAGGACCTGGGTTCAAGTCCCCGCTCCGCTTCCCATCCAGCTTCCTGCTCACACATACCCTGGGAGGCAGCACGGACTGATGGCTTCAGGTCTTGGGGTCCCCATCACCCACCTAAGGGAGCCGGATGGATTTCCAGGCTCCTAGCTTTAGTCTGGCAGCCCTGCCTGTGGACTTTGGGAGAGTGAACCAGCAAAGGAAGGTCTCGCTCCTCCCCGCTATCAAACACACACACACCAGTGACAACCATTTTATGACGTGGGAGCAGGAATGTGGCGGTCAGCTGGAGAATCAAGAGTGGTGTCTAAAGGAATCGTTCTGGGCAGGTTAGGCTTCTTGGCAGCCACTGAAGGTTCTGTCCCGAAAGCTGGCGTTGCCACCAGGCAGTCACTAGAGCTTTCTAAGTTCAAGAGAAGAACTGCAAGACGGCATTTATCCCACATGGAGCTGACGTCCTCCCAAACTCCGCTCCTGCCTTTCCTGCTGCACAGATGCACCCTCACGGCAAGACGTGGAGAAGATCCAAGATCTCCCCTCTCCTCAAATCAGGACAGTCCTGGGACTTTTTAAGATTTCCTGACATTCTTGAGAGGGAGACAGAGAGAAGTCAAGAGCCTGGAACTCCATCCAGATCTCCCACAAATGGCTTTCCCAGGACCATTAACAGAGAGCAGGGTCGGAAGCAGAAAAGCCAAGATGGAGCTAGCATTCTGATAGGGGTTGGCAACGTTGCAAATGGTGGCTTAACGCACTGTGCCTCAACATCAGCCTCCAGCCTTATGACTTTCCTGGTCAATGACGAAGCAACGATGTTCTTGAGATTTCCATGTCAAAGACATCAAGAGGAGACATCAAGAGGAGACTGGCAGCTCCTGCTTCCTCTCTCCTGCTGACCCCTGCATGATTAGAGGTTCTGGGGACAGAGGCCTGGAATAGTCTCATTATAGGCCAGGTCATCTGCGCCATCAGCTGAACAAAGCTGAGAGTCAGCCCAAGGCCACCGAGAGAAGAGTCATCCTGCTGAGCCCTGACCTAATTCCCAACCCGCAGAATCACGACGAGCAACCCATCATGGCTGTGCTGGAACACTAGGCTCTGGGGTGGCACAGGATGCAGCAACAGTTAAAAGGCATGTTCTATGGACCAAAGGCATCCTAGGACGAGCAGAACCAAGAACAGGCTGTGATCACACCCTCCGCTCGAACAGCGCTGACCTCACACGCAGGGGATGCGTCAGATGGACACTCAAAATCCAGCACAAACTCTGCTGACGTGGAGCCCTGCAGAGCCTAGCAGGGACTTGGGGAAGGGAGGGATTAGGATTTGGGGTTCCTGCCCCCCTGCCCTGAAACAGCAGACAGAGGGACAGGTTCCCAGAAGGCCACGCAGAGCCGGGATAACAGCAGACCCCTTCACAGATGGGGGGTGAGGGGAAGGTGGGTGGGATCGCTGCTGTTGTATAAAAACGCTAGCCCGCACTCAGCAGAGGCAGGTGCTTTAGCATCTGTCAACGTCATGCCCAAGGGAGTTCCCAGAAAAAAGCCCCCAAATGGAAACTGCACAGACCCCACCAGCAGGAGAACATCAAAATCCCGTCAACAGAACAGCAAAACAGACTCTGCTAACATCCGCACCACAGAAGCTGACTTAGAACAAAAATAAATGAGTTGGTGATACGGGGTCACCACCTACAATGCCAGCGTCCCCTGGGGTGCCACTCAAGTTCCAGCTGTTCCACTTCTAACCCAGCTCTCTGCCAATGTGCACCTGGGAAGGTGGTGACACACGGCCTAAGTCTTTCACGTGGGAGACCTGGAGGTTCCAGGCTCCTGGCGCCGGCCTGGCCCAACCTCGGTCGTTGCGTCTGATTGGGGAATGAAGCCGTAGATGAAAGATCTTGCCCCTCCTCCATATCTCTCTCTCTCTCTCTCTCTCTATATATATATATATATATATATATATATATATTCATACACACACATATATACATACACACACATATATACATACACACATATATATATATAAAACTTTGCCTTTCAAATGAATAAAATTTTTAAAAGATTACCACCACCCTCCCATCATCACGCATACATACACAAACCTATAGGACATTAATTAAAAAAAAAAATGTCTAGGGGAGGAGAGAACATTTCAGAAACACAACCACGCACTGCCTGGAGAGTGAGAGATGCTGGCGCAGGGAGGCCAGCAGCGTGGACTCTCTTCAAGCAGGCACACTGCCCTGCAGAGGGACCTCGTGGACAACTTCAAAAACTCAACCAAAAAAAAAAAAAAACCTCCAGCCAATGCAGTAGGGAAACAAGCAAAGCCCTTCCACAGACAGCTCTCAAATAGCCCACAGGTCTGAAAGAGCAACTCACACCAAGAGCCAGCAGGGAAACGCACAGCATAATCCCCGCAGTAAGCAGCACCTCACCCTGGGGCGGACGGCTGCGGTCCAGAGCAGTGACACGCTGTGATATAGGAAAGGGGGCCACCACTACACTGTAGGCAGCAATGGACACTAGTGCAGCCACTGCAGAAAAGTCTGGAGAGTTCTTAAAAAAAAATGAGAAACAGACCTGCCATATGATTTAGTAATGTCACTACTGAGTATATACCCAAAAGACAGGACTCACTGGGCCTGCTGCAGTAGCCTAGTGGCTGAAGTCCTTACCTTGCACGCACCAGCATCCCATATGGGTGCCGATTTTGTCCTGGCTGTTCCACTTCCCATCCAGCTCCCTGCTTGTGGCCTGGGAAAGCAGTCGAGGATGGCCCAAAGCCTTGGGACCCTGCACCCGCGAGGGAGACCCAGAAGCAACTCCTGGCTTTGGATCAGCTCAGCTCTACCCATTATGGCCATTCAGGGAGTGAACTAGTTTATGCAAAATCTTTCTTTCTGTACCCCCTTCTCTCTGTAAACCTGACTTTCCAAATAAATACATAAATAAATAAATAAACCTTTAAAAAAAATCCGTATCACCGTGTTTACAGCAGCACCGCTCCCCACAGTCAAAATATGGGACCAACCAACATGTCCATCATCCAAGGACTCAAGGAGAGAATGTGGCACAAAGACACAACGAAATATTATTCAGCTACAAAGAGAGAATGAAGCCCTGGCATTCGCAGTTAAATGGACGCAACTGTAGAACATTATGTTGCGAGAAATAAGCC
The DNA here is from genome assembly GCF_030435755.1 of Ochotona princeps. Lineage (NCBI taxonomy): Eukaryota > Metazoa > Chordata > Mammalia > Lagomorpha > Ochotonidae > Ochotona > Ochotona princeps. Next base: position 29,168,802 of record NC_080852.1, on the reverse strand, counting down.
GGACCCAGAAAGTCCAATACCACATGGTCTCCTTTATATACAGAAATTAAAGTTTTAAAAATAATCAAAAAAGGAAAAAAAGCTATGTGTAGCACTACTGTTGCAAATATCGTTTTGTTAAACTTTGCTTTGTCAAACCAATGAGAGGGTGTTATACCACTGTGCTTGGCATGATCTGTGATTACTTTATAACTTACAACATGGGGCAGAAATGGTCACTTTCCCATTCAATTATTGCTTCGTGGCCATTGGCTATATTGCCATAAATTAGCATCTTTTTGCTTTTAGCTTACAAAACAGCTTATTCAGTAAAGTATTAAATCTTCTCACTGTAACATAAATTTAAAATCTATTATCTAAAAAACGTAAAATACAGAAAGGGGAAAGGAAGAAAGATAAAAAGAACACCGGCCTAGGGCAGGGGAGGGGCTGTTACTATGATCTCAGAACTGTATCTGTTTAAACAGATTCTTAAAAATCTATTGAAAACATTCAAAGAAGAAATACAATCAGCCACTAGACAAGACAGGAAGCACCGTGCCCCACCACTGCCAGCTGGCCCCACGCCTCCCCAGCCGCGCCCTGGCTCCGCCCTCTCTCCTCACCATGTCCATGATCAGGTGGCCGCACAGAAAGCACCTGTCGGCAGACTGCTGGAAGCCCGAGTACTGTGAAGGAAAGAGAGAGCCAGTTAGAGCCACGATGGTCCTCCCAAGGACACATCTCCCTGGGCGGGGCCCTGGCGACCCATGGGAACCAGTCAGTTGCGTGCCAAGCCGTGGACTGTCCTCACCACCCTAAGGGATCGGCACGGTGGCGGTACACTCTAATCCTCTGCCCGTAGCTCCAACATCCCCTATGGGTGCTGGTTCAGTCCCGACTGCTCCACTCCTGATCCAGCTCCCTGCTTATGGCTGGAAAAGCAATAGAGAATGGCCGCAACAGCCGGAGCTAAACCAATCCAAAGCCAGGAGCCCAGAGCCTCTTTCAGGTCTCCCACGGGAGACCATGGGGGTGCAGGGTCCCAAGACCTTGGGCCATCCCCGACTTCTTTTGCAGGCCACAAGCAGGGAGCTGGATGGGAAGCAAGGCCGCTGGGATTAGAACCAGCGCCCATATGGGATCCCGGCACAGGCAAGATGAGGACTTTAGCCACTAGGCTTCTGTGCTGGGCCCTAAATAAATAAATATTCTTAAAAAAATAGATGCAAATTCTTGGGCCCCCCAAATCTACTGAATTGGAAGTTCAAGGGGTAGAATCCGGCCTTCTGTGTTTTCAGATTCGATCCCATGCTCACTCTCAAAGCCATCCTATAAAGTACCTGTGAGAATCCCAAAGGAATGTTGAGGCGCTAAGTGACCTTCTCGAGCTAACATGGCCAATGAGGCAGAATGACAGACTTGGCTCAAGTCTGGCTCTGCCTAAAAGGCTCATGCAGGGCCCAGCTCGATAACTCCTCGCCTTGCCTGCTCGGGATCCCACAGGGGCACCTGGTAATATCCCAGCTGCTCCACTTCCTATCCAGCTCCCTGCTTGTGGCCTAGGAAAGCAGTTGAGGACGGCCCAAAGCCTAGGGACCCTGCACCCATGTAGGAGACCCAGAGGAAGCTCTTGGCTCCTTGCTTTGGATTGGCTCAGCTCCAGCTGTTGCAGCCACTTGGGGAGGGAACCAGTGGATGGAGGATCTTTCTAACTCTCCTTCTCTCAGTAGAGCTAACTTTCCAATAAAAATAAATACATCTTTAAACAAAAACTCTTTAAAAACAAGGGCTTAATGTATGGGCAGAGCTGTGGTGTAGCAAATTAGCCCACCTCCTGCTGCCAACATCCCACAGGGGACCCAGTTCAAGTCCCCGCTGTTCCATGTCAAACCCAACTCTTGGCTATTAAGCCTGGAAAAGCAGAGCAAAGATGGACCCCAAGGTTTGAGTCACTGCTCCCCAGGGGGGGAGACCAGACGGAGCTCCAGGCGTCTGGCTTCGAGAGAGCCCAGCTCCAGCTGCTGTCGCCATTTGGGGTTATGACGTTCTCCAGGGCTGGTGCAAGGCAGGACACTGGCTCAGAGCTGGCCAGTCAGAGCCTCGTGCTCCTCCAGCACCCAGGATCTTCCCCACAAACCAGCGTAAGACTCAATGGGAGCCAATGAGACTAAAGGACTAGGGGTGTGTGTGTGTGTGTGCGCCTGTGTGTGTGTGAGTTCTTTCTGTGCTTTGTTTGAAACAAAGTGACAGAGCATCAGAGAGATCTTCCATCGGCTAGCCCCCCCCCATCAGCACTACCTGGGACTGGGCTAGGACAAAGCCGGAAGCCGAGACCTCCCCCCAGGTCTCCCACGTGGGCAGCAGGCACTTGGGCACTTGAGCCACGATCTGCTGCCTGCTGGATCAGCAAGAAAAGGTTGGAAGCAGAGGCACAATTCAATTCCAGGTATGCCAATATGACTGGCACGTGTGTCAAACGGCATCTTAACCCACGGCACTGCAACTCCTGTGCCGAGGAGGCTCCCCTGACCAACAGTTGGAAAACGACTAGGGCCTGCAGAGTACTGCTGGCTCCGGCCTTCACTCAGTACCTGAGACAGAGGAGAACTCTGCCTATAGGAGGCGGGGACCCGAGCCAGGGAGCAGCCCCGAGCCAGGGAGCAGGAGTCTTGGGGCACCGTTGCCATGCAGGTCCCTGTCCCTGGCCAACAGGAGTCGCCACGATCTAACTCTTGCCATGGGGACACAGGCAAGCACTTTCCTCGGAGGGGAGAAGAGGGCTATAGTGCTACCCACAGGAGCTGGTCTGGGCTCTCGGGGGAGAAAGACTCGAACCCAGACCGCAACTCTGCCCTCACTGCACAGCCAGGCATGCAGGTGGCATGGCGGCGGGGGGCACCACACCATGGGGGGGGGGCAGAGAGGCACAGGTGTGAGCTAGGCAGAGCGGGGAAAAAACCACCTAAGCCAGCACATGGTGGTACAAGGTTGCGCAGGCCACGGGGGAGGCGTGAAGGCCTAGAGCTCAGGGAGCTGCCAAGGTAGCTTGGCACTTGGCACCCTGTGGACGCTGGGACAGAGCCGACCAAAGATATCCTTATGAGGCCTCCCCGGGCAGGTAGTGTGAGGGGATGGGGCCAAGCAGAAAAAGCAGGTGAGGACTGGCTGCCAGCTGTGCACTGGGTACCATGGGAGGGAGCAGGTGTCAATACTGGCAAGGTAACGTGGTCTACTTCAGACACACCACGTACAAACGGCCCGGTGACAGCCAGGAGGTGGGGCGTACTCTGTGAGCAGAGAGATGCCAGCAGCGTGGCTGGGGCTCAGCCTGGGCAGGTGTCGCTGGCACAGCGTGGACTATGGGAGAGACTAAACCCCTGAGAACAGCAGGCTTGGGCCACCACAGGGGACGATGGGCACGGGGTGACACTCACCAGGAAGTCTTCCTCACAGAACACTTTGCCGTTGACAAAATAGAAGGCTTTTCCTCGCAGCTTCCGGCCTAGGGCAGAAGCACAAAGGTGGGCTGTCAGGAGGACTGTGGACCAAAGGGCAGGATCGGCGTGCGGAGCCAGCACACGGACACAGCAGGTGCAGGGGCCGGTGTGCGAAGCCCCCACCTGCGGTGCCATGCCCACTCCAGTCCCAGCTGCTCCACTTCCCACTCAGCTCCCTGCTAACGCCCTGGAAGGCAGCTGAGGATGGCTCAGAGAGACTCCGAAAAACTTCTCACCCCTGGCTTCAGCCCTGCCTACCTCTGGTGTGGAAGCTATTTAGTTACTTACTTATTTATTTATTGATTGGAAAGGCAGATGTACAGAGAGGAAGATCTTCCATCCGATGATTCACTTCCCAAGCAGCCACATAGGCCAGAGCTGAGCCAATCCGAAGCCAGGAGCCAGGAGCTTCTTCCAGGGGCACAGTCCCAAGGCTTTGGGCCATGCTCAACTGCTTTTGCAGGCCACAGGCAAGGAGCTAGATGGGAAGCAGGGCTGCTGGGATTAGAACCGGCGCCCATATGGGATCCCGGTGTGTTCAAGGTGAGGACTTAAACAGCTACGCTATTGCGCCGGGCCCAGTTGCAGCTATTTAAGAAGTGAACCAGTGGATGGAAGTTCGCTCCCCCCGCATCCCCCTCTCATTCTCTGTCACTCAGCCTTTTAAATCAATTTATCTTTAAAAAAGAAAAAAGGAAAAGAAGGCAACATGCCGAGACAGAGGAGGATCTGCCGCCGTCCGTCCTGCAAGGTGATGAGGGCACAACCAGCCCCCTCGCTAAGAGCAGCAGCGGGGCGGCCTAGTCCAGCCTGGGGGTGCAGTGCCCTGGACCCCAAGCTCCAGATGTGAAGCCGGGCTGCACCTGCAGATGCGGCCAGCAGAGGGCGCGAGAGGCCGCAGCGGCGGCAGGGGTTCCCGGGCACAGGAGGGCAGGGGCTCCATGCTGGGTCCACAGCCCCAGTACCAGTCCCAGCCCAGGCTCCAGCTCCACCAAGCAGGTGCAGGGAGTTCTCAGACATCCCAACCGGAGAGCAGCTTTTTTCTTTTAACGGGAGAGGTGGAGCAGGTCACCTCTAAACCAAACACGCCAGAGGGGAAGCCTTAAACACGCCAACATACTGAACCTTCCGGTACTTGGTCACCTGTGAGCTCCTCATGGCTGTGCAGCACGCCTGTCCGCGCACAGTGTGGAAGGATAAACGCTCCCTGGAGCAGACACTTGCCCCATCAACCTCGAACGCATTGGGCCCTCTAGGAGTCAGCGTTGGGAAGGAATTACAAGATGCGCGTAAATACAGACTCAGGTCCCACTTGGCAGCCTGGGAGGAGCGATACAAACGCCCGTGCCAGCTGCTGGGATGCCACGCAGCCATTCAGACGGCACTTCCTTGAGGGACTGGAAGATACTGCACTACCCAGAGATATCCAGGGTATATTAGGAAGGGAAAAAAGCAAGCCAGATAACTGCAAAATAGCAAAATTGCATTTCAGTAACTTCTCCCCCACAACATGTACACACACACACACACACACGTGCGGGCGAGCGCACACACATAAAATGGTCATGTAAAGGGTAAAAGTGGGGTCTGATGCAGTAGCCTAGTGGATGAATCCTCGCCTTGCACGCACCAGCATCCCATATGGGCACCGGTTCATATCCCAGCTGCTCCACTTCCCTTCCGGCTCCCAGTTTGTGGCCTGGGAAAGCAGTCGAGGATGGCCGAAAGCCTTGGGACCCTGCACCCGCATGGGAGACCTGGAAGAAGCTCCTGGCTCCTAGTCTAGGATCGGCTCGGCTCCAGCTATTGGGGCCACTTAAGGAGTGAACCAGTGGACATAAGATCTTTCTCTCTGTCTCTCCTTCTTCTACAAATCTGCCTTTCTAATAAAAAAAGAACTAAGGCTTTTAAAAGGGAGGTAAAAGTGAATAGTGGCTAGCACTTGCAGAACAACAAGATGATTTGAGTTATAAAAAACAAATTTCGTCTATTTAAGAGGAAGAGATCACATCTCCTGATTTGCTTCCCCAACGCCCCCAACAGTCAGCACTGGGCCAGGACCTGGACCTCCATCTAGGTCTCCCCCATGAGTGGTGGGGGCCCCAAATCACTGAGCCAGCACCTGCTGCCTCCCACAGCATCTACACTGCAGGAAGCTCGGATCAGGAGACATGAACCGTCGCCCCTATGGGATCCTGTGCATGCAAGGGGAGGATTTAGCCACTGAGCCATCATGCCAGTCCCATAAAAAAAATCATTTTTAAATTTTAGCAGGAAATGTGACAATATGAAAAGTAGAAGAAAATGGCTTAAATATTATTTATCTTGGGAAAGGCAGTCTGGCCCGGCAGGTTGAGCTGCTGCCAAGACACGGAGGCTCAGCAAGGCCCACTCAGGTGTGTCTGACCACAGCGTGAGCCACAGAATGCAATGCCATTCAGTTCCCTGGAGAATGTGCATCCCCCAGAGGACAAATCTAGCTCCTCACATCCCAGCAGGGAGGGAGATTTTCGCCCTTGCCGTGCTCTGGACATCTTAATCACAGTCTGTCTTGCTAGCATGCAAAGGGACCAGCCACCTATGAACCAGCTCAGAGGTGTGTAACAGAGGACATGGAGGGAGGAGGGAAGAGGCCCAGCAGGAAAGAGCCAGCACCTGGTGTTGAAAAGCAGGAAGGCAGAAACGAAGGTGTTCCCCGATCAATCCCTGCACACCCTACCAGCTAAGCAGACACCAACCAGCCCGCAAGCTTCAGGCATTCGTCATCCCAGGGCGCATGCAGTCGTCTTCACCGCCACCGGGTGGCGCCAGACCACAGCCAGGACTGGGCGGCAGGCTGGCTGCGGCCATTTCGCCACCTCGTCCAGAAGGTGGCGCTGCACTTCCAGGCAGTGAACCCTCACCTCGCCTAGGTAAGGATTCTGACTAGGTCAAGTATGTGAATCAGATGAGAAGAACACTAAAATTCATTTGCAGCGCTCGACAAGCACCTGCTGGCCACTTGTGAGGACAACAGCTCCAGAACATGAGGCACCACTGCACAAAGTTCTGCCTTCCAACAGCACTGGCAGCACTGGTAAAAGGCACCGCTGATGACAAAGGCATAGCGGGGAAACCTGTCAGACTGGCTGGGCTCAGAGGACAGACTCTGCAGCTCAGAGCCTCAGGAAGGGGCAGGACGGAGGGTAGGCAGTCAGGCTTGCTGTCCCAGAGAGGCCTCGGCACTTCCTCCACCTGACGCCTTCAGGGGCCTTAGCAGCGCTGAGGACAACACTGGGGGGTCGCTTCTGGAGACCCAGCACCGTGTGGCCCAGCAGAATGCTAATCACTTAGGAGAGTACTGAGTACTTAGGGTACTGAGTACTCAGTAGAGTACTGAGCACTTAGGAGAGTACTGAACACTTGCAGCACTAAGCAGTTCATACACGGGAGGAAAGTACCCCAGATTGGGGCCACACCTTAGAGGCGCCAATGAGGACAGCGCCTGGCATTCACTAGGGCTGGCCACTGCTCCTGCTCCCAGCAGCCCCAACGCTTAGCTGCTGCACCTAGCTCTGCTCAGAATCCACTAACCAACCACAAAGGCCGCCCTGCAGAGGAAGAGTAACAAAGTATCCAGGACCTAAGGTGGCCAGACTTAGAGTGCCTGGCAGCCAACTGGAGATCTGCTGTTAGGAGGCCCATGGCGAGGACAGCACAGCTCTGCCCCAGGGGTACAGCTCCTGCATTCCAGGTGCCCAGGATGGTAAAGAGCCACAAGGTGGAAAGCGGCTGGAATGGCAAGCACAGCCTGGGAGTGCCAGCAGCTCACCCAGGACAGAGCAGTTCAGAATCCACTGTCGGCGGCCGCACACCCAAGATCACACCTTGTGTGCGTACATTTCTACGAAATACCAAGAGGCTAGCAAGTGGCTCAGCAGGGACTCAGGACTGGTGGGAGGGGGGAGTGGGTGGTAACAGCTGATGAATACCTCCTCACAGGCAAGCGCCCACCTGAACTATTCCAGTACCTCTTGAGAGTTCAATAGGTGTCCAGAAACTACCCCGAAGGCACAAAAGGCCAGTGGAGGGTAAACCAGTGAGATGTGGGCCCCGCCTTCCTGAAACAGACAGCCCAAGAGGAGAAAGTTTCAATCGCGTCCTTTCTTAAATCCCCAAAGACAGGCAGGGGCCCAAGGTGTCACAGCACTGTGGGCGAAGCCGCCCCCCAGGACACCTGCGTCCCACAGCACAGAAGTTAAGACACCAGGGAGGGACACTGGCGGTGACAAAAGGCGCAGGGAACGGAGGTGTGGCTAGGGCACGCCAGGGTGGAAGACAGGAGGCGCAGGGTGTTATGGCACAGTGAGTCAATCACCACTGTGACAGACATCCTACATGGGTTCAAATCCCAGCTGCTCCACTTGCAGTCCAGCTCCCCTCTCATTCACCCGTGATGGCAGCAGCAGCTGGCCCCAGGGCTCGGACTCCCGCCGCCTGTACGGAGCACCTGGGTGGAGTTTCAAGCTTCTGGCTTCAGCTTAACCTGGATTTGGCTGTTGCAGTCATTTGGAGAGTAATCCCACAGATGGCAGAATGCCACCCTTGGTAACCACGGCAGGGGCTGCTGCAGCTGGCACGCAGAGGCCCAGCTGTTTCTCCACCTTGCGTGGAATTCACCAGATGCACTGGGCACCACCAGGGGTCGCTGTGGCCTGGAATTACTTCGGGGTGGGAGGAGCTGAAGGAACTTTCCAACCAAGACCAAGGGCAAAATCAGGAGCACCAAACGTAAACAGGGGGCCAAGGATGTAGATGCGAGAGTTCCTCTGCCAGGCTGCTTGAACACTGCCCTCCCCCCAGGCTCTAAACCCACGATGGGCACAGGGAAGCTGATGCATGTGGCTGTCAAAAAACAGCACAGTCTGAAGGGGGAGACCAAGTCGGGTCCCCATCCCAGCCACCACAGACCACGGCTCCCACCCCCTGAGACGCTGGCCATGGAAAGCCACCACCCTGCCCTCGTCCAGCCTGCAGCTCCCAGCCCGGCTCTGGCCCTGTCTTCCCTTCCTAGCTCCTTCAGCTGCAGCACCTTCCTCACACTCCGCCTGACTCACTCAGCTCACACACAGACATCAGGAAACACGGGGGCCGCTGCACAGCTCAGACCCCACCCACCCCGTGGCCTGGTGCAGCGGCCCCCGCTACTGAATCTGCCTCCCCGTTCCAAGCCCAAGGCCACTCTGCTGTACTGACAACCCAGGGAGAGCAGCGGGAGGAGAGGGACAGAAGTGCCCAGTCTTGCTGACACCCGGTCCCAAGGCATGGCTAAAGCCAGGAAGTCGGAGCAAGCTCCCACACTGACAGCCCCTTCCCTCCTCCTGCCTGGATCCTAAGGGATTAGACCATGGTGACCAAGTGACATCCAAGTGATGCGAGATTAAGAGGCAGGAAGTCAGTTTAGGCCTGCTGAGCTGCAAGTCACAAACCCCCATGTGGGACGGTACCCTCCTACTAGTCGTCCAAAGCCCCCTTTTCCCAGCATGCATCTGTTTCATGAAGAAGACCAACTGGTGCTGGTGCTTTGGCACAGCAGGTAAGCCGAGCTGTCTGCGACACCCCTGGCATCCCACATGGGAACCAGTCTGAGTGCCGGCTGCTGCATTTCCAGTCCAGCTCCCTGCTCATGCATCTGGGACAAGCAGCAGAGGGTGGACGGGCTAGTTCCTGGGCTCCTGCAGCATGTGGGAAACCTGGAGGAATACCCGGATTCATACTGGCCACTGCAGCCGTCTGGGGAGTGAACAGTGGATGGAAGAACCCTCCCTGTGCAACTCCTTCCAAAAAAATCCAACAGCAGGGGGCGGGGGCCCTCCCCTCCACAGAAGACCACCGCTGGAAGGGCTGCCACACGCCCTGAGCACCCTCCCACGTCCAGTCTGCTATCCCACACCCGAAATGTCCTCTCTCGCACCCCCCACCACGGCAGGTATTTCAGACTGGCGGGGCAACCCACATCTGTGCGTGTTTGTATGTGTATGTTCCCTTTTCCAGCTTTTAGCAATTCCTCTTTTTAAAGATTTACTTATTTTTACTGGAAAGTCATGTGTACAGAGAGAAGGAGAGACAGAGAAAAATCTTCCATCTGCTGGTTCATTCCCCAAGTGGCCACAATGGCCAGAGCTAAGCCAACCTGAAACCAGGAGCCAGGAGCCTCTTCTGGGTCTCCCAATGTGGGTATAGGGTCACAAGGTGTTGCGCCATCTTCTACTGCTTTCCCAGGTCACAAACAGGGAACTGGATGGAAAGTGGGCCAGCTGGGATGCAAACCCATGCTCATATGGGATTCTAGCACATGCAAGGCGAGGAGTTCAGCCACTAGGCAACCACGCCGGGCCCTTTTAAATAATTCTCACTCTATACACTTTCCTGGAGTCAGCACTTAGAATGTAGATGTTTGTGTTACGTTGCACTCCCCCAGGTAGGTAGGACTGCAAAGGGCAGGGGGGTGTGGCTTCCGGCTGGTGGCCCCCATCCTGCCGCTGGCTCATCCGGCACCACCTGCATCTCCGGAATGCGTGGACCCGGGCTGCTTACAGGATCTCAGAGGCAATGTTCAGGAAAACGGAAGAGCTGGCAGGGCCCTTGGCCGCCTCACAGTGGAACCGCCTCGTGAGTGAATGGGCCACCAAGCACTTACAGAGTCGTCGAGAACTGTGGTGGCAGAGCAGGTTCAGTTCTAATTGTTTCATTTACCTGGAAGGCCCCCCACTGTGTCCCATCAGTAACATGGATGTCTGGGTCTGACCCCTCCTCGCTCTTCATCCCCACCCACCGTCCCACCGGGGACAAGTACCAGCTCACTACACTAGCTGGCTTCCCATCAACCCAGGGGTGACTGTCGTCTGAGCCCCAGCCCTAAGGCCTGGGCGCCCACCTGTGCCTCCAGCTCCTGGGAGGATGGAGTGAGCTGGCCCCACCAGCCCAGGTTCTCTGCTCACACGGCTGCAGGGGACAGAGGCCAAGGACCCGGACATTGCTGACAGAGGCCACCTGACCTTGCCTGTTCCCTGCCTCATGGTCTGTTCTGGAAGGTGCTACAGAGGAAACTCCAGGGGACCTCACAAGCCTTTTTCCGCCTCTTCGTCCCATCTCTCTTGAGCCACAGGCAGGAGCCAGCTCCTCCTCAAACAAGCCATTTGACATACAAGGGTGTGATGGCCACTTGCCAAGGGTACTCCTGCCACCTCCGGGCACCTCCCCTACCCTCCAGGGTGTGCCAACAGCACGACCACTTCAGATGGGTGCAGCCTGCAGGGAGTGGAGCTTCCTGCACCCATGCCCACAGCCACCCAGCACAGGGTCCAAGGAGCAAGTCAAGAACACAGGACCTCAATAAACCTCACAGACGCCCACACGCGGCCTCCCCTGTGCAGGTGCCAAGGGCATGACTCAGCAAAGGGAGCAAAAGACGCAGCACAGAGACCTGCAGCCCGTCCCAGCTCCACTTCCAACTCCAGCTTCCTGTTCAGGTGCACTGTGGGAGGCGGCAGGAGCGATGGTTCACGTAACCAGGGACCTGCCAGCCACATGGGAGACCTGGGGCGAGTTCCTGACCAGCAGCTTCAACCACCCAAGCCTTCTGACCATACGGAGGGTGGTGAAGCAGTGAATGGAAAAAATCTCTCTTTGCCTTTCAAATACATCTCCACACACAAAATATGACCACTCATTTGGGGAGTGAACCAACAGATGGAAGAACTTTCTGTCTCTCCTCTCTGAATCTGCTTTTCCAATAAAACAAGTAAATCTTAAAAGAGAGAGAGAGAAGAAAAAGGAGGAGAAGAAAATGAGCAGACAGCTCAGGTTCATGTGTCTATTGTGTTTAAATAAAACCTTGAAATTTTTGAAACGAAAAAGAAAGAAATCCCAAACTCCACCAAAGTTGACTCTAGTGGGAGGCGGGCCATTTGGGAAGTCAGGTATGAGAGGGTGGCCTTCATGGACAGGGCTAGTGGCCTTACAGAAGCCAGCAAGTGGCACAGTGAGCTGAGCCGCCTTTGTCACTTACATCTCATACGGGCACTGGTTCAAGTCCCGGCTGCTCTACGTCTTATTCAGCTCCCTGCCAATGCGCCCAGTAGGCATCAGGTTCAGGCTCAACACATGGGAGACCAGGATGGAGTTCCAGGTTCAGCCTGGCCCAACCTCATCTGTGTGGCCAGTGGGAGAGTGAAGATCTGTCTCTGCCTTTCTCACTCTGTCTCTCCTTCTCTCTCTGTATACGTCTTTCAAATGGAAGGGAGAGGGAGGAAGCAAGGAGCTTGCTTCTGCAGGGTGGGGCTGTTTTTGAAGTCTGCCTCCACGCATCTAAGGAGTGGTCAGGACCAGGAACTGTGGTGTCAGATAGTGACAAAGACCTTCCCGCTGCCCTGACACTCCTGGGTTTGTCACATTATCCTGGAGAACATCAAGTGAGACCCTTCCCAAAAATGCACCTACACAATCCACTCCTCTGCGGGGCAGCAGCCATCAACCCCATCCGAGTCAGAGTGTGAGGTCGCTCACAGAGGTGTGTCAGAAGTGCATCCGTGCAAGCATGCATGCGCACACTCAAACTGCAGCCTCCAGAACAAAGACTGGCAGAGCTCACTGATGAACGGCCTCTAGGGTGCTCCCTGCAGCGGTCAGCTCATGGACCCTGGGGTGAACCTCAGGGCAGAGCACCCAGGATGCTACCAGCAATGGCCTTGAACCCTGCTCAAGTCTCCAGTACGTTCATGGCAATCCTTGGTACTTAGTGACAGAATACCTCATCCTGACAGGCCTTGTCGCAGAGATGCGACACCCCCACCCTCACAGCTCCCTGTGCGTCTGCCCCCTCCCACACACACCCACACCTGTTCCCATACTTACTGCAGGCCGCACAGGTGAAGCACGCGTCATGATAGAGGTTCCCCATGGCCTGGCAGGCCTGGCCGGCCCCAAACACGCCTTTGTTGCATTTCACACATGCTCCTGCAAGGCAACAACACACCATGAAGCAGGGGTGCTGTGTATCACCTGAGGTGCCCAGGGGTTCCCACTCCACAATGTCCCTGTCACCAAGTCAGGCAGGTGGCTCTCTCCCCTACCCACCCCCCTCCCACAGCCTCTCCAGGATCTCCCAATGACAGAAACAGCTGCCAGTTGGACCACCTGTCCCCACCCTGCCAGGCCAATGCCCACATCTGGCCCTAGTCAAACTACTCCCTCTGCCCTGAGAATTTATAAGACAAAGTCCAAGAAATGGCATTCTGATCAGGACACGCCAAGCAACCAGGTCTGACTATTTCAGCTGAATGATCTTCCCTCATTCTCAGTGGGGACCACCAATGGGACTCAGCAGCCGCACTCCGCAAAAAAATATCAGGTCCCAAGGCCCAGGCTTGCCTGGCTGCACCTTCCCAACCAGGCCCTTTGTCCCCAACAAACCCCAGGAGCCTCACCTCCCAGGATACCCTACTTGTGTCTGCTGGAACCAAGGCCTTCTCTGTGGTATCTTCCACAACCCCTCTCACTTTCTGGCTCTCTAGGGCAGAAATGCAGACAGCAGGCCTCCAATCTTGGGCTTCCCACCCAAGATAAGCTATGCTGTCTTCTAGCTAGCTTCTGCCGGCATCTAACTGAATTAGGAAGTGGAGATCAGCTCCACCTGCTTTGCTTGCAGCCACCAGAAAGTTCTAAAAAATGCACCTGCCTCACCCATGGCATGCCTACACAACCAGGACAGATGATACCAACTCTCTGTGCCGGGCTCTGTGACACGGGGATGCCAGGGTGGGCCTGCACGTGTTTGGCATCATCATACTGCACCAGGCCCTCTGAGAGCCTTCCCTCCCACCATCATGGCTGAATCACCTCACAGCCGCTCCCCAGCAGACATCTGTTTCCCCTTCTCGCTGTAGGAGACAGAAACGAACGAGACACAGAAAGCTCCATCTGCGGGTTCACTCCCCGACAGCCGTGCTGGGCCAGCAGCTAGGGGTTCAGGCGGTGCAGACCAAGGGAAGGATGGACAAACCTGCGACAAGGAACAGCCTCAAGACAGTTCCTACAGAGTGGAGGCGAGCAGGCGTGATGTTGCTGGTCTGCGCTGAGCGGGGACTTAGGGCTCGGGGCATAAAACCGGACAGCCTCTCCCAGCTCTGCTCCTAAAGCCACGACAGGGCAGACAGCACCTGGACACCAATCACGCCCCGGCCGCCCTGTACTTCCTGCCCCGTTATCTCTCCAAGCAGGCCTTCCTCCCCGTCGCTGGCCCCTGCCAGGCATCCCTCTTTGCTGGTTTCCTCCCTGCGGGGGGCCTGTGACCTGCTGCTTTCAGCCCCCGCCCCCGTCATGCCCCCGTCCTCCAGCGCCTGAGTCGCTGTGGTCTCTGACACCCTTCTCAGCATTCCGATCCCGAGTGCAGACACAAAGCAAGGAAGGAAACTGCTTGTGCTGCACACGGCGGGAGTAACGAAGACCCCATCAGGAGCCACGTCGGCCGCAGCACGGACAGAAAAGAGCTCCATGGCTGACGTGGGCTGTGGCCACCTCCATTCTAAAACCAGGCTCTGGTTCAGGGAAAGTTAGGAGGTTGCTGACGGCCTCACAGCTGAGACGTGGGCTCGGAGCCCAGGCTCTGACTCAAAGCTTCTGCTCCCCACACCTGGCTGGCAGCTGTGGATGCCCCTGCCACACCCAAGGTCCCCCATTCCAACCCGGGGCTCCCCCGTCAACTCCAACTGCCCACCCCAACCCTCCTCCTGTTCTGTTTCGCCTGCGCTTTTTCCCTCCACAAAGCCGCCTTCCTGACTGGGAGCTCAAACCACACACAAACAGGCAACCCTCGGTTCCCCTGTCCTTCTGCCAGGCCACTGCAGCTGACTGCCCTGGGATGGGTCAGCAGACAGTTCGTTCCCATACCAAGCCCTCCTCTGTCCCTCAAAGAGACCCAGGCTCTTTCCAAACATGAGCAGTGGGATGGCAAGTGAGGGGGACTGTCCTTGGGCCCTGCACCTGCAGGTGACCTGTCCCATGTGTCGCCGGTGCATCGGGCTCCACCCGCAGAGGCTCAGGTTGGGAGCAACCTCTGCACCCACAAGGTTAAAAAGCCTGCCCCAGCAGAGGAAAGCAGGAAGGCACCCCCACACGGGATGATGCCAACTCCAAGCCCAGGAGGAGAGTGGGAATTAGGATAAACCCAAAGGTGAAGAGCGATCTTCCTCCCTGCAGCCTCACTGCTCTTGAACCCGTTCCCTAACCTACACGCCAGAGTGATGGTTCCAAAAACCACGAAGCTGGGGTGTAACTGACATGCACAGATTTGACAGGTGCAATCAGCCGTGTCCTGGCGTGGGTACATACACCTGTGGGATCGCCGCCATAAGCTCGAGACTAAACCCACCACCCCAAAGGCTGGGCATCCTGGGGCTGCCTGCCCTCCTTCCCTCCCCCGGGGCAAGCAGCACCCATCTGCTTTCTGTCACCACGGATTAGTGCGTGTTTTCTAGCGTTTATACAAATGGAATCTCAAGCATGAACTCTTGTTCATCTGGTTTCTTTCACTCAGTATAATTATTTTGAGACTGCTCCGCGTCCTCACATGGGTCGAGGGTTTGTTCTTTTTTACTGCTGCAGGGCACCCCGCTGTTTCCAGTTTCTGGATATTACAACTACAGCGAGTGTCAGCATTTGCATACAATGTGCACACCTTCTTTTGAGTAAAGACCAATGAGTTGGCATGAAAGTGTCTCATGATTAATTTTTCCATTTAATTCAACCCTCTTTTAAAAAAATCATTTATTTTATTGGAAAGGCAGATTTCCAGAAAGAAGGGCAGACAGATCTTCCATCCGCTGGTTCACTCCCCGATCAAGAAGCAGAGCTGAGCCGATCCAAAGCCGGGAGCCAGGTGTAGATGGGTCTCCCACATGGTTACAGGGTCCCAAGGCTCTGGGGCATCCTGCACGGTTTTCCCAGGCCCTAAGCAGAGAACTGCTTACATGGAGCAACCAGGACATGAACCAGTGCCCATACGGAATGCCAGCATTTGCAGGCAGAGGATTAACCAAGAGCCATCGTGCTGGCCCAGCTCAAACCCTCTCTTTTCTCTCACTTGCCATCCCCACCCACATCATTATCAGTGCTTGGTTTGGACGATCTTCTCAACATCACCACTTCTAACAGGTGCATTCTGTAGCGCTATCTCACTGTGGTTTTCACTTGCATTTCTCATGTTATGCAACAGCATCTTCCCAATGCTTGTTTGCCACATGTATTGTCTAAACATTTTCTTCTTGTTCATTTTCCTTTAAAGATATATTTATTTACTTGAAAGAGTGAAAAAGAGAGATCTTCCATTGGCTGGTTCACTCCTTAAATGGGTCAAGCCCCACCCATGGGTGGCAGGGATTTGAATGCAGGAGCCCTTCGCCTGCTGCCTCCCAGGATGTGCAGCTGGGAGGCAGGGAGCTCTGCAGGCTCCACGGTTGCCACGGACAGACCCAAGCCCAGGTCTGCTGGGCAGCACAACTTCTGGGCAGACCCTCCCTCACACTGAGCGCACCTGCTGGGGAGGGCCAAAGGTCTTGGGCCGTTATCAGGTGCCTTCTGTAAAGTCTTCCCCAAGACAGAGAAGAAAAAGCAGGCAAGGAAACCAAACACAACAAACACTGTGATCTGTTGCGGGACAATGTCACGGGCTTCCCTGAGAGCCTACCACTCACTGGAGGCGGATCAGCTTTATCATGAGGGTTGCTGTCACTGTCATCGTCATTACTGTTTCACTTCCATAGCAGGGGTGACCGTGAACTCTTGGTCAGGCCAACCTAACTCTTCTTTGTGCGCAGACGTGGTTTTCAAAGGCTTTAGATGGGCAGACGCATGTCTAAAAATAAGTTGTCAGTGGGACCTCAAATATATGTAACAGAAGGAAGGGAAACCACTATGGTTTAGGGTGGGACGGAGCCCACTCCGCTTCCTGGAATGTTCTGGCCCACTACAGCGGTTCCGGGAAAATGACTGGGAACCCCAGTGACACAGTGCTGCGGTGCATCAAGTGCCTGGCCGGGACAGTGTTCCACACGTTTCAAATGATCTCCTGCGCACCCCAAAAATCCAAGCCCAGGCCTTTTCCACCCTCCTCCCACCCTGCAGAGGCAGGCTCCGCAGACAGACAAAGAGGCTGGAAAAGCAACCGTGGCATGAGAGCACAGACTTCCTGCCCAGGCCGTGGACCCCGGAGACCCTGCCCCACGCGTGTGCACAGCTAACCGTGGGGATGACCATGCCAAGCGGCGTCTGCTGTGTTGAGACGGTGTCACAGGCAAGGCTGCCAGGAGGCGCCAGTGAGTGTGGCCCCCTGCAGCTGCCCTCCAGCACCCCTGCTGACATCACACTGGATCACGCAGTCAGGAGCCACCCCAGTGGGCTGAAAGGGGGCTGAGACAAGGGCCAGGACACTTGGTCAAGGTTTGCGGTCAGGAGCAGGTGTTTGGTGTGGTGGCTTTGATGCCAGCATGGATAAACCCTAACCCTACAGCATGCTAGGGTTCAAGTCCCAGCTCCCCTTCTGGTCCTAGGTCCTGCCCCTGCTCACCCTGGGAAGTAGCAGGTGGCGACTCCAACTCAGGTCCCTGCCAACTATGTGGGAGACCCAGATGGAATTCTGGGCTCCTGTTTCTGTGGATGAAAGATATCTGAGGGCCCGGCGCTATAGCTTAGCGATTAAAGTCCTCGCCTTGAACGCGCTGGGATCCCATATGGGCACCAGTTCTAATCCTGGCAGCTCCACTTCCCATCCAACTCCCTGCTTGTAGCCTGGCAAGGCAGTTGAGGACGGCCCAAGGCCTTGGGACCCTGCACCCGTGTGGGAGACCCGGAAGAAGTTCCCAGCTCCTGGCTTCAGATTGGCTCAGCTCCAGCCATTGTGCCTACTTGGGGAGAGAATTATTGGACAGAAGATCTTCCTCTCCTCCTCTCTGCATATCTGTGTTAAGAAAAAAAAGATGTCTCAGTGTTTGTCTCTGCCCTTCAAATAAACAAAAATAAATAATTTCCAAATACTTTAAAATATAAAAGGAAGCAGGTGGGCCCACCTGGAGCACACGGGCATGAGTTATGACGGGCACAGCCTGGGCAGGGCTCCTCAGCTGACAGCAGCAGCCTGCAGCCCTGGACAGTTTCGGCTAGCTCTAGGCATCAGCAGGTTATAAAACAGGGCCCACAGCTGGACCAGGAGTCCTGGCAACAGTCCTCCCCCGGGCTACCCTTTAAGCTAACTAAAGTCCCCAGGAGGGGCCGGCACTGCAGCACAGAAAGCTAAGCTGCCGCTTGCAATTCCAGCATCCTAATTCAGAGTGCCAGTCCCAGTCCTGGCTGCTCCACTTCTGATCCAGCTCCCTGCTAATGCATCTAGGAAAGCAGAAAAAGATGGCCCAAGTCCTTGAGTCCCTGCAGCCAGGAGGGAAACATGGATGAAGTTCCAGGCTCCTGGCTGCAGCCCACCTCGGTCCCAGCTGTGCAGGTTATTTAAGGAGTGAAACAGCTCATGCAAGGTCCTTTTCTCTTTATTCTCCGTCTGTCCTTCTCTGTATCACTCTACTTTTCAAATAAAATTAATCTTCTCTTTCTTTCTCCCTCTCTCTCTGGTACTGTCCTCCTAACACCCAGGACCCATCAGTACTGCTCAAGTCTGGGCGCCTGAAAACAAGGCCAGGCCGGCATTGGGTGTGGGGCTGCAGCTCCCGGGGGCGGGGTGTGGGGGGTGTCAGCCGAGGAGCACAGGTGCAGAGGACACAGCACGTGTCCTCTGGGTGAAGCTGTCCTCAGGCCACAAAGGAAGTACTTCAGGCCCTTCAGAGCGCTGGGGCCATTTCGCCAGCCGACTTCCTTCAAGGCTGCCACTAACAAGCACCGTTTCAAAGGCAGCTACGGCCTCATTCATGCCAGTGGGGGAGGAAGTCCCAATCGCTGTAAACTTGAGCTTCCACTGCCAGGTACATTTTCTTAGGATCTGAAGGACAGATGGACAGAGCAAGAGAGACAGAATTCTTCCATCTGCTGGTCCATTTCCCAAACGTCCACAAAGGCCAGGCCTGGTCAAGCCAAAGTCAAGAGCCCAGAACTCAATCCAGCTGCTCCATACAGGTGGACCCAATGGCTTGAGCCATCCCCAGCTGCCTCCCAGGGTGAACAGCAGCAAGAAGCTGGAACTGGAAGCGAGACAAAACTCAAACTCAGGTACTCGAACGTAGATGGGCAGGATCCAAGTGACATCCTAACCACTGGGCCAAACATACACCACCCCCATCTCCACTCCCCCAAAAGCAAGAAGGACGTGAGGCATCCACAAGCAAGCCCTGCACCCAACTCCAAGTCCCACCCTCTGCTGTCCTGCAGCCAGCTTCCTCCTGCCGCAGGTCCTAGGCATGCCCATCTCTATGGGTGCCCTCCACACTTCCCTCCTCTCTCCACACAGAGCCCCCCCCCCGAGTTTTCTCAACTCCCATCTGCACAAGAATTGCCCATCAGCACATCAACCACATGTTCTACTGCACTAGATGCCAAGCGCCAGGAGGCGATGCCACTTGCCACCAGCTCGATTGACAAGCACTAAAAATAACATGTGTCCCAGAGGTGTACACTGCTAGTGGAAACATAACTCTAGAAGAGCTTTATTTTTAAATGCTTAGCTATTTTCATTTATTTGAAAGGCAGACAGACCCAGAGAACAAGAAATATCTTCCATCCACTGATTCACTCCCCCATTGCCTGCAATAGAGAGCGCAGGGCCCAGATAAAGCTCGAAACCAGGAATTCAGCTCTCTCTCATCCCTGCCTCTCCCTCTGTCATTCTGCCTTTCAAATACATACATAAATCTTACTATACAAAAAGAATGTGTAAGTGCATTCGCTGTAACAGTAAGCTGCTGATATATGGAAAACTGGCAGCAATACAAACACTCCAATGCAGAGGTGAATCAACAATTTTTCAACGTTCCGTTCTGCAGCAGCACTGCCCGCAGAAATTCTTCAAATGATGCTGAACAGGTTCTGTGTTGCAGCAGCCTCTGAACCAGTGAGTGCTGAGCCATCCCACTGCTGGCAGGTCTGTGACAGCCTCAGCTTGCATCCTCTGATCAGTAAATGCCCTTGTTTTTTGGTCATGTTTCCATTTCAAGAGGCTTACTTTTTAAGACGTATCACTCCTCCAAAATGACCACAATGCCCAGGGCTGGGCTTGGCCTGGCTTGTCCAAAGCTGGGAATCAGGAACTTCTTCCCAGTCTCCCATGTGGGTTCAAGGAACAAGGACTTGGGCCACCCTCTGTTGCTTTCCCAGGTAATTACCATGAAGTTGGATTGAAAGTGAAGCAGCTGGGGCCCGGCGCCATGGCCTAGCAACTAAAGTCCTCACCTTGAACGCACCTGGATGCCACATGGGTGCTGGTTCTAACCCCAGCAGCCCCTCTTCCCATCCAGTTCCCTGCTTGTGGTTTGGGGAAGCAGTCGAGGACGGCCCAAAGCTTTGGGATCCTGCACCTGTATGGAAGACCTGGAAGAGGCTCCGGCTCCTGGCTTCGGATCAGCCGTTGCAGTCACTTGGGGAGTGAATCATCAGACGTAAAATATTTCTCTCTGTCTCTCCTCCTCTCTGTATATATCTGACTTTGCAATAAAGATAAATAAATCTTAAAAAAAATAGAAGATGAAGCAGCTGAGCTTTCAACCAATGAACATATGGGATGCTGGCACCATGGGCTGAGGCTTAGCCTGACATTGGTGTCCTAAACATGCTTATTAACATATATCACTGATCTATTACATCCTCAGTCAAGGATGCTGGAACTCAATCCTGAACAAACCCATGGCAGCCATTAGGGTACAGTTTCGTGGCCACTTTTACACAGTGAAACACCAACAAAAACCGCAGAAATGCATAAGGCACAGCAAAAAGCAGACCCCAGGGAGGACACCTGTGTACCATAGGGACCTGAGAGAAGACACAGGTCACCTCGTCTGACCACAGCTGGGAAGTGCAGTTCAGGGGACTCAACTTTATGGCCAATCATAACAGTGCACTGAGTATCGATTTAGGGGTCACAAAAAGGTTTCAGCAAGCAGGCAGACTCGCAGAACCCACAGAGAAACTCAACTGCATATGCATACGGTACAAAGCCATTTGTAGCACGTTCTACAGGCAAAGTTAACAAATGCAGACCCAGAGCAGTGGTTGAGTAGTCCTCCTGGGGACAGAATTTTCTGTATCTTCACACGAGTGACAGGGTCACACAGACCTGCTCATT
Source organism: Ochotona princeps (assembly GCF_030435755.1). Lineage (NCBI taxonomy): Eukaryota > Metazoa > Chordata > Mammalia > Lagomorpha > Ochotonidae > Ochotona > Ochotona princeps. Next base: position 29,148,012 of record NC_080852.1, on the reverse strand, counting down.
TGTCAAAACCACTCGGTGCTGTGTGTGCATCTAACGTTTTTAAGAACACAACCACAAGTTCTTACACTCCTCCTATCCAGAAGTAGGCATGTGCAGGGGCTTATGACCAGTCAGAGCCCCGGATCAGGGCAGAAATGACCCCACGTGGCTCTCAGGGCTGGGTGGGAAGAGGCTGGACAAATGAAGGCCCTGGGCCTGCCTGCCCTTGACCATTCAACTCAGGAACTGACGACCCAGTGCCCCAGCTCTGCTGGTCTCCTCCTCACTTCATTGTCTTTTGCTTTCTGGCTGTCAACTTGGGCAGAGCCACCTCTCCCGACCCCTAACATGCCCAGAGAGCTGGCAGCTGGGGCCGCAGGCAGGGCAGGGGCTGCCTGCTCGGATCTGCTCCCAGCTTCTAAGATTGACCTCCATAGCCAGCAACAAAGGGGCTTTGTTCTGTTTAAGCTGCTCCAGGGAGAGCAAAGCCAGGCCTGCCAAGCAAACCCTGGACAAACAGATCTCCGGCAGCCCCCTCCCAGCCTGCTTGCCCTTCCCCCACCCACTGTGGGGCCACCCTGCCTGCAGGCCCTGAGGGAGGCCCACACCCAGGCAGAGGCTGAAGAGGCCACCAGAGGGGCCCGCCTCTCTGGACAGGAAGGAGTAGTGTCTCTCGCTTCTCTAACCACCCCCAGGGCCCAGGCTATCTCTTGGGATGCTCTGCCCATACTGGCTAAAGCCCCAGGGTATTTTTAAGGCTCCAGACCAAGGGCTCAGTTCAGCTCCCCACCGCGCGCATATAGTCCTGAAGACTCCCACAAGTGCCTGTCCTGCTCCCCCTTACCCCCGCCCCTGGCTCTACCATCACTGGCAGCAGGCACAGGAGAGGAGGGGGTCTTCCATGGTGGCAATCTCGTGACATCAGTCTCCCCTGAACAAAATACAGCCTTTTGGTCGAACCACGCGTGGTTCTAAACAAACCCACGGGACACAGCTTTCAGACAGGGCAAGGCGAAGACGCTGGGGTACTTTCTTTTTTTTTTTTTATTTATTATTTAACTTCAGTAATTACATTGTATTATGTGACACAATTACATAGATACTTGGGTTCTCCCCACCCCTCCCCAAACCCTCCCACCATGGGACGCTGGGGTACTTTCACAGCAGCGACAGACTGCACAGCCATGGCCGCCGTCCACACTCGGCTCCAAGCACCTCCAGGCTGCACAGTCCCATCCCGCAGGCCGCTGCAGCAGCCACACTTACACAGTCAAAACAAGTGGAACTCATTTGACAAGCATAGTTTTACTCAGCCAAAATAGCCTCCTTTCAGCTTAGCACTGACAGAAATATATACTAAGGAGTTGTTTTACATTCTCGTTTTTCCATGTCAGGCCTTCAAAACCCAGGGTGGATTTTGTACCTAAAGCACATGTCGGTTCAGACCAGTCTCCCTCTGAAGCACGGACAGGTGCAGCAGGAGGCCAGTTCCCTGCATCTGTAAGAGCCGCTTCTACCACAGAGAACAGACATATGGTGCAGCCACATCAGGGCGCCCAGTGCCAGACCTGGCTCCTCTGCTCCTGTGCCTGGCAAGCTGCAGATAACGGCTGAAGCAGGGCCACGGTCACTAACCAGGGCGATCTGGATGGAAGTTTCTGGTTCCTGGCTTCAGCCTGGCCCTGCCTATTGTGGATGTTGGAGAGTGAGAAATCAGAAGATGGACGAGGCCTCCCTCTGTCTCTACCTGCCACTCTGCCTTTCAAGAAATCAAATACATGAATCTTTTTTTGTAAAGAGAAAAAAACCACCATGTGCATGCCATATTGATGTGGAAACTGAGACATGGATACCCCAGAGTTGCACAGCTACCCCAGACCCAAGGCTGGGAGATCCAAAGCCCACATGCTCAAGACGCTTCTTAATGCACTGGACTTCGCACAACAGGAACATCTTCCCCCAAGGTCTACCTGCAGCTAAGCTGCACCTGACCTCTGCCCAGGGCTCAGGCAGTACCTGAGACCCACACACCTCTTGCTGGACGTCCTCAAGCCTGGGTCCAGCTCCCTGACTCCCTCAGCAGGAGGTCTGACCACAGGTACATTGTTGCTCCAAACACTCACATCCCATACCACAGCACTCAGTGGAGTCCCAGCTTTTCTGTTCCCAATCTAGCTTCCCTGCTAATGGAGACAGCAGCAGCTTTCGGCTCAAATACCTGGGTCCCTGCCACCCACCTGGGAGCCCGGGGTTGATTCACGGCTCTTCACCCTGCTGGCCCAGCCCTGGCTGTCCCGAGCAAAGAGGAGTGAAGTGCAGGTGGGAGAAATAGATCTCTCTTCTTTTGCTCATTCCGCCTTTCTGTCTGCCTTTCAGATGGTTTTCATTCTGGTGTCTGTGTCCAAGGAGTAAGCCCCGCCCCCCTACACACACACACACACACACACAGGGCCTCAGGAACACCACAGTTGGCAGTCTGAAGCCCTGCACCTGCTCCCTGGCTGTGCAACTCCTGCCCTGCCTTGCCAGCGCTCTGAGAGGCAAGCTCTTCTGGCGGGTCACGTCAGCTTCCCTGATGATACAGCCAGGGGTGAAGGTACACCCAGGGGTGGTTCCTTGTGTTCCAGGGACAGAAGCCCACTCAGCTGGCATCCCTGGAGCCAACACACAGCCTGACCCAGGGACAAACCCTCCATAAACACACAATGGGGCAAACATGGGCGGGGCGCTGGCCAGCTCACTGTGTGACCTCACTTGTTTCTAAGAAAACTTGGTTCCTGCACACGTGTTTTCAACACCCACCCCACCCGGGTTTCCCTACTCAGCTGCTGGCTTCCCTACAAGCAACGGGAAAGTTTCCAAGTTCAACTAATGCATGTGTGGTGCCTGCTTCCACTCCCTGCACACACACACACACACATACACACACACTCACGCACGCAGAGTCAGCTCCAACCACCACCCAGCTCAAGGCCAAGAGTTGTCTGTCAGTCTACAGCCCCAACTTCACAATTCGCTCTGAGGCTCACAGCATGAGAATGGAAATAATTAAAAATAAGCACCGGCCAGCCAGTCCTCAGGAGACCAAAAGCAAAAGAGAGAAGCAAGGTGCTCAAGCTAGCACAGGCAGCCGGACCTCGGCACCCTCACACCCGCAGCCCACACGCGTGACATGGAGACAATGGCACGCAAACAGCCCGGAGCGTCCCCCAGTCACCTGTAAACCTTACGGCATCGGCAGAAAGCAATCAAAGGGGGTGGGAGACAGGCAACAATGCAACAAAAACCTCAGAAGAGCCCTGAACAACGACTGAGCAAGCATGGCCGCAACCTGCCCCGCCCTACTGGAGGAAATCCCCAAACTCAGCTGACGGAAGGCTCTGCTGAACTGGGAAGGCCCCGTTATCGGAGCGGCTGAGGACCACAGACAACAAATCTACCCCTGGATGTCTTTCCTTCTTTCCAAAGCTCCCTTTTGAACTTGACTTTGTTTGCAAGGTGGAGAGAGAGTCAGTTCTTCCTTCTGCCCGCTCACTCCCCACATGCCAGGGCTGGCTAAAGCTGAAGCCAGGAGGCCAAAACTCAGCCTGGGTCTCCCACATGGAGCAGCAGGGAGACAAGGACATGGAGTCATCACTGGCTACCTCCGTGGGAACACACTAAACTGGAATCAGGAACAGGGCTGGGACTCGAACTCAAGCACTCTGTTATGGGATACAAGCAGTCCAAACAGCATCCTCATCACTGCCAAACACATACCCTTTGACCTATCTCCCCAAATGACCATCATGTGCTGTCCAGCCCCAGAGCCTGCTAGGCCACGTGTCCACCCTTGACTCAAGAGTCTGCATCATAAACGGGGCTTTGCCCACTGGGTCCTCTGAGACCTTGCTCACTGCACCTCCCAGAGCTGGCTGGCAGGGCTGACTCTTGCTAAACGTCCATTCCCTCACCGGGAGTGACAGCGAGGCTTCCAGAACTTTCTGTGTGTAATGTTGGAGTAGGAAGGGGAGAGGGAAGTCGTGGCCTCTGACATCCTCCCGGGCAGCTTCCAGGATCCGGGAGTCACCCGTCCCCGCTCTCCTGGGACGCAGCGATGAGTCACAGAACAAGAAAGATGAGGAAGGAACTCGGCCAAGTCTCTACTCAACAGCTCACAGAACTTAAAAATAACCTGGCTGTGGCTCTCCCTCCCCTCGACAGGCTCGAGCAGAAAGGCCCCACCTTCCAGCGAGTGACCCTGAGGCTGTGTCCATCCAGCAGCTTCCCCTGGAGGGGGAGGGGGTGGATATAAATACCTGCTGCCTGGCGCAGCCCCACCTCAACATGTGCCCTTGGCCATGGGGCTGACTTGTTCCATCTCACGGCAATGTTTCTGCTGCCAGCCTGATCCACTGACTCTAAGCATCACCTCTGAGGTCCCTGTGGTCTGCCAGGGGGCAGAGGGGACACTGACAACAGCATTCGCAGGCCTGCTCTAAAATGATCGCATTTCTAGCCCCACCTGAGGTTGCCGTGACAAAGCCTCAAGACCAAACGATTTGTAGAGACCCCGGCCCCCAGATGAGGCATCGTCCAGTTGTTTTCAGTGCTGCAGCACTGGGGGGCGGGTAACAGGCAAGCCCTTTCCACAGGCCTGGACTTCTCCCCCCTAACCCTCACAGCAATGTGTGCGACCAGGGACAGGGCCACTGAGTAGCCCATGTCCCACAGAGCCTGGGCAGGAGGGCATCTCTGGACACAGGGTCCTGCACGGAGAGGAAGCTGGCTGCCACCCAGGTTTATCAGAGTTGGATGTAGCTTCTCTTGTGGGCTGGAGCAGGGACCCTCCACCCCTTGCCTCTTTATTGATCCCCCTGGGGCTCCCAGCTCCAGCAGGGAAGAACGGAGACCCCAGCTCTGCTTTCCCCGTCTGCCCTGCAGGAACCTTGGTCAGAAAGTCACAGCACATCCAGGCACTGAGAGGCAGCCCAGCAAGGCAGCCAAGATCTCCCATGCAGCAAAGCGACTTCACCCGTGCATTGGGCAGGCAGACAAGTCTGTGTGGCTCCAGCTTTCCTGTCTGTGAAATGGGAATAACAAAAAAGGTTGACAGGGAGGACTTAAGTGATTAATACATGTGGGGGTGCCGAGCAAAGCTGAGCAATCTTGCCAAACTATCTCTAAGTCACAGTCTCAGCTAAAAGCCCTTCTTGGGGACAAGAGGAATGGGGATGGCAGTGGCACAGTCACTGCCAATTCAAATCCTGGCTTCTCCAACTTCTGATCCAACTTCCTGCTAATGTGGCAATCCAGGTAAACCACAGAGGACCCAGATGAGGCTCCTGGCTCCTAGCTTCAGCCTGACCCAGGCCTGACTGTTGCAGCCATTTGGAGAATGAACCAACAGATGGAAGATCTCGATCTCTCTCTCTCTCTCTCTCTCTCTCTCTCTCTCTAACTCTGCCTTTCAAATAAATAGATCTACAGACCTTTCATACCTTTCATACGCAGACTGGGAGACAGCAGTGAGGGCTCGTGGTCGGCTGCTCGTCCTCCCTCGCGGGACAATCCCATGGAGTTTCAAATTGCTGGCTTCAACCTGTCCAACCTCAGGCCTTTGTGACCAGTAAGCCAGTGGGGGAGAGGGCTCTCTGTCTTGGCCTCTCAAATAAAAAATATACTACAAAAAAGAAAACACAGCAAGTACCACAAACCAGGGGTCCTGGCTGTGTCATCATCATGGATGCCAAACCCACGTAGAACAGGCAGCCTCCAATGGTAACCTTGGAAACACCAGCGACTCACCCCACCGGCTCTTCTCTCAGGGGTGGGAGTGTAGGCTGGAGTCTTTTCTAATCTCACTTTAATTAGAATGTCTTCTAGCACAGAGGATGATTCTCCACGTAGCCAGGAGCTTCATCCAGGTCTCCCATGTGGGTGGCAGGGGCCTCAGCACTTGGCATCATCTGCTGCTTTCCCAGGCACATGAGCCGAAGCTAGATCGGAAGTGGAACAGCCAGGACTTGAACCATAGGCGCCCACATAGGAGGCGCTGCAGAACAAAGGTCCAAGCTATTGCACCACAGTGCCAGCCCCAGTCACGATGATTTCAAAGGTTGGCAGGCATGTGAGATGGCACAGCATCTCCCAGAATATCTAAAGGAAGACTGACTCTCACGTGCTCTGATAATGTAACCGCAACTAACAACCAAGGTTGCCAGGAGCAGATGGGACACTAGGCTACTGTCCAACCCACTTAGTCATCTACAGCCCAGGTACCCAATGAGGTCCAAGGCCACATTCACAGGACCCTCAGAGGTCATCTAGACTCAGAATAGGGCAACAGGTCACCTGTTCTTAGGCCAGGACACCCAGCTTCCTGACACCCAAACACATCCCTGTGTGAACACCATAAATCAACAGATGTCAAAAAACAGAACTTTGTTCAAACTTCTGGCGAGAACAGCCACATCACAAGGCTGATTCCACTCTCTGCCTTCTTAATAGGAAGAGCAGGAACAACGGATGGAAACAACCAGGCATCCTTTCCTGGTCACAGAGGCAAAGCACACAACCATCCTCTCACCCAAGGAGCAGGACCCCCGGCACTGAGGGGAGGGGGAACAAACCAGGACAGGCAGACACTGTGGGACCCTGGACGTCCAGGGGGACGCTGGCGGGATCAGTACACGAGGCAGCACCAAGCAGCCCAGCAGGTGGGACAGGGTCCAGAGCCCAGGGAGAGAGAAGGGAGGACCCGAACACATGGCCGAGGGGACAGCGGGGGCACTAGCCTGCGAGGCCATGCCCCTCTCTGAAGGCTGGGGCTGACTCAACACCTCCCCTTGTAGAGACGGATGGTGCCGAGGAGGGAGGGGCCTGAAGCTGGGGACCAAGTCACAGCCCTTCAGGGCAGGGACACAGAGGACCAAGCTTAGACCACGCGGGAGCTGCCACTGTGATGAGGAAAAGCCTGAGCACACCCAGAGCCCCAGGGGGTGCACCCGCAGAGCTGGGCTGGCAGACTGCATCTGGTCCTGGGCCTCCAGGGGGAGTCCACTCACTCTAAAAAGGTTCCATTTTCTGATCACAGTTGGAACGGATTCTCATGCTGATGGGAGTAGGACAAGAGGTCATGAGAAGAAAAGGGGAAGGAGGTACATCTTCTAAGAGAGAGAGAGCCAGCGGAGAAGGAGGGGAGGATGGTCACACACCCTGCTGGACTGCTCCCTGCATCGCCTACAAAATGATGTCAGCTGGTTCAGCCCCCGAGGCTCCTGGAAGTGGGGCTGGGATGGGAGTAGCAGCAAAGCCGCTCCCAGGAAGTGCCTTGCCCATTTCCATTAGCTCGGCCACTGCTGTTTTCCATTGCACAGGAATGTCCACCATCGCTTCTTGGCCATTGGGCCAAGATCAAGTTCAGGAATGACCACCAAAGACAGGCAGGAACAAGACAGCCGGCCACCTCTTCCTTTCCCCTGTGGGGTGGGGAGGGGCCCAGACAGCACCCTGTTGGGTCAAGCAAACCCTGTCACCCACTTATTCCTGCCTTCCCAGACTAACAGGTCCACTGGAGCACCCTGCCCAGTGGAGGAGGGCCCACCTCTCCAGCAGGCAGCGACCACCCAGCCCCACCTACAGCCATGCAGGCATGGCACACAGGCCCCCAAACATGGTGGGGTGAAGGCCCAGGAAGGGCTGGGTTGAGTCTACGCCTGGAGGAGCACACATGGGGTATTCACTCAGACCAAGAATACCATTCACTTGCAGCATGCCAGGTCAGAGCAGAAGGAAGTCTGTGTGTCCCTCAGCAAGCCACTAACCTCTCTGGTCTTGCCTTCTCAGGGATAAACAGAGCTTACCAAGGTAGCTGTGCAGTTACATGGGAACACCTACCATGTACCAAAAACCCAATGTCAGGTGTAACAGCTACCACCAGAACCCAGTGCGGCACCCCAGACTCTAGCCTGCTTGAGACAGGAACCCGGGGCAGCCCTCCGCTGCAGGGCCCAGCTGTCACTGGGGTGCAGCTAGCAGTGGGCTTCACCTGTCAGACCCCAACACACAAGGCAGCCTTGCTGAGGTCACCACCTTCCCCATGCAGCCTGGGGCTGATGGCCGAGCCACAGGGTGTGGAGGCCAGCTTGGGGGACTTCAAACGGTGTTTCTGGCCTAACTACCTGCACAGTCAGGCCCCTTCCCGAAACTCCCCTTTCCTCCAGCTACCCCTGCACTTCTACCGAACCCCACTGAGGGGACCCCAACAGCGTTCTGTACATCAAAGTGATCCAGGCAGGGTTGGCTTCCCAGGAAGCCCAGTCTGTGACAGGGGCTCCTCCAGGTCTTTTTTCCTTACAAAGAGATAAAGACAGGCAGACACCACGGAGTAGGGCAGGCATGATAATCCAGAGCCAAGGGCACGCCAATGGCAGACAGAAGTCACAGTGCATTAAGCAGTCCATGAGCGGCATCCAGCCAGGCCAGGAGCCCCACAGCACCAGCCCGGCAGCATGCACAGCCTGTCCTTCACACTCTGCTCCCGCAGCAGCAGAGATGGTGGCGGAATGTGCCAGACGACTTGATCAAAGAACTGGAAACCAGGCAAGCGCCAGACCCTGAGGACTTGTACAGGCTCGACAAAATATGCATGGTTCTTCAAATCACATGGATGGGAATCACGGGGAAGAGCCGAATGGGTACCCTGCAACTGCACCTGACCGCAGTCACACAGACCTCAGTGAGGATGGCCAACAGTCTTTCCTGGACTTGCTGCGGATTCCCCTTCTCCTTTAGCCTCCTCCCTGCCCCCAGGAAGGCAAAGGTTATCATCTAAGCTGTTCACTGGGTATCCCCAAGGCCTGGCACACAGCACAGCCAAGGTAAGACACTCAGAAACAGATGTGGAAGGAATGCCGTCAGCTAATGCCGTTACTCTGACTGTAAACTTGCATTCCCAGAGAAATAAAACTGCCATTCTGTTGCTCGGTAAGCCTGAGATGGAAAACTAAACACAAGCCTGGGGCTGGTGGTGCACTGCAGTGACTTAAGGCACTGCTTGGGATGCAGGCCTGCCTCCACTTCCAGCTCAGGTTCCTGCTGACGCAGCTGGGAGGCAGGAGATGCTGGCCAAGCGCTTGGGCTCCTGCCACCCACACAGGAGGCCAAGATGGAGTTCCTGGCTCCTGGATGCAGCCTGGGCTAGATCTGACAGTCATGACCATTTAGGAAGTAAAACCCAGCAGACGGAAGATCTCTCTGTCACTCGGCCTTTCAAAGAATATAAAGAACAAATTGGATAACGTTACTCATAAACACTTCTAGACCCTTCCAAGGCCAGCTTTCTAGTTAGCTCTCCTGTGCGACAGCTAAGTCACCTCTCAATAGAGGGATGCACCCAGCATTTTCTGCCACCTCTTAGACTCAAGCAGAGAAAAACAGAAAAAACACAACTGAAGCCAGCAGTCTCCAAGAGCTTGCGGTTTTTAAAAAGTAAATTAAAAAAAAACAAAAACCTACAAGTTTGAGTTAAGCCAGCAAGAAGTATCTTGCAGCCTATTTTGAGCCACAACTATGGGCACAACCTTGCATCCAGCAGGAGCCTGGGGTGCATGGGGGTCGAATGAGGAGACGCCTCATCCCACAGGGCTCAAATTGCCCAACACATCTGCATCACCGCGCTGGCTGGTAAAACTGCAGCTGGCTGGCTCCCACCCCAGTGTCTGATTCTGCAGGTTTAAGGTAGAGCCCAAGAGGCCCAAATTCCAACTATTTCCCAGCAAAAGGGCCCTGGTTTAGAGATCGTACTTGAAGAACTAGCACTCTAAGACAATCTTCCACAGCAGTAGCCACCTGCCTTAACTGCACGGGATCACCTTCAAGCAGGTGTGTATACGTGCACACGCACACACAGCAGCCAACAGCCCCCAACCCAGCTACTGCTCCTCAAATAGCCAGACCCGCCCAGACACCCACAGAATGAACCTGCAAGCCACGCCTCCTCAGATCCAGTGTGAGCCCCTCACAGCAAGCAGGGGCCAGTGTCACACCCAGCAACTCTGGAATTCAAAGCCCCTCATTTCCCTCTCCCAAGAACAGCCACAAGAGCCTGGTGTGGGAGCCTAGTGGCTAAAGTCTTCGCCTATGGGTTTCCAGCTTCCTGCTTCTGGCCTGGGATAGTGCAGTATGGCCCAAGGCCTTAGAACACTGCACCCACGTGGGAGACCTGGAAGAGGCTCCTGGCTCCAGGTTTCAGATCAGCTCAGCTCAGCTCTGGCCATTATGGCCACCTGGGGAGTGAACCAGTGGATGGAGGATCTTCTTTGTATATCTGACTTTCCAATGAAAATAAATAAATAAATAAATAAATAAATAAATCAGCCACAAGCAATGCCACACTGCTTCACTGTTCACACCCACACCAAGGTCCACTTTCTGTCCAAGGAGGCTCTCAAGTTTCTGCATTCACAGAAATACCTGGAAAAGGAGCCTCCCCCGCCGCACCACCCCAATACCATTCACCAGTAGGGGCAGGACCCCCTACACACACCCAGAGAAGGGACCCCATCGCTCCCTAACTGGTCACCAACCGTGCCAGCCTTCCACTCACCAAAATAATCGGCCTTCGGGTGGGCATCCATCTCTCGCTCCAGGCGCTGGGTGAGGGCTTCCAATTTTAACTCAGCGGCTGATGGGCCTAGCTCTGGGCCTGGCACCAGGGTCTGGCAGGGCAGCCTCACCCGGGAGGAGTTCTCTGGGAACTCAGGACCCACACTACCTTCAGAGGACCACCCAAGGGGACTCTCCTTGGGAGGCAGTTCAGGCGGAGTGGACATCACAGGTTGGATAAGGCTGGCAGGGTTGAGCTTGGGAGCTGGGCTGAAATCTGCACAGCCTGATGTGACAGTGCCCGGCTGGGAACTGTCCTTGCTGGCTGTTGCTGACAACGAAGAAGATGGGATAGAACTGGACAGGTAAGACTTGGGCCCCTCCTGGAACCAGGGCTGAGGGTCCACAGCAGGTTTGCACGTCATGCCTGAGACCTCACTCCCCAGCTGTGAATCTGTTCTGGGAAGCGCCCCCGAACCAGAGCAGCCTAGGGCCTGGGATGCTGAGACAGAGGAGGGGGTCCTGGATTGCATGGGCCCCAAGCCTAGGACCCCATTCTCCAAGCCTGGAGAAGACAGAGCAGGGCTCAGCCGCTGGGAGGAGGCCGTGGCCCAAAGGCCTGTGGGCTTCTCAGCTCTGCGGCTGCCAATGCCAGCATCCTGGCCACCAAGAGCATGCTCAGGAGACCTGCTCAGGCTGAGAGAGGGCTGCAGCTGGTACAGGCGGTGGTCCCCGCAGGGTCTGGGCAACGACGGGTCACTCGCTGAGGGACCAGACCACGCACCACCTACACCCAGGCTGATGCTGTTGGCCACTGGGGGTGCATCACCCCACTGTGTGCCTGCGAGGGACACATTGTCATAATAGTCTCCGTGAGTGAGGCACGAAGGGTCCTCGCAGATGCTGGGCCGCTGCAGGGCGGACCTTTCCGAACCGGCAGGGCCTTCCCTGGAGCCACAGTCCTGGCTGCCCGGCTTGGTGCTCTGGGCACAGGGCCTGGCCCTCAGCTCTGATGCAGTGTACGAGGGCTGCACTGAGGTGGCTGCCACTGTGGGGGAAGCCAGAGGGGGACGGGCAGCAGCCTCTCCAAGTAGCCTGCCAGCCCCAGCAGCTTCATGGTGGGCCTGCGGGCCATTGACAAAGCCTCTGCTGCCCCTGGCCAGGGCCTCCTCCTGCAAGAGCTGCTGCTGCTGCTGCAGGTGGATTTTGGCCATCTTGGTGGCAAATACCCTGCGAGTCTCCTCAAATTCAGGGTTGTTGCTGGCACCCTTGTCCACGCGGAAGAGCCCGTCCTTGGAAGCCTCGTACATGTTCAGGTCCTCGATGAATTTGCTGGCCTCCAGGCCCAGGTCATCGTACTTATCCATGTTGCCGGCAGGCGTCCGGGCCCAGCCCAGGTGCCCGGTGCTGGGTGCTGAGTGCGTGGCGGAGTAGAGACACTGGAGGGCAGGGCAGGGATTCAAGTCCTGAGCAGGACAGGTAAACAATCGCACTTGCCAGGTGTGGGGGTCATGACCCCGGGGACTTTGAGTCCAGCGGAAGTTGAGGTCTCCAAGCCATCCGGGACCAAATTTGTTTGCAACTTCTCTATCCCCTCAGGGTCGTCCACGTGGGGGCGGCTGGTGGCGCTCAGCAGTTCCCAGCCCACTCAGAAACTCTCTCTTTTTTTAAATCATAAAATAGGCTAAAGAAGAATGAAATCACATCCACCTCAGGCAACCAACTTCGGAAACCGCCAACAAGTCAGCGGCTGGGGCCGGCCGGCCGCGGAGGAGGCGCAGGCGCGTCCCGGGGTGGCTGGAGTTCCCGCGGCTTTCCTCCCGCGCGGGCTGCGATCCCCGGCGGTGCGGGCTGTACGAGAGGCCCGGGCAGCTGCAGGAAGTTCACGAGAGCCGGGGCGGGCGGCCCATTGTCCGATGGCGGCGGCGGGACGCGGAAGTGAGTGCACCGGGAGCAGTCCCCGCCGCTCGCTAGCCGGTCGCGCACGTCCCCGGCCGCTGGAGAAGGCGGGGAGCCGGGAAGGGGGCGGCCGAAGGGGTGGGGTCGACGGGCGGGCGGGCGCCCCGGGGCAGGCCTAGCCTGGCCCTGCCCGGCGGCGGCGGCGTGGCGCGCGCCCCTGGCTTGAGGATCCCCGAGGTGTGCCCACCGAGGCCGCCCCGTGTGCTGCCACGGGTTGAGCGGGAGTTCTTCGCCGCTGCCGCCGTTCGGCTGTGAGTCCCGGACGGGATCGGGTCTCCGGCTTCCCTTCCAGTCCCGGGCACCCGGCCCCGCCCCGCCCCTGGCTGCGCTGGGCGGGGTCCTGCGCTCGGAGACGGCCGGGGCCGGGGCGGCCCGGGGAGACTTCTCCCACCCGGGAGACCCGCCGCCGCCGCCGCCGGGTGGGGGGAGTCCGCGGGCAGGGTCCACGGCACGCTCCTCGGCCCCTCTCCACCCCCCCAACCCCGTGCCTCGGTCTCCCGGCTGGAAAAGCAATCCGCAGAGGGACAACTGGAGATCTGGGGAGTCACCTGCGGCTGGATCAGAGTCCAATTTAACAAGGAGACTGAGGGAAACAGGGGAAAGGCCACAGTGTTACAGTGTCCAGCCGAACAGAACGGGTAGTCCGGTGCGGTGGGGCGAGCGCGCCCTACTAGGGGCGGGTTACTTTCTGGAGTCGGCTGGCCCCCCGAGGCGATCCGGGACCGCTAGACCTGACTCCTGGGCGCCCCCGCATGGCCCAGCGCGCCCTGCTCGGAGGTGACCCTGAAGAGGTTTCATTTCCCATAGGGCAGCCAGTGGGAGATGAAGAATGAGGTACTGCTGCCGAGGTCCACTTCCCTGGCTGCAACCGGATTTGGGATGGTCTAACTCTTCCCTGCGCTCCTCGCGTCTGCTGACACCCCCCCACCCCCAGGCTCTCCAGCAGCGGGACCTGCTGTTATTTTTCAATTCCCTTCTCGTTTCCTGCTTACGTCTGACCAGAGCGAGTTTCAGAAAGTTCTTGCATCCTTGTGGTGCACTGAATTAAGCCTCCATCGAGACACTGACATCCCATGTCCCAGTGCCAGGTCGTAGGCTTGGCTGGATGTTCCGCTTCAGTCCAGCTCCCTGCTAAAGCGCCTGGGAAAGCAGCAGCAGATGGCCCAGGTACTTGGACCCCTGCCACCCACGTGGGAGACCTGGATGGAGTTCGTGGCTCCTGATGTTTGTCCGGGCCAGCCCAAGCTGCTGACACTGGGGTGTAAACCGGCAGATGGAAGATTTCTCCCCCTTTCTTTCAACTAATTTTTTTTTAATTGAGTTTATTTTGGTTCAAAACAACTTTAAAACCCATGCATTGTTTTTTCTAATAATGGACAGCTTTTTACATTATTTTAAGGATTAATTGTATTTATTATTTAATAAGGCCGAGTTAGAGAAAGTCTTTCATCTGCTGGTTCACTCCCCAAAAGGCCACAGGCGCTGGGGCTGGACCAGAAGTTTGTTAAAGGTCTCCCATGTGGGTGCAGGGGCCCAAGCACTTGTGCCACCTTCTGCTGCTTTCCCAGGCCACTAGCAGGGAGCTATATCAGCAACAGAGCAGCCGGGACTCGAACCAGTGGGTGGCTTACCCCACTGCACCATAGCATCAGCCTGTAGATTTTTCATACTTCCTGTTTTCCACGTATGTTTTTGGCACATAAGCAAACTCATGCTTTGGATTTCATTTTGCTGTGAATGTTGTGAAATCCCCTTACAGAGCCAGCCTGTGGTATCTGTGGGGGACTTGATGGCAAGACTCAGGTGGCCTCCAGATTCCCAGGATGTTGGAGTCATCTAGATTTGCAGGCAGTCTACCTACACAGATGCTATGGAATACTGTTACCTACGAGGTATGTCAGTGTGTTAGATTAAGGCAGAAATGGCAAGGAGATGCATCCTTGTTCCATGAATATTTTCCATATGCTCTTGGTAGAATCTGAAGATGTGGAGGGCTGGCTGTCATGATTTGTCTGTTTGTGTTTACATGTGTCTCTGGGTTTGATCTTTGGTTTTCCACTCCCATGTACTTGACATCCATAGGCCCAGGGCCTGGTATGCTGTAGTACCTTTTGGCTGAGTCTATGTTAGGGACACTGTGTCTGCAGGGCCAGGACGGAGGACAAAGACCACGATACAAGGAAGCTGCCCCTTAGCCTGTAATCCTGGAGTGCTGTTCAGGGACTAACAGATTCTGAGAACCTCCAGGGAGTTTGTTGAGAATGTACAATCTCAAGCTCCACCCCATCTCATGCTGAATTGAATCTGCATTTTAACTAGATCCCTTGGAGAGGCTGTTTGTACAATAAAGTTGGACAGCCTGCTGCAAAGCACAATAATAGAATGAAGTAGGTTCATTCTATTGGTTCCCTCGTCAAATGCCTGCCAGAGCCAGGGCCAGCTAGGCTGAAGCCAGGAGCCTGGAACTCCACCCGGGTCTCCCGTGTCAGTGGCAGGGGGGCCTCTCAGGGTATACTCGCAGGAAGCCAGATCAGAAGTGTGCAGTTCAACCAGACGTACAATAGGAGATATGGACAGCCCAAGCAGTGGCTTAAGGTGCGGTGGGGCGCACCTTTTTTCTGCAAAAGTAATATGCATTTATAACAACTTAGAACAAAATTATCATTAAATAGGCTCTAGGACCTTGTTCAATCTAATTTACTAATTAGTAACTGGACTTACAGACACTCAGTGGGTCGCTTATGAAATCTGCTAGAACCAGGTTTCTCAAAGTATGTTCCCAGAATGAACCGAATCAACATCTCTCTTGGACAAATAAATGGTTCCCAGAACCGCACGTGCATTAGAATTCTTGGAGGTGTTTATTAAGACTCACTGTTAGGAGCCAGTATTGTGGCATAGCAGGTAAAGCTACCATTTGTGGCATCCCATACAGGTGTCAGCTGCAATGCTCGCTGCTCCACAGGGCCAAGCCAGGAATCTTGATTTCCATCCAGGTCTCCCACACGGGTGTTAGAGGCCCACTTGGGGGTCAGCTTCCACTGTTTTCCCATTGCCCCACAATGCTAGCCGCAAGGTACCACCTTCTGCTACCATCACCTTAGGGGAAGGATTTCAACTTCTGGCAGGAGTGAGAGGGGTGTGTAAGCATGAAGTCTGTAGCAAGCAGGAAAGCAGGGAGCCAGCCACTCCACACGGTGCCTATTCCCTCCCACCACCCACTCACACAGCAGGGCCCATCATCAAGCCCCCAGCTCTCCTTTAGTCCTGGGGTCTATCTTCATGAGCACATAGGTGCAAAGCTGCCTGCCACACAGATACATCCACAACATGTGCAATGGTGGACTTGACCTCTCCGGAATCCCAGTAGCATCTGTGAGACCGTATCCCTCCCTAGCTCCAAGTCCCCCTGTACCACACTTTGGAATGAGCTCCAGGAAGAGTGGATAGCCTAGTCATCAAAGCAGCACTTAGGGAGCTGGTCCTGAGATGCAGGGGGCGTTAAGGCTGTATCCTGTATAGGTGCCAGTTCAAATCCTGGCTACTCTGCTCCCAATCCAGATGGGGGAGGGAGGCAGGTGGCAAGGGCCTCTGCAGGCATAAAGCCACTTTTCGGAAGTATCATCAAATTCCACATGCATCCTAATATACACATTTTCATGATGTCTTTCTCCAGGGCCCAAACGAAGCAGTTCTATCCCAGGAAAACTGCTGTTCTGACTGACAGGTGGAAGGATAGACTTACACCAGCTAGGATTCGGACCCGGGCACTGACATGGGATTCAGGCATCCCAGGAAATGACCTAACTTCTGTCCTAAACACCTGTCTCATCTTGTAATTTCATAAGTCCCGGCACATCTACAGCTCTGGATTGCCCTGTTGCCAAAATTTCATCCAAATCCTATTTATTGACTATCAATGATCACAGTTGAAATTATCATCACTCTATATAGATACATGTGTATGTGTGTCTGCACAAAAGATATCGGACTTAGGAATATCTATCTGCAGGCATACATTTAGGTTTTTCCTATTGGTTGTATAAAGAATTATTGGCTAAAGGGCATTTGCAAAATCCCAGTCCCACAGCTTGTCCACAGTGGAGGCAGCCTGCTGTCCACATAGGGCAGCCTATGAATGGCCAGGCAGCCCCCGTGGCAATGGGCCCCTGTCTAGGGACAGAGCCCTACTTATTTTGCAGCCAACTGAAAGAGCCTTTCTGTCGCTTTTTCTTGGCTATAGGAAAAGTCCCAGCACACACACACACACACACACACACACACACACAATGGCCTGTGTGTTCCAAAGCTGAGGGCCACTTCAGGCAGAGTTCTGAAAAGGATCCTTCTATTGGGCTGAGAAGAGGATGGTGAATTCACAAGCCAAGCTCCCTTTGCAACCCACTGAGACCCAGGGCAAGCCAGGAAACCCCGGCCCCTCTGGCCCAGCTTCCTGGACCCTGGGCTTCTCCGGCCCTCGGGCTTGCTGTGGATCCTCCGTGAATGGAGAAAGGCAGCTGCAGGAAGGCCCTTCCTGGTCACTTGGAAAGAGCCTTTGTTTTGTGATTTTCAGCCCTGGAAACTTGGCCGCACCATGCCCAGATCTTGGGCCCACGACCTTGATGTGTGTGTGTGTGGCCCTGGCCAGCTGCTGGTACCCATTCTTAGCCTGTCTCAGTCCTGCTGCACCCAGCCCTTTAGCCACAAGCAGTCATGTGGCCTCCCACATACCCACAGGGGAGAGAGGCTGCTGGGGTCCCAGCCCAACCCCTCCCAAAACCTCCACAGATGCTCAGCAGGACACCAGCAGCTGATGGCTTATTCCTGAACTAGCCCCAGGCTCTGATTATGCTGTAAAACACACACACACAGACTTAAAAACACAACAAAAGTAAAAATGGAAGTTTAAAAATAAGCATATTTTGATTTAAAAACATCACTGAAGGGCAGGTGTTGTGCAGTGGGTTAAGCTGCCACTTGGGATGTCCACATGCTGGCTGGAGTCCCAGCTGCTCTGATCCAACCAGCTTCCTGCTACGTGTCTAGGAGGCAGCAAACTCTGACCTCACCAGCTAATCAAATGCTACAGCTGTGCCCGGGAATACCCAGGGCCAGTGCTGTGAGTGATAGCAAAACTCTGCAAACCGGGCCCAGTGCCAGAGCCTAGCGGCTAAAGTCCTCACCTTGAACACACCAGGATACCACATGGGTGGCGGTTCTAATCCCAGCAGCCCCGCTTCCCATCCAGCTCCCTGCTTGTGGCCTGGGAAAGCAGTAGAGTATGGCCCAAAGCCTTGGGACCCTGCATCTACATGGGAGACCCAGAAGAAATTCCTGGTTCCTGGCATCAGGTTGGTTCAGCTCTGGCTGTTGTAGCCACTTGGGAAGCAAACCAACAGATGGAAGATCTTTGTCTCTCTTCCTCTCTATAAATCTGCCTTTCCAATAAAAACAAATAAATATTAAAACAAAACAAAACAAAAAAACACTGCAAACTACCCCCAAAGCCCTCCAATGATAGAATGGATTAGAAAAGAAAGGAAGGGGCCTGGCGCCATGGCCTAGCGGCTAAAGTCCTTGCCTTGAACACACTGGGATACCATATGGGCGCCGGTTCTAATCCCGGCAGCTCTACTTCCCATCCTCCCTGCTTGTGGCCTGGGAAAGCAGTTGAGGACGGCCCAAAGCCTTGGGACCCTGCACCTGCATGGGAGACCTGGAAGAGGTTCCTGGTTCCCAGCTTTGGATTGGTGCAGCACCGGCCGTTGCGGCTCACTTGGGGAGTGAATCATTGGACAGAAGATCTTCCTCTCTGTCTCTCCTCTTCTCTGAATATCTGACTTTGTAATAAAAATTAAATAAATCTTTAAAAAAAAGAAAGGAAGAATATGCATATACACACACATACACACATTCATACATA
The DNA here is from genome assembly GCF_030435755.1 of Ochotona princeps. Taxonomy (NCBI): domain Eukaryota; kingdom Metazoa; phylum Chordata; class Mammalia; order Lagomorpha; family Ochotonidae; genus Ochotona; species Ochotona princeps. The sequence continues at coordinate 29,129,564 of NC_080852.1, read as the reverse complement.
CAACTCTATGGATTACTGAGGATACTTCATGTGGTCCAGAAGTCAACATACAGGGCAAGAGTTGGGGACACCTGCATCCCATGTCAGAGTGCTGGGGTTCAAGTCTCCCCTCTACTTCTAAATCCATTCCCTTGTTACGCCACACCCTGGGAGGCCCAGATGGAGTTCCCGGACTGTGGCTTTAGCCTGACCCAGCACTGGTTATTGTAGGCATTTGGGGAGCGAAGCAGTGGAGATCAGATCTCTCTGTGTTACTCCACCTTTCAAAGAAATAAAACTTAAGAAGACTACTTACAGCAAGAGACTTTTTAGACTTTTAGAGACTGTTACACTCCTCAAGTAGCCAAATGGCCAAATGACCAGGGTTAGGCCAAGCAAAAGCTAGAAGCTAAGAGTTTTATCCTGCTCTCCTGTGTGGGTGCAGGAGCACAAGGGCTTGGGCCATGTTCCACTGCCCTCCCAGGGGCATCCGCAGGGAGCTGGATTGGAAAAGGAGTACCTAGGGCTCAAATAGGTACACATATGGGGTGCCAGTATTTTAGGCTGTGGCTTTGTGCCACAATGTGGATCCAAGAGATTGTTTTTACAAAGTGCAGGAGCAGTCAAAAGTACAGGAAAATATAAGGATATGGTAAAAAAAAATTTTAAATTTCAGGTATTGGTGAGTTTCCTGTGTTACAGAGGAGGGACATGGACTTTCGTGGGGCATATAGTTTTTGACTAGATGGTGCATTCACGGACACAATTCCTATTATGCGTCACAAGTAACTAATTATTTAGGTGTGTCTGGCATTCAAATTTCAAAATCATTAACTGTCGTGTAGAAGGAGCATATGCTAAACTATGGAAAGTATCATTTACTTTCCATAGTATCATTTACATCTTTTAGAATAACCATGTAATAGTTTCTACTGGGGGTATGGGAGAAGCAAAAGCATTTATGACAGAAAAAGAAAGGAAGAATAAACTAGCCAGCGAGGGGTGATGGTGCTGTGCCCTAGCAAGTAAAGCCTCTGCCTGCAGTGCAGGCAGCCCATAGGGGAGCAGGTTCTAGCTACGGCTGCTCCACTTCTGATCCCGCTCCCTGCTAACGTGCCTGGGAAAGCAGTGGAGGATGGCTCGAGTGCTTGGTCCTGACTTTGGACTGGCCCAACTCTGGCTGTTGTGGTGTTTATCTTGGATATCCTGTGGCCATTTATTTGGGGAGTGAACCAGTAGATGGAAGATCTCTCTCTCTGACTCTACCTTTCAAATAAATAAGTCTTTAAAAAAAAAAAAAGTAAGCTAGCCCAGAGCAGATGGGGTTTCTCTAAGGAGCTTCTGCCCGCACCTAGAGACCTAGGTTTCCTAAATCTCAGAATCTCTGTGATGATTCCCTTGGAACAAATTCCTGCAAGAACAATACTACATCTCATGCTGTCACCTGGGAACCATGACTTTTGGTAAGAAAAGAAAAGAAAAGAAAGAAAAGAAAAGAAAAGAAAAGAAAAGAAAAGAAAAGAAAAGAAAAGAAAAGAAAAGAAAAGAAAAGAAAAGAAAAGAAAAGAAAAGAAAAGAAAATAACCCTGGGCCCCCTGTGACGTTTGGTCAGAGGTAAATACATAAATATCATAACGCTGGGCCGCTTGGCAGCTAAAAGCTAAAGGTTTTTATTCCATTATCTTCTGCAGAGTACTGCTGGGTGATACTACTCCCGTGCTGCTGAGGAACACACAGAAACTCGGAGAGGGAACGGACACGTCCCAGGACATTACCAGGCCCAAGATGAGACTCCAACTCTGGTTCCTAAGAGGACCGACTAGAAAGGAGCCTTTCCATAGAGAGCACCTGTGATTTCACCATCCACAAGGTGCGTCTTCAGATACGTCCCTTCTGTCTTTCTGCTCCTTATACCTATGAGAGCCCCGGCCCATCTCAGCCTGGCTTAGGGAAACAAGAAGTGATGGGAGCATATGTCCATAGGTCATGATGCACAGGACTAAGAGAGCAGCTGGCCCCAGGTGTGTGCAGCGAGGTGCTCTGTAGGATGCCCTGCCTTACCCACCTCCTCTCTGCTCACCTCGTTGGCCCTCTCAACTTCTCCTCCCTGCTGGACATCTAGTTCTGACACTGCCTGGTCTTCCTGGCCGCAGTCCCCCTGCTCCCTGGGAGTCATCTCCAGGGGCCTTTTAGGCACAACAAAGGACACTTCCAGCACTCAGGAAATTCCAGGGGTGTTAGGAGTTCTGGGTCAGGAACCAGGGACAAAGAGCAAGTGGGAGTTTCCTGTTATCCCACACTGGGAGGCAACTGGGAGTATGCTGTTGTAGTGCCCAGGCAGAGAGGCTGATGGGCTGGATGGGGGCGGAATGCAGTGAACTGACCTTAGTCACACTGTGGGGGCTAGTAGATGGGGTCATGGAGTGAGATGATGGCAGAGCAAGAGCAAAGAGAATTCCTGTTTCCTGTTTGAGCACCTGGGGCAGATGTGGGGAGAAATGTTGTAATGACAGGGGCAGGAGAAGTGGATGCTGTGGCTAGTAGCTAGCTGACAGAAAGAAGAAGGGGGCTGGCACGGTGGTAAAGAGGTTACGTTGCTGCCTGCATGGGTACCAGTTTGAGTCCTGGCTGCTCCACTTCTAATGCAGTTCCCTACTAGTGCACCTGGGAAACCAGGTGGTCCAAGGACGTGGGCCCCTGCACCCACACAAGAGTCCTGGAAGAAGCTCTTGCTCTTGGCTTTGCCCTGGCCCAGCCCTGGCTAATGTCACCATCTGGGGAGTGAACAGTAGATGGAAGAGTTCTCTGTCTCTCCTTTTATCTCTGTAATTTGTCTTTCAAGTCCACCCCCTCATGGACTTAAATGTGTGCTTTGGTCTAGATCAATCTTCTGTTTCTACTTTACCTCTATCCGTGTCTCTTCCTTGAATTCCCTCTCGTGTGGAGATGAGATCAGCTAGGTTGAGACCAGGCTGAAGCTAGGAGCCAGAAACCCCATATGGGTGTCAGGGGATCAAGTACTTGGGCCATCTTCTGCTGCTTTCCTAGGCAGACCAGCAGGGAGTTGGGTTGGAAGGGGAGTAGCCAGGACTCAAACTGGCACTCTGAAGATGACAGTGTTGCCAAGTGGCAGCTTAACCCTGCTGCCCCACCAAGGCCGACTCCTGGCTGGAATCTCCAAGGGGGTTACGTAGTCTTGGGTTGACATGCTTCCAAGGTTAATGCAAAAAGCACATCAATTCCCTTCAGGAGGAAAGTAGTTGCAACTTATGTGCTTAAGACTCCTAGAGCTGAAGCTTAGCTGATTATGAGCTCATGATTAAAATCCACACACATAACCTTGCATGCACAGACACACACACACACAATCACACACACAATCACAAGCACCTCGGTGAAAGTCCACTGGGAGAGAGGCAGAAAAATAGGAAGCAACAGCTTTTTTTCCTTTTTTGCCATGAAACCTCATTTATAACGACAACTTTTGTGTTCCTAAGCACTACAGGCATGCTTTTCCTTTTACATTTGCTGGATTCTTGTGCAGGACTTGCCTGTGGCCACCGGTTCCTCTTGTCACACAGGTCACTAGGGCTTAACTGGCTTCTGGAGATGAAGGAAAGCTTTATCACAAATTAGGAAGTCCGGACCAGCATTGTGGTATAGATCTGTGAGCTGCTGTCTGTAATGTTGGCATCCATTTAGACACCAGTTCAAGTCCTAGATCCTCTACTTCACCTGAAGAATAGTGAAGGATGGACCCAAGTGCTTGCCTTGAGCTCCTGCACACACATGGGAGAACTAGAAGTTCCTGGCTCTTGGCTCTGACTTGGCCCAGCCCTTGCTGTCACACAGTCATTTGGGGAGTTAACCAGTGGATTGAAAAATCTCATTCTTTCTCTCCCTCTAACTTTGCCTTTCAAATAAATCAGTTTATTTTAAAAAAAAGGAAGGAAGGGAAGAAAGAAAGAAATGCAGTCTCCCGGTCCCATCCCAGACCTACAGTGTGGGAATCTGCATTCTAAGATGACCTCTGAGTGAACAGTGCTGCCTGCAGGGCCTTTGGAATCCGTGGGCAAACCCTTCCCTCCATCCCTCCTTGGGCTTCAGCACTGGCAGACACTAGTGGCTACAGAAGATGGTCCCAGTGCTTGGGCTCCTGCCACCCACGGGGAGGCCTGCGTGCAGTTCCAGCACCCCACTTCAGCCTGGCCCAGCCCCAGACTTTGGGAAATGAATCATTACACAGGAGACTCTCTAACTCTGCCTTTCAAATAAATTTTTACCAAAAGAAAATATAAACAAATGATCACACAGATCTATCCGCGCAATGAGCTCCCTGGGCAGTCACCCCATGAGCATCTACCACATGCTAAGGATGGCCTTTGGAGCCAGGGGTCACACAGGACCTCTGCTTTCTGGCTCCTGCCTGGGTCTTGGTCAAGTGTTGACTCTGCGCCCACCCAGCCTGCTTGGGGAGGGCAGTCCTAGGCCCAGACTGTGGCTCAGAATGTCTAGCTCTGTCTTGGCTGCATGTGGGCCTCTGTCTCTTGCCCCCTGTGCCGGGCAGTCCCTGTTGGTGAGGTCCTCTTTGACAGGCAGTGGCCTCCAGGGCTCCCTGAGCCTCATTCTGAGCTGGGATTTCCCCCTATGGGCTAGCTTGGCCTTTGTCAGTCGTGGTTAAGCCTGGCCATGGTCTGTGGGACACCTCCCGGGCTAGCCCCAAGTCAGGAACGGGCTAGAGGAACCTACTATTGACTGTTGGTGAATCTGGACCTGCGTGGGCTGGCTCTGTCCCTCCCCAGGTTCACTATGGGTGATTGTGGACCTGCGTGGGCTGGCAATGTCCCTCCCCAGGTTCACTGTGGGTGATTGTGGACCTGCGTGGGCTGGCAATGTCCCTCCCCAGGTTCACTGTGGGTGATTGTGGACCTGCGTGGGCTGGCTCTGTCCCTCCCCAGGTTCACTGTGGGTGATTGTGGACCTGCGTGAGCTGGCTTTGTCCCTCCCCAGGTTCACTATGGGTGACTGTGGACCAGCGTGGGCTGGCTTTGTCCCTCCCCAGCCTCACTGTGGGTGACTGTGCACCTGTGTGGGCTGGCTCTCTCCCCAGCCTCATTCTAGATCAGGGAGTGTGACCCCACCTTCTGGAGACACGAACCCTCCCTCCCTCCAAGTTACCTTCTGTTCTGTCTTGACTTTGGCATTGTAGGAGATGGAATCAGGGCCCTCGGGCATGACGGTCTGCTGCAGTTGGGTCAACTTGTCCTGCTCATCTTCTCCCTGTGGGAGAACCAACCCATCCTCACTCCCAAGTCAGCAGCCACACTGGCATGGCCCATCATCGCCCTCAGGGGAGTCACTAGCTGGGATCTGACACCCTTCAGGCCCTTGCCTATCAACATCCTCAGGAAGACCTGGAGCTCCCCCTTCCTGGACCCCTAAGGAGACATCTGTACCTGCCTGGGCAGTTGTGGGAGCTCACAGGAGGCCAGGGGCACCACCTGTCACCCAAGCTGCTCACCAGAGATGCGATCCTGCCAGAGGGCATCATACCCTGCCAGATGTTGCCACCCAGCTTCAGTGCCAGATGCACGTCCACAGGGATGACAAAGGACTCGTTGTACCAGATGTCAAACTCTACAAGGAGGCAGAGGGACAGCCCTGTGAGGCATGAGGGAGGCCTGAGGGCACAGGTGAAGACACTACAAGTCCCTTGCCCTGGTCCCCTGTAGGTCTGGAAACCACACATCTCAACCCCTTGCCCTGCCTCTGCTTCTGCCAGGGAGGACCTCCAAGGCCACCTCTGGAACCCAGGAGCCATGTCTTGCCCTCTGCAGCAGGCACACCTGTGAGCAGGCGGTGGCGACACTGGTCCACCAGGCGCTGGCAGTACTGGATCTCGGCCCGGAGGTCGAGCAGGTCCTTGTACTCGCTGCGGTACTGCTTCTTGAGGTCTTTGAGCCTCAGGATCAGCTGGAACTCCTCCTCGTCCACCACCAGCACTCCTTCGGCCTTGTACTCACCTGCCGGGGAGACAGCGCAGGTCGGGGGGGCCAATGGGAGGGGGAGGTGGAAGGGAACGTATTTTGAACCTGACCTGCATCAGCAACAGATATTTAGCAAGCACCCCTATTATCTTCCTTGTGGGTTGTCTACAGGAGCTGCCATTCCTGGCTGGCATCCACGAGGATGCAAATCCACCACTCAGGTGGTCTCTGCTGACTTTCTTGCTAGAGATGAGCAGATGTGTGCACCAGGGCAGGTGGCTCTCAGCAGGCTCAGCCATGGCACTGTGTATGGACTTCTCAAAGTCCACCTGTGCATACAGAGCTACTGGTTTAAGACAAAACAAGGCAGTCTACATAGTCACCCACTCAGCTCTGTGAATTTAGCAGAGACGTCACACCAAGCCATCTTCCTAGGTGTGGGACAAGCGTGTTATGCCTGTGACCTGAGGGGCGTGGCAGGTGCAAGAGGCAGAGCCTGAGTGCTGGAGGATAGCACTGGTACCCCCACTGATGTTGACTGGAGAAACGGAAGATGTGTTATGTCACCGGGTCCATTATCCATTCCAACTCTAAGATCTGGCATCAGGTTGGGGTGGGGGATTCAGAGTCCCCCTTGCCAGATCCCTCTACTTCAATGTGATGCGTGGCCTAGGTGCTACAGGACATCCTTGAGCTGGTTGTTGTTTTGGGCTGGCAAAGTGGCATAGTGAGCTTTGCCTCTGTCTGTGGTGCAGGCATCCCATATGACTGCTGGTTTGTGTCCTGGCTGCTCCATTTCTGATTCAGCTCCCTGTGTATGGCCTGGAAAAGCAGTACAAGATGGCCCAAGGCTGGGCCCGGCGGCGTGGCCTAGCGGCTAAAGTCCTCGCCTTGAAAGCCCCGGGATCCCATATGGGCGCCGGTTCTAATCCCGGCAGCTCTACTTCCCATCCAGCTCCCTGCTTGTGGCCTGGGAAAGCAGTTGAGGACGGCCCAATGCATTGGGACCCTGCACCCGCGTGGGAGACCCGGAAGAGGTTCCAGGTTCCCGGCTTCGGATCGGCGCGCATCGGCCCGTTGCGGCTCACTTGGGGAGTGAAACATCGGACGGAAGATCTTCCTCTCTGTCTCTCCTCCTCTGTGTATATCTGGCTGTAATAAAAATGAATAAAATCTTTAAAAAAAAAAAAAAAAAAAAGATGGCCCAAGGCCTTGGGACCCTGCACCCATGAGGGAGAGCAGGAAGGGCTCCTGGCTTTGGATTGACTCAGCTCTGGCTACTGTGAAGTAGAGGATGGAGGATCTCCCCTGCTCTCTCTCTCCTCCTTTCTGTCACTCTGCCTCTCAAATGAAGACACAGCAAGAGGGGGAGAGAGAGAGAAAGACAAAGAGAAGGCTCAGCATGCAAGTCAGAAGTCAGGCAGCTATGGGGACTCCAGGCAGAGGCTGGCTGACAGCAAGGGACTTACTTGGCTATGTGAAAGGACCCACATCCAGCAGCTCCCTGAAGTTCCCATGCTTTCTCAATCCGCTAGGGCCCAAGGCTGCCCCACTTGGAGCAGGAGGACCTGAGTCACTCCCCAGCCCCTCTAGCTCCTGGCCATTTCCCGGCCCTGCCTACCTTGCTTCTCCCCTAGTGATTTCTGGAACTCGAGCACCTCCTCGGTCTCGTCGATCTCCTTCTTGATGGCGTTGATGCGCTGTGTCACCTCGCTGGCTCTCCTGCTCCGCTCGTTCAGGATGGCCTTGTTCTCTTTGAAGATGCGGTTGATCACGCTCCCTCGCTCCTTCTTAAAGTCCTCAAAGGCCACAGCCTTGGAGGGTGGGGTGCTGGGTCTGGAGACAGAGGGGGGAGGAGGGGCGAGGAGGAGAGAGAGCTGGAGCCATGGAAAGCAAAGCAAAAACCACTTGATCTCTCCCGTCAATAATACTTTCGTGCAGTTCCTTCCAGAATTTCTTTGACACACCTTTTTTTTTTAAAGATTTATTTATTTTTATTGGAAAGGCAAAGTCACAGAAAAAAGGAAAGACGGAGAAAGATCTTCCATCCACTGGTTCACTCCCCAAGTGGCCGCAATGGCCAGCGCTGAGCCGTTCCAAAGCCAGGAGCTTCTCATATGGGTACAGGGGCTGAAGGCCTTAGGCCATCGGCCATCCTCTGCTACTTTCCCAGGCCATAATGGGAAGTGGAGCAGCTAGGACACAAACTGGTGCCCATATGGGATGCTGGTGCTTGCCAGGGGAGAATTAGCTGATACAACCATCACGTTTGGCCCTCTGACGTACATCTAAACGCTTAAGGCCACACAGAACATAGTGGTTTGGTATCTTAACTCTTCCCCACCCCTGAGTGCTGGTGCAGGGGACAATGGAAGCAGTGGGGAAGGGGACAGATGCTGCAGCTGACTTTGAAACACATCAAAACAAGATGACACCACCCGCAGCGAGCACAGTGACAAACTGGACAGTGAGAGGGTGCACAGTGCAGGCGGACTCGTACCACCTGCCTGCTTGCTCTCGCTCTCACCGTCTGGAGGCACCTGTGGCTGCAGAGGAACCTTCCGGCGCCAGCATGAGCCGAGGGCAGAGAAGTTAGTTCACACAGTGCTCTTTCTCTGATGCTGCCTGCCTCTGAAGGTTTTTCCTCCAAGTTTTTTTTTTTGCATGAATCTTTTGCATGTTTCTACTTCCTAGGATCTCCCTCACAGAGGGGTGGAGGAAGGGGAGGGACCTCGGTTCTCTCAGGCCTTTGAGAGTATGCTGTTCACACCAAAGGCATATCCCCCACGGATTTCAGGAACGGCTATCTGCAGGTTCTCAGATGGTTCCATGTGTAAGGCCGGGTCTTAGGGTTGCTACAGAGGTTGGGTCATGTCCTTGTCTTTGTGAGGCTGTGTCCCATGTCACTGCCCATTGTCTCCTGATTTTTTTTTCCTTCTTTTCTCTGCAGCCACTCTTTACATACAGAGGAGTGCACCCTGCTTTGGACGGACCTGGCGGCGGAGCTCATGTCCCTCAGTTACCTGGGTGGGCGTAACTCCTCCTTTGGGGAGTCTGAGGGAAGGCGCTCCATGCTGGGGGTCTCCTGGTCCCGCAAAACCATGTCTTTGCCATCCCCTGGGACCACCTGGGTCTTGGAGGGGGAGACATCCAGTTCCTTGCCACTCACGGAGTTGCTGGTACCCTTCTTTCTTGCTGAGGTCCTGGGGAGAGACAAAGCGTCAGGGCTTAGCCATGGGCAGCGAGGATCCTCCAGCCTCTTCCCTCCGTTTGCCTCACCTTTCTTGTACTTTCAGCAAGTGTGGGTTGGGGAATCCCAGGCCTCAACCTATCTGGTCTTGCCCTGACTGCCCCAGAGGCCGGGAAGAGAGGACCGGGAGATGACTGTCTTGCCTCCAGAGGGCAGAGGCAGCCGGAGTCCTGGGTGTCCCCTGACTCCTGTTCCAAGGTTCTGGCCTGCAGGCAGGGACTGCTTTCATGCACTCATCCTTGCGGAAACCCAGTGGCTTTGGTGGAGGCAGAGAGGCTCCTGTGTCCATGCAAGGTGACCCCTTGGGGCAGGAAGCACAGAAGCATGCAGGCCTTACCTCTGGAGCCTGCGCCTTGCTTCCTGCTAACAGCAGCCCTCAGGGCAGGGGTATGTGAGATGCTCAGCAAGCGACCTTGGGCACCCTTCCCTTGCCACTACCCATCCCACCACCTGCCTTACCCCGTGCCCAGAGGGGAGCTGGGGTTTCAGGTGACCTGACCCAGCCTGCAGAAGACCTTGGTAAAGCCAGGGGACCACATGCTGTGCACACTGGCCCTGCAGATTTACTCTTGTTGGCAGTAGTGACGCCATTGTGACCACACAGGAGCTGACACTGGGGCAGGCGGGTGAGGGTACAGGACCGCTCATGACCTCCTGTTTCTCTACAAAGGAAGGCCAGGTGCTGATAGGGAGAACTCACCTGGGCTGTGCTTTGAACATCTTCTTGAACCTGGATCTCTTTCCGGGTTTGGTAGAGAGAGGGGCAATCCCAAGTCCAAAGCCTTCTCCATCCAGCTCACCTACCAGCTGAGTGTCAGCAGTCCCGGGCCCTGACTGGAGGGTCAGGGAGGAGAGAGACACCAGCTGCAGGCTTCTGGGTTTGGGCTCCTGAGGCTCAGGGTGGGCATGGCGTCCTCCACAGACTAAGACTTGGCTGCAGCCAACCAGCTCCAGGCTGTACCCTAAAAGCTTACTGGGGTGTGTAAACACCACTGTTTAGATGCACAATACTGCTTCCTCTGCAGAGGTGTGGCAGTGCAAACTCTGGGTGGGGGGCAGGTAGTCAGGAACTAACATGCTTACCTTCTGGACAGTGGAGATGGCGGTACTGTCGCTCTTGTCTGTGAGGGTGAACTTCCTGCGCAGAGCCGATTCTACTTCCTGTTCCTGTTGGCTTGGGAGAGAGAGAGCAGGAACGCCCTGTACTGAGGGCTATGCAGAATCCACTGGGGCAAGAATCACATCCTGGGGTTCGAAGTCATTCAGGTGGGGCTGTTTACCCCAAACTGCTTGGGGAAGACCCTGACCCACATCCCCACCTGGCCATCCCTTACATCTGCACATGCCCAGTGCGCCTGCTCCAAGCTGACATTTCTCAAGGACTGTAGGTCTAACTTGGAACTGTGAGCCCTTACCTAGGTGCTGTCTCCTCCAGGCCCCTGGGAAGCAGGTGGCTACACCTCAGCCCCTCCTCACGCCCCCATCTACAACCCACACAGAGCTCTCGGGTTGTTGTGTCTGCACCCAAATAAAAACCACAAATGTGCCCAGACAAGGGGTAGGGCACCTACAGGGCTGGCACTCCATAAATACCTTCTGCCTGATGAATGAACTCAGGAAATCTCCACTGCTCGGCCCCCGCCCCACCCCCAACGGAGGACCCTGCTAAGGCGGAGCCCTGGGAAACAAGAGCCCTGGCCGTGGGCATGGAGGATGGCACTGTGGCGTGGGGTGTGGAGGGGTGTGCAAGCGCCTCACCTCAGAACCACCCGGAACTGGTTGAAGACCTCCTGGATCTGTCTGAGGTTGATGATCTGGAGAGGGGGCAGGGAGGTGGTCAGACCCTGGGCACCCAGGACCACGCTGCGTCCACGTCTGTGGGGGATCAGGCCCAACTGATGCCGAGCGTGCCATCTCAAGAAGGTGACATCTGGGATCAGGGCAGCCTCCCCTGGTTCATGGGCAGTTTTGATGCAGAGCTCACCGAAGCGTGAAGCCTTTTTTTTTTTCTAAGGGGACACTTCCTTAAAAGGGAAATAAATGGCTTTTACTCTTGAAAATCAAAGAGCCTTCCTGGGTCCAGGGTCCAGCGTGATGGCTTAATTGACTAACCCTCCCCCTTCAAGCACTACGATCCAAAATGGACGCCTGTTCGGGTCCCAGCTGTTACACTCCCAGTCCAGCTCCCTGCTTATGGCCTGGGGGACAGCCCAAAGCCTTGGGACCTTACATCCATATGGGAACCCAGTAGAAGTTCTTGGCTCCTGGCTCCTGACTTCAGATCAGCTCAGTTCTGGCCATTACGGCCATTTAGAGAGTGAACTGAGTTATGGAGAATCTTTTTCTCTGTCTCTTCTCTCTGTAAATCTGCCTTTCCAATATAAATAAATAAATAAGTTGTCCAGTTTTTTCTGTTCTCCTATGACACCAAATGAGCTGCCATGTTCTCCTTTTACAACAGGGCCTGTTTAGCCTTTTTCACTAAGTAGGACATTTTCTTGCAGGTGAGCTCAAGGACCAGGGCCAGGCAACCAAAGCCCTGCCAGATCCCCCATGCCTGAGACTCACAAACCGGACATCCACTAGTAAGCAGGTTCCAGGCCCCGGGCCAGGGGATCCAAGCCCCACCAGGTCTCCCACTGCTGGGACTCATAAATCCGGCACCCACCTTGAGGAAGGACCCAGGACCCAGGACAGGTAATCCGAGCCCCATCAGATCCCCCACCCCTGGGGCTCACAGACCCAACACTTATCTAGAAGGTGGGCTCCGGGACTTGGGCCAGATGACCCAAGCCCCACTGGATCCCCCATCCCCAGGGCTCACAAATCCAGCTGCCATCATTCAGATGACCTCTAGGACCTGAGCCAAGCTACCCGAGCCCTGTCAGATCCCCTGTCCCTGGGTCCAGGCTGGCATGACTCACCTCACCTCAGCATCCATAATCTTATTGCACAGAATGGCCTGGTCAAACCTGCTTCCTGTTACAACTCCTGTTGGTGGATGCTGCAGCCCAGCCCAGTCTGATTGCTATTCTGGCCCTAATGTGAACTGGCTGATGTTGTGGCCCGATCTGGTTCCTCCTGCCCCCTGTCCTGGTTCTCAGATCTGCCAGTGGGTGTTACACGCTGGCCCAGACTGGTCTGGCCCCAGACCTGACCCACATGTATGCCGGTGAGTACGTTAACCTGGTGTGGCCTGGGCTGCTCCTTTCCTTGCTTGTTGCATTCACCTGCATTGACTGTGTCCCAATGAAGGAGTTTCCCAAGTTCCTCCATCAAGACTCCTCCTAGTTGCAGTTCTCACACACACTAGTGGGTCCTTGGCCCAGGCTGACTTTGTCCATATCCTGTCCTGGCAAGAACAGTGGTCTTGCTCAACTGGCCCCCACCCATTCTGGTTCTTGCTGTTGGGTGTTGCAGCCTAGCGATACCTGGTCCATGCCCAGACATAGTTTTCATGTGGTTCAGCGGGAGTCAAGATCTAGCCCACCCTGTTCTACATGCAATCTGGTTCTCATGAGTACCAGTGTGGGCTGGAGCCTAGCCCAATCTGTTGCTTCCCAGACTCAGTGCACAACCATGCTGGTGGAGGCTGAAGCCATGTCCAGCCCAGCTTCCTGCCCCCATTCCTACTCTCAGCATTACCAGTGGGAATGCCGTCTCAGCTGGGGCATACCCTTAGCTCCCCAGCAGGGCCTGTTCCCATCCACAGTTCTTGGGCCCTAATGCCAGGAGCCTAGAACTCCATGTAGGTTTCCCGCATGGGTGGCAGGGACTCATGTACTTTAGCCATCACCTGCTGCCTCCCAGGGAGCATATCAACAGGAAGCTGGAACTGGAAACAAAGCCAGGACTGGAGCCCAGGCACTCCGAGAGGGGATGCTGGGGTCCCCGCAAACATCTTAGCCACTGAACTGAGGCCTCCGCTGCCCACCTGCTCTCTAAGACTAAAGTTCTAAGTGAATCTATCTCCTCGGCTCTCTGCTGCTCCCCAGACATCGTGCCGTCTACACAGGGAGCCCATTTCTGAGCCTTTCTGGTAGGACACAGACACACACAGCAACTGTGACTGCAGCAAGTTTGTCAACATCCCTTGTGGCCCCCAGTCGTCACACAAGCCCCAACCCACCCTCACCGGGCAGGCCTGAAGAGCCCACTCCCCAGGAGTGCAGGCCTGCCTTGTGCAGCTGCCTGGTGGCCTTCATGGTACAAACAGGATGCATCTGTCCCCAAGGGTCCCCTTCCTGATCCATGTGGGCCCAGGACCTGCCCTGCAGTCAAGCAAGGCAGCCGCCAACCCCTAACAGCCTCTTGTCGCATGTGTGGGAGGGACAGTCGTCAGTAAGCCTTGCTCACTGCTCCTCACGCACAGCTGTCGGACATGAGGTGAGCATGGTGCCTGTGGCCACTCAGTGAGGATGGTGAGGTCACAGCTCAGGTGGGTGGCCTTGAGCTCTCAAGACTGACCACCTCCTGTACCACATGTTCTCAAGGCCACCAGCCTCTGTCCAACCCCACATCCTTGTAACCCTTAGGCCTCATGTAACATGAGGCCGTGGTGGACTGAAGGCCCCTGACCCCCAGTTCCCCTCTCCGCACCGTGCCCACATGTAGAAAGTGTCCCCAGGACAGGGAGGCCCAGGCTGGCTGAGCGTGGGGTTCCTGTGGAGGGGCTCCTTACGTCGATCTCGTCCAGTGTTCCCTCCAGGTACCTCCGCACCTGGGAGTTGATCTCGGCGATCTGCATTTCATTCATGGGGTCGTAGGTCACGAGCGTGCGGTTAGCCTTGAATGAGAATGGAGAACGAGTGGCTGAGCAATGGGGACCTGAGCCCAGGTGGGAGCAGCATGTGGGGAGGTTGGGCACAGGCCTGAGCTGGCTCTGTTCCTTCCCCATCCGCCCCATCCAGTCCTGACCCCCAGGTCGGGGGCTTAAAGACTTAAATCCATGTTGCTGGCCCCAGGTCCTCTAGTCTTCCCCTATTCTGGGTGTCTTACCAGGCTGTCATGGATGGCCAACTCTTGCTTTAGCAGCTCCACTTCCTTCCCCAGGTTCTTGACCATTCGCTGCCAGAAAACCATGCCGAGGGGACAGGGGATGAGGGAAAGGGTCATCAGAGAAGCCACCTGCCTCTTCCACATCAAGTGTACAACTCTTCAGTCTGTGCCCCAGCATCCTGGCACGCCTCTGGTACCTCATAGGCTATGCCCTCAGCTTCTGGGGTGTCCCCCCAACTGGGGTGAGTGTGGGCTCTCAGCAGCCCCTCATTCTTGGCTTCTTCCAGCAGGGAGACACTAGCCTCTGGGATCCGGGTTCCTCCCACTCTGCCAGGACAGTGGCCACTTCTAGATGGTTCCCGTGGTCCCCGGGGTGCAGCCATGGTGTAGGCCACTTACCCCACCCCAAACCATCCCAGTATCCCCGCTGATGCCTGCTGCTTGCTCGCAGCATAGCAAGCACATATCTGCACTCACACCTGCGCGTCCCCAGGGGCGTCTACAGGAGAACGCATGGTCTCGGGCCTCTGTCCCCACCACCTCCTCTCTATTGCTCTCCTGGGTGCAGCCCTTGTCCACCAGGCTGGGAGATTCCCCCCACCAAGCCTACCTGTCCCCTGTGCCTCTGGCTGCATCTCTCAGGCACATGCATGGCTCTTGGCTCAAATCTCATTACATCTTGGTCCACAGCCTTCTGACCTAACTGTGACTCCCCACCCAGCATCTTTCATAAAAACCTTGCTCTCCCCTATTTCTTGGTAATGTCTCACCTTCTAACTTGCTCTAGCCCAAGGCTATGTACTAGAACTCTCTATGGGGATGGAAGTGCTCTGTATGTATGCTGTCCAGTTAGGGCAGGCACAAAAGCCATCCCTCAGTCTTCTGCAGGTAATACTTCACAGGATCGCAGGTTGAGGGCGGGGGGGGGGGGCGGGCGAGGCATCTCCTCAGTCAACTTTGGCCCAGCGCGGACAGCTAGTCAGACAGCTACAGATCTGGTGGCAGAGGCAGACTGGGAGGGTCTTGTCCCTTGCATGCTGCCAGTCCCACCAGACAGGTTCACTCTGCAGGAGTGACGACCACTCACTGAGAACAGGCTGAAGACGGAGACGACCATGCAGACAACCTGGGGACATGGGCCAGCAGTCTGGGGACAGTGGCTGCCAAAACAGCACCCCACTTCTCTCTCAAGAGAGCTTGTGGTTATGGAGAAGAGTGCTGATCAGCAAGATCACCACCACATGCATGCTGAGTGATGCATGGACATGGCTGTCGGGGACCAGCCAAGGCACCAAAGGTCAGATACACCAGGTCCACCCCACTGGGTGCAAAGGTCCTGTGCTCAAGTAGGACACACACCAAGGATAACAGGACCTTCAGAATCCGGGACTGCAGGGGCCCGTGCCAGGCTGGCTCTAGGCGTGCCTCCTGTTAAAGGAGTGATCCGAGCAACCTGCCCCCCATGCCTGGCCCTTTCCTACCTCGGCATCGTACTTTTCGTTGATGGCGGGCTCCGTGGTGACTAGCTTCATCCTGCTGGCGAAGCGCAGCGAGGACAGCTGAAACACAGAGCTGGTGGCCGTCACAGGGCTCTGCAAAGCGGGGAGACCTCCCCATCCATACGCACTCCCCAGGGACCTGCCTGCCTGGTGCAGGGATACAGTTAAGAAGGACACCTGACCTTGTGTCTAGCTCTTCACTTGACACCGATAGTCACCCAGTTCTGGGCTTCCAATCCAGGGCTCCCCATGGGAAAGGCGGCCACCTTTCCCAGCATGGCAGCCTGAAGGCTCCTACTTGGTTATGAGTTGAGACCAGGAGTCTCCCAAGGCCATCCCTGGGGAGGCTGCTGACATGTCATTGGCTGGCGCCCCAAGGCCCCAGGGGGCTGAGGGCAGGAACAGACCACTGGGCACACAACTAGAAGGCCATTTCCTGCCCTGGCAAGGACGCAGTTCCCCAAACAGCACTGTGCAGATGGTTGGCCTGGTTATGTGCCTTAAACCACCACACCTGAGGTAGGCAGTCATGTGACCACTCTCCTCGCCTGTTCACAAAACAGCCTCTGTGCCTCCGAGCGCTCCCCTCCCCAGGCCCTCTGGGACCAGCTGCCCACTGTACACTTACTGCTGAGAACCACACCCTGGGCCACAGTTTTGCCTTTCTTCAGCCACCTGCAGGAGGCCAGCTGGGGCCTCGCCTGCCCTTAACTGCCCTGGGCCCATCCTGATATTTCCTTCCTTCTTCTTCCCCGAGTCCCTTTGGGTGGCAACAAGATGTCCCTAGCAGGGTCACACCTTGTCCATATCACTTGTGCTGGGAAAACCTCTGCTGGCCCCATCGCTCCACTCCTGAGCTGACCCAAGGCTCCTCTAGACCGTGGCTTCCATTTGGGCTCTTTCTTCCTAGGCTGGGGACACTAGGGCCCAAGGCCATGTGCATCCTGGCTCTTCTGAGCCACTCCCCTCCCCTACCATCACCTGGTGCATGGCAGGTGCCTAGCACTTATCTCCTTGGATAGTCCAGAGCCATGCCCTGGACACTGCATGATGTTTCCAAGATGTTGGGATATGTGTGGTCAGAACAAAGACTTGACTTGTGTTCTCTATCCCACATCAGGGGAACAGCCCCTGCCCCCAGCAAGCTGGCTCCCAGTCCACCTGCCTCCTGCCTGGCTCGTTGCCCCGCAGCACAACTTGGGCTTGGGGCTTTGCATCCTGGCTCTGGATGTCTTCAGCTTGGACTCATCCCCTGGCACCGCTCCCTGACTCCAGACAGTGCCTGTGGCCAGTGTGAAGCTTGGTCAACCCTGGCGCCCGGGTGCAATGGGGGAATTTCAGCCACTGCCACAGCCTTCACACACCGTTTCTTCCAACTGGGCAGCTTCTCCGTGGATGTTTGCCACCAAGACCATGTTGCAGTTTCCCCCTGTGGGGTGCAGGACACAGAAGGGCCATGAACCATGTGGAGTTTCTGCTAGCAACTCCTGTGGAGCTGGTGGGGTCTGGTAAGGTATGAATGTTCAACCCCACAAAACCCACATATCAAGGCCCTGCTCCCCAGTGTGATGGCATTCCAGGGCAGGGCTTTGGGAGGTAAGGAGGCATAGAGAGGGTCATGAGGGTGGGCTCTCATGATGGGATCTACGTCTTTTATGCAAGGAGAGAGATAGGAGCCTTCTCTCACTTTCCATGTGATGTTACAGTGAGAAGGTGCTGTCTGCCAGGTGGGAAGAGGGTTCGTACCAGCAACTGAACCTGCTGCCCCCTTGCCCTTGATCTTCCCACCTCCACAACTTTAAGAAAGAAGTGTCTGCTGTGAAAGTGACCAGCTCTAAGACAGGGTTAGCAGGAACATGGTCAAGTCTGTGGAGGCTGGGAAGACGGAGTGAAGAGGGCATGACCACTGGATGTTCCTAAAAGGAGTTGGGAGAGGACACTCTGCTAACAGTAAGATCCAGTGACCGTATGGTCAGGTCCAACGCGGAGGCTTGGGATGTCTGTTCAGGAGCCAGCACAGAAAAAGCCCTGCCCCCAGGTCTCCAGTGTCAGGCAGGATTCGTCCAGCTGTTTGGGCATGAGAGGGGAGGGCAGGTGAACATTCCAATGGAGGCTGGGAGGAGAGACCAGCCCCTGCGTGTCAGGGGTGTGAGAAAAGGGCCTGCAGTGCTGGATTCAGCCTCTTCAAGAGTGGCTGCAGGGGAGTCCACAGCATGGAGAGGGAGTGGTTCTGGGGGCCCCAGGATTGAGGTGTGTGTTTGTGTTTTCCAGGTCTGTCCCTCCTGCCCCATGGCATCGCACAGACCACACCCTCACCTAACGAGTCCTTCAGGGCATGGGTGAGCTTGCACTGTCGAAAGGGGATGTAATCCCGCTTCTGGTCCCCTAGGGCGATGATGGCCTGCTCCAGGAACGACAGTGACTTGTTGATATAGGTGGCTTCCTTTAGGACTTGGCCATCGGACTAGAAACCAAAGAACAGCTGTGCTCACTCCATACCAGCCTGGTGAGCAGGGTGGTACTCTCCTGCTCCCGATGATGCTGCAGGGCCTTCCAAGAGCCCTCTGCATCTTCCCGCCAAATCAGGGGATTGCATTCCCTGGTGGGTTCTGCTGAAACTCAGAGGAACACTCAGGAAGTTTGTGTGAGGGTGAATCTCACACACAAGGGTAAATATGCGTCACCAAACAGACACCTGAGCATCACACCCTGCACACACACGTGCTGACACCTTCATATGGCTGCACACACTCCTGAGACTACTTGTATGAGCACGCACACACAGATTGTCCTTGACAATGCCACGTTCGTGTACACACACTGAGATGTATTCAACTAGCTCCAAGCACCCCCTCGGGCACCCACCGAGTGCCAGGCACCCCTCTGAGAATTTAGGTGGCATCATCTCCCTCCATGTTTACCAAAGTCCTGTGAGGTAGGACCTGCCGCTGCTGCACCAGTGCTCACTCTGTCCCTGCAGCGAGCCCACATGCTCCACTTGGCTTGCTCAGGCCTGTGCTCAAAGACACCTGAGCAGGGACAGTCCACGTGTGCAGGCAGCATGGACTCCAGGCTGGAGACAGAACCTGCACTTGCTGAGAAAGAATCCCAAGCTCCCCTCACTTACCCCAGACTTGCCCAGCCTCTCGGAGCCTGCCAGGTCCACCAGGTTGATTTTGGAAGTGATGTACTTTTCATCTGATAAGGTCCAAGAACGAGCCTACAAAACACGCAAAGCAAAATGAGACTGTCAGGAAAGGTGGCTGGGAGATGCTCAGACCCCAGCTCGGAGTGTCTGGGTTTGAGTTCTGGCCCCAGTCCTCTTCCAGCCTCCTCCTAATGCACACCCTGGGAGGCAGCGGTGGTGATGCCTTCAGTACCTGGGTCCCTTATGCCCAGGGAGTTCCTGGCTTCTGGCCCAGTTCTGGCTGTTGTGGGCTTTTGGGGAAGGAACCAGTGGACAGGAGGTCTCTGTCATTACAACAGCTAGACATTAAAAAGAAGCACCCACAGGAATCAACCTCTTGGTCCAGTCTGATCGTAGAACTTACACCCACCTCCACGTAGATGGTGAAAATGCAATGCGACCTGGATGAGTTTTTGTTCATCATGTGGGAGGCTACCATCCTGTTGGTTTCTCCCTGAAGAAGAAGGGAAATGTGGTTAACCGTTGGAAAGATTAAATGACAAGCCATTTGGGTCATTTTTTAAAGACATTACTGAGTCTTCCAGGCAACCCCCCATTACAAAACTATGAGGAAGGCTCTCTGCATTTTAAGTAAATGAAAATAAACACATAATAAAACACATTTTAAGAAGTAGAGAGGGGGACTGGCATTGCAGGGGAGTGGGTTAAGCTGCCACCTGCAATTCCAGCATCCTAAATGGCACAGATTTGAATTCCACCAATCCCTGGGGTTTAAGAGGTGAACCAGTGGGTGGGAGATCTCTGTCTCTTCCTCTCTATCTGGGATTCTGTGTTTCAGATAAATAAGTTAACTTCAAAAAGAGAGGTTCTGGATTAGTAACATCCTCTAGGTTCCTGACGGGAAAACAAAGGCCAGCGGAAGTGATACATTCCTAATGACACAGCCTGAAGCGAACAGAGCATCTGGACACAGCACGAAACTCCTGGAAGCCAGGTGCCCTCAGCCAGGCACAGAACCTCACAGTGGCAGGAAGTTGAGCCTGCTTAATACGTTTAAGGAAGAAAAATCAAGATAAGAGGAATGAGTAAAATTCTATTTCTATCAAATGACTGAATTTTAAGAGGCGATGACAGGTTCATCTGTTGGAAAGGGAAATGGGAAACTAGAAATTAAAATCAAAAGGTTCCCTAGGGAGGTAGGTAACATGAACAAGTAGTTAAAAGACCTGGAAGACAGAGTGAAAAGACAGAAGTATGTCTAAACAAACACTCAAGGGGAGATACATGAACTGGTGCCTGAATGGGACGCCAGCACTGCAGGCTGAGGGTTAGCTTGCCACAGCACTGTGCTGCACTTACCCACCCCACCCCATGCCTTTTTAATCACTAATGTTTTTCCATGGCCTGCATGTATTCCATTTGGGTTCTCTGTTCATTAATCAACAGGTTTTCGGTTACTTCCTGGTTTTGGCTGTGATGAATAATGCTGCCTTTGCTTGTATAGATGTATACCTTCATTTCTCATTGGTAGATACTTAAGAGTAAAACTGCTAGGGCCTATGATGAATTTTTTAAGATTTATTTATTTTTATTGGAAAATCAAACCTACAGAGAGAAAGACCCTCCATCTGCTGGCTCCCTCCTCAACGGTTGGAGCTGAGCTGATCCAAAGCCAGGAGCCAGGAGCTTCCTCAGGGCCTTCCCCACAGGTACAGGGATGAGACTCTTAACTTTTCAGCAAGCTGCCAACATGGTTACACCATTTTACATTCATACCTGCAGTATATGAACACCTGCCTATGCCTTATTTTTTCTCATAATTTACAGGAGCTTTTATAAACCAATGATATCGTGTTCACTTTTCATGAATATAACAAAATACCTGGGGCTACTCCTAACTCCGCAAGGACAAAGGGATTATTTAGATCTTTATTTTGGAGCTTCAAGGCCATAGCTGGGCAGCCCCATTGGATTTTTTTTTAAGATTTATTTTTTTATTTTTATTACAAAGTCAGATATACTGAGAGGAGGAGAGATGGAGAGGAAGTGGAGCCACCGGGATTAGAACCAGCGGCCATATGGGATCAAGGCGAGGACCTTAGCCACTAGGCCACGCTGCCGAGCCCCCCATTGGATTTTTATCCAGTGAGGACAACAGATAGTGGAGCTAGAGTGTGTGTGGAGGGAGGATCATGCGGTATGCCAGGAACCTACAGTCAGGGTTTGTAACAACCTTCTTGGGAGAGCTACCTTCGGAGGACCTACCCCCATGGCCTAAAGACCTCCTACTGTCCCCAGCTTTGCACCACTTCCCAATAGTGCCACCTTGATGACCCAGCCTTTAATACAGGGGTCTTTGGGGGGCATATTAACCATCCACACACCAGCTTATAAAAGGAAGAAGTGTATATTGGTAAATGGCCCTGCGTTCACGGTGCTGGCTGGCCCCTGAAGAGTCCTGAGGTGGCCCAGGGGCACGTAGAAAGAAAAAAGGAACAAGCATGTTTGTCTGCCTCGGTGAGGTCATCAGGATTCAAGGATAGGTCATTCACCAGGATGACGTAAGCCAACCTAATTGCTCTCAGAAGTCCACACCTCCACATAGCAGAACTGGACTAAGTGTCTGCTATCTTAACACCAATAACACAAGACTTTTGGGATTAAACTGCACATAGCCGAGTCCAAACCATAGCAGGTATTAATCCTTTTTTTCTGTAGCAAACGTATTCATGATTTCATGTGAACTAACAAAAAAGGGGTCATAAGAATGACCTTCATTATGCAAACAAATAACTGCCCAGGGGAAAAGAGACAGGAAGGAAATAAGTTAAAATATGTATTGTTGATATCCTGTGTAAAGACAATATTATGAAATATTTTTGATACTGTGTATCTTTACAATCTGAGCTTGCTAAGAAGGCATATGCAGTTCTCACTCTGTTTATCACAGTACATAACCAATGAAGGAGGGAAGGGGAAGGAATGGGGGGTCCCTTAGAATCGGTCATCTCACCTCAAACAGGCAGCTGAGTGCGTCCTCCTCCTGACTGGTGAGGTGGACTGACAAGCCCTTAATGAAGACTCCTTGAGGCTTTTCCACGATGGTCATTGGTGTGACAGAAGGCTCCACGTAGGGCAGAGTGGACAACAGATCAAAGAGGTTCTCGTTATAGATTTCCAAGTAGGAAACACTCACGGTGATGGCATGTGTGGGGCGTTCTTTGATCATCCTAAAAACCTACAGGGAGGAAGGGACGGCAGTCAGCAGGAGCCAACTCGTGCTGGGGAAACTCTCACTTTAGGAAGGAATATGGAGAAGTGCAAGGAAATTCTTGACCTAAATGTATTTACAGCCCATCTATTGGTGTGACGTTCAGCATCTGTTAACTTCAGCAACTGTTACTGTGACTGGCCCAAAAGGTGACATCTGTCATTTGTGTGATGGGTTTTTGAGGCTCGACAGACTGTTCTGAAGATGTGCAGACAGGATGAGTATGAAGGACTCTCGGTGAACATCTCTTAGCTTACAGGGTCTCAGTATTTATTCGCCTCTCTTGTATCTGTTATTTAATTCTGTCCTCAGTGACTTCTGCAGCGCAGGGGCTATAACGGTGTGTGGAAGGTTCCATGCAGCCAAAACCTTTGTCTGTGACCACTTGGCTAGCAAGGGGAGAAGCCAAGCCAGAGCACAGTCTTTCAAATCCCAGCACCCTTTGGACTGGTCCTTCCCCCTCCCTAGACCTTCATTTCCTTATCTGGCAAACAGGGAATTGGCTGGACAATCCAGAGGTCCTACCTGCATCTGAGACTTGAGATCTGTGCTGTCTGAAACGGTGCCACAAGCCACAGATGCCTGCTGAGCACGTGAAATGTGGCCAGTGGCCCCGGAATGAGGCTTACATTTTTATGCTTAAAAGTTAAAGCACAGTCCAGTCATCGGTAAGTTTTTAAGTATGTCTGAGACCACTTGGGTATGTAAATCTACTTTATCACACTGAAGTCTAATATAACCTCAATTTGACTATGTGAGCAATATTAAAAACAAAATGAAATTTTAAAAAACCCCTCAATGCGGATCAAATATTTTTAAGGAGTATTTGGTGTCTAAGTTGAGATGTGCTCCAAGGATTAACATTAAATTTCAAAGACACTATAAGAAAAAAAAATGATAAAATACCTCACTAGCTTTTATATTGATTGCATATGGAAATTATATGTAAATGTTGGGTCTGCTGATTTAAAATACATTGTTAAGATCAATTTCCCCTATTTTTCTTTTTACAATGCAGTCTGCAATAGGCCATCCATTGTATTTCTACTTGAGTGCCAGTGGGTGAGAAAACCCAGGTCTAAGACGCTGAGATGCTGCAGCTCTGGTAAAGGGAGGACACTGTTACCGACTCCGCATGGCCGGCTGACATCCTACTGGACTACTAATGCTTCTAACGGGACAGTGCCGTCAAGACAGGGACACTCACCAGGAACAGGCCTTTTGCCTTCTACCTCCGACCAGAAGGTCCTCACAGAACCCAAGCCACCCTGTCTTCAGTTGTATTTCCAAGGACCCCAGGGCTGACAGTCCTGCTGTTGGCCTTTGCTGATTCAGGGGCTGTGCTAGTGAAAGAAGCCAGAGCAACCCAATATAGAAGCTCTGTAGAGTCCTTACTCCCTCTGAGGGTCCCCAAGTCCTTAATTACAGGCTCACATACTAACATGAGAAAAACAGGATCAGGACACACATGGGTCTGAACCAGAAACTCAACTTCCTGAGGCCTCTGGTTCTACCACCTCCACTACCACTAATATCCAGCCATGTGTATCATATCTTTGGTACCAACACCAGCTGCAAATCCTTTGAGGGCTGGACCCCACTATTCTAGTAGCTGGCCTTAGGTGGGCAGTATTTATTGCAGACAGGGGACCAACGTGCCATCCCTCCCGTGAGCCCCTTCTCTACCTGCTGCAGGGCACGAGGGAGGATCCCCCGGTGCTTGTAATTCTTAGCTGCCCCCGTCATGGTGTAAGTCTTGCCAGCTCCTGTCTGCCCATAACACATGATGGTGCCTGCAAAATGTTTCAAAACATGTCTCCATGACACTCAGGAAAATAATTCCAAGGATAGTTACCCCATCCCCCAGCATGCCCGGGGCCAGCCAGGACCCATGGTGTGTGTGGGGGGCAGTGTGAGCAGCCAGGCACATTAAGAATTCCACAATGGAGGAGTTTGGGTGGACAGGGAACAGGAACCTCACTGGTTACAACAGACATCTGCCCAGAATCTATGGTCTACACAATGCCCTAATGTCCCCATTGCCAAGAGATGTGCTGGCCTCAGGACTTCTATTTTATTTTATTTTTCAGAACTTATTCATTTAAAAGAGTTAAGAGAAAGGATCCTTTGCTTGCTAGTTCTCCCCCAAATGGCCATAACAGCCAGGCTGGGCCAAGTGAAATCAGGAACTCCATTTGGGTCCCTCACAGGGGTGGTATGGCCCAAGCACTTGGGCCACCTTCCCAGGAGCACTAACAGGGAGTTATATGGGAAGTAGAGTAGCCAGAACTTGAACCACAACTTATGTGGGATGTGGTGTCACAGGCAGCGACTTAACCCACTGTACCATAATGCTGGCCCCTGACCCTGGGACTTTGGAGAGCATGGAATCACAGGAAACAGAAGAACTGGAACTTTTCCTAAAATGATGAAGTGGGAAAAGGGTGCATCAGCCCTTTTCTAGCAATACCATGAGCTGCCAGGATCTCAAGGCTGGAAGAAGGCACCAACTTGCACAGAGAGGCAAAAAGGGCTTTCAAACCTCCAGGAGATGGTGTGGCAAGGGCACTTCATGCCAGGGGTGAAAATTCTCCGTAGACTCTAAGTTGGGTCTTCTGGTATCAGGTACCACAGTACCCAACGGGGCTCCAGGCCCATAAATGGACTACCATGACCAGACCATGAGCTGGCACCATTGCCCATACTTTCATTTGTTCGTCTTACACCGTTATGTCTACCACCCCCACCCTGGGGTCCACCTGCTCTTCCTCTTGGCTTAGGCAGCTTGAGCTGGATCCCATCTCAAAGGTTGCTGCTAGGCATTGACATAGCAGACCTGGAGAGGCAACCGGGGGCTGTGGGAGCCACATTTGCCTTTGTCCCACACATGCTTTGGTTCCTGTAATTGGCCAGTTTGACACAAGGGTCCCAAACTCAGCATTGGAATTGGAGCCAGAAACAATTTCTAATGGAGTCCCATGTGATGGCTGCCCATGGTACTGGAGGGGAGAGGCTGGATCCTGACAAGTTGCTCAGACTTCAGCCCGGAACAGGGAGTGACCACAGGAGCCAGTTATGTCACTGGCCTGGCAGGATTCCAGCCGACCAATGACACACCTGAATGGACATTCCTTACCTAACGAGGGCACAGGCAACACCTTTGCCAGCCCCCATGTCCAGAGGGGTATGAGATTCCCCAACACATTTCTCAGCCCACCTTTTTCACTTCATTCCTCTTCCCTCTGCACTGAGCGAAGGTGGCCCAGAGCAGATTTTCCAGTAAAGCTTTCATTACAACTTTGGACAACTTGCTGGTATTGTTCCACTAGCGGGCAGTTGGTGGTCATCATCCAACCCATGTTCCTCTGGTTCCTGGATGTCTGTATCTTGGGAATGTTTTCAGCTGTTATTTCATCAAATGGATTTTCTATGACTTCTCAGTCTTCTTCATCTTTAGGGTGGCCACCAAACTTTAGGTGTTTAGTGGTATGACAAAGGTCTGGGAGGCTGCCATCATTCTTGGCTCAGCCAGGAGTATTTCCTAAGATCAGTGTTCAATTTCACTTTCTTCTGCTTGACCAGTTTCTTATTGAGGTTTAACTTGCTGAGTTCTTCCTTTCCAAGACCTGCTTGGTTGTTTCATAAAGATCTCTCTGCTGAATTTCTCATTGCTTTCCTAATTTCTTTGAACTGTGTTCTCTTATATGTCTGAATTTTCAAAACAATCCTTCTTTTGAATTATTTATCTGGCATTTTGTCAATCTCATTTGGAGTGTGCTGATAGTTACTGAGTTCTTTGGAGGCAACACACACTTTCATTTATTTAATTTAAAGATTTATTTATTTTTATTGGAAAGGAAGATTTACAGAGAGAAGAGACAGAAATATCTTCCATCTGCTGGTTCACACCCTAAGTGGCCATAAGGCTGGAGCTGAGCCACTCTGAAGCCAGGCGCCAGTTTTTTCTGGGTCTCCCATGTGGGTGCAGGGTCCCAAATCTTTGGGTCATACTTCCACTGCTTTCCCATGCCATAATCAGGGAGGTGGATGGGAAGTGGAATAGCTGGGACACAAACTGGTGCCCATATGGGATTCCTGAGCCTGTAAGGTAGGGGATTAGCCAAACAAACACCAGCTGGGCCCATGCTTTTTTCCCCCTAAACTTCTTATGTCCCTGCATTGATATTTCTGCATACGATGAATATGTTCTCTTTCTGAAGTTGTTAATAACATTTATTTGAACAGCTGACATGGACACAGAAGGTGAGAATGTGCAACAGTCTCTACCACTTGTGTAAGTTGTCTTTCATAGTAAATGGCTTTCTCTTGAGGGTGCCTCCCCTAGCTGTGCTCCAAGCCTGTGACATCTGCGGGAGTCTCGAGTCACTAGGGTGCCAGCATCTGTGGCTATGGGGTCCACTGGGTGCTCCTGTCACAGTTTTCCTCTGTAACAGGGCGCCTCAGCAGCCAGGCAGTCATGGTTGCAGGTGTCTGCTGCCCTTTATTCCACTCTAGGCATCCATGTCTCGTTAGAGTTCCCCACTCTCACTTGCCCCCTGCAAGGGGAGAGTTCTGGTGCCATTCACCTTGTTCACCTGGTTCTTCTTTATGGAGGGGGCGGTGGCTAGTGCGGAGGCCTCTACTTGGCCGTCCTGCCAGTCCTCTGACACAGCCTGTCAGCCCAACTTGAGGAGCAGGAAGGAGGTGCTTCTACTGAGTCTAGACTTGGGGCCCATGTGGTGCTGGGGCTCCTGAGACCCACCCTGACTGTCCCGGGGCATCGCTTCCCGTTTTCACCTGCCCAGGGCTACATCCCCAAGTCGGTGAGAATATCACACCAACAGACACAGCAAGGGCAAATCACAACATGAAATCTACTCTTGCTGGCTGTCAAGCACAAAACTTCAAACGTCCCAAACGGGGAACGGTCCAGTCAGCAGTCACAACATGGCAAAGTCTACAAACTGAGATAAGAGTCTTTTAAAGGACTCCTAACACTTCCAAGATTTTAAAAGAACCTTAAATAAAGTTAAAACCAACAAGCCTGCCTGTATTACTTTCCCTATAAAGAAGCTAATTTTAAAAAATTACTTGAAACGTAGAGAGAGATGTCAACACCTTCTGTCCAATGGCTTATACTGGCATTCAATCCAGGTTTTCCACATGGATGGCAGGGACCCAAGAGCTTGAGCTATTGCCTGCTGCTAAAGTATACTCCTAGGGTGCACTTTAGTGGGAAGCTGGAATTGGGAGAGGAGCCGGGAGTTTAACCCAGGCACTTGAATATAGGGCATGGAAGTCCCAAAGGTGTCTTAACTACTTGTCTCCATTTTTCAATTTATTAAGAAAATTAAATATTGTTTAAGCTTTTTGGCAATAATGTAAATAATCCCATGTGACAATGTGAAGAGTACATTGGTTGTGCTGTTAGAATAACAGAAAAAGCTCCTAGTGGGTAGCTGAGAGAAAAAAGTTTGGGCTTCGGGCCCAGCGGCGTGGCCTAGCGGCTAAAGTACTCACCTTGAATGCCCCGGGATCCCATATGGGCACCGGTTCTAATCTCAGCAGCTCCACTTCCCATCCAGCTCCCTGCTGGTGGCCTGGGAAAGCAGTGGAGGACAGCCCAAGGCTTTGGGACACTGCACCCGCGTGGGAGACCTGGAAGAGGCTCCTGGTTCCCGGCATCGGATCGGCGCCCATCGGCCCATTGCAGCTCACTTGGGGAGTGAATCATCGGACGGAAGATCTTCCTCTCTGTCTCTCCTCCTCTCTCTGTATATCTGACTTCGTAATAAAAAAAAAAAAAAATCTTTAAAAAATAAAAAAAGTTTGGGCTTCTATCAAATGCATCAGAAAAATTTACATTCCAAACTAGTACCTGTGAGATCTTTAACAGAAAAATGCCAAATCCCTGGGAGCTATAAAAAGCCAAGTCTTTCAAAGTTCTGATGAGGGTGAGACCTCAGGGCACTAGATCAAGCCATGTCCACGTCACCAAAAAAAAAGTCCGTTTTCTATCACACCATGATGGAGACAGACAAATCAGCAAACCAATGGTAGGTTAGCAAGGGAGGTTGTATTTTATTTTATTCACCATAAAATCCTGGCACTTTTCCCTCAGGTGCTCAGTTAGATCACCAGTGAACCAACTACGTTACCATTATAGCCGTCGAGGGCCTGGGAAACCACCTCCTGGGCGACTGTCTCGTAGACCAGGTCCTGGGAGGCATCATGGAGAACGCCGTCCAGCTTGAACAACCAGTCTGTCTGCTGGTGGTTGACAACTTCTCTCCTTGTGCCTTTCTTAAAGTGAATACCGATGGTCTGAGGAGACATGGAGAGTGGGGGTGAGGGACTGCAGAGGAGACACAGAGGTATGGGTTTGTCAGGCAGGGACTTCCTGGTATGGGCAGATTCTTGCGGTAGCCTCTGGGATGGGAGAGGGGAACCCACGGGGAAAGGCCACAGGACCCCATGCTGCAAACATCAGGGTGCTGCAGCACCTACCAGTTTCACCCTAGTGTACAGGGTGCTATGTGGCTTGACACCCCCATCGAAGACATGGGCCAAACCAAGTTACCATGTTCTTATTAAACAAGAGTTTGATATGTTTCATAAGGAACAGTGAGCTATGACATGCCTGGGCATAAGCCCCACCCCTCCGGTCATCAGCATGAGGCCTCCCCAGCCACGCCTGTGGGGAGCACTTACTTCCACACACATGCTAGGGGCCAGGGCAATGAGACAGCCACTGCAGACAAGTTTCTCAACTGCCCAGACATACTCGGGCAAATGGAGGGAGTGCAACCTGCTGGGTATCAAGTGGGTACTCGAGGGCATGCCTCCTGATAGTCACTGAGCCAGCAGCTGAATGAGGGACATGCTGGGGAAGGCCAATTCCTCTAACAGTCCAAGGTTCCTGATGGAGACTTCTAATGCAAACAGATTTCTTGCTGAGACCTTATGCTGGCTGCTCGAACCCAGGAGCCAAGGCATGGCCACAACAGGCCCCCCGTGTGTTTGCCAGATGGCACTGCCTAATGCCTACGCTAGCTGAGGGCTCCTGGGATGGAAATGAGGGTGCAGGGTTGGGACAAATCTTTCCATTCTGCATCCAAGTTTCCTCCTCTGCTGTGATGAGCCTAATAGCAATAACTCAAGATGTTCTTACTATCCAACTCCACCCGCCGGGGAAAATGAAATGACAACACAAAGTTGTATAAGCATGGGAAAATGTCCATTTCCATGTCTGGAAAAAAAATGAAGGCAAACTTATTAAACTTCTAAAAAGACAGTGAAAGATGGCAGCCTCATCCATCTTGTTACCGGGCTCGTGAGGGAGTGGTCTTGGCCTCTGGGGTCCATCTGAAGTTTCATCAACTGTGTCTTGGTCCCTGGTGGGCGTGTGGAAACAGGGTCACGCTGCAGCGGCCCGGGCAGCTGAAGGCAGATACACAGCACTTACCTTGTTGTCATCTCCATATGTGATCATCTCATGAGCAAAGTCATCGGTGGGTTTGACACGGACATATGCGTGAACTTTCTTCTTATTATCCATCACGGCTAGAGACAACAGGACCGTGTAAGCACCAGAAGACCGGAAGGGTACCTGCAGCCCTTGTTTTCCCATCCCAGGGAGCATCTTCCTGTCCACCCCTCAGCACTGCAGGGCTCTGCAGGGGACACTGCTCAGCAAGGACCTGTACGGCCCACTCTACGGGCTGCATCACCTGCTGTTACCAACGACCTCAGGGACCTGAACACAGAACAAACAGAACACTCCCGAGTGGCCTAGCCTAAGAGGCTGTTTCTACAAATGTTCCATCTAAGATGTGAATCTAGGTATGTTTTGCTCGACTTACTACACTTTCTTCTAAAAAAAATGACGACTTACTTTAGGACTGATTCTCCTGCAGTAACACATTTGGCTTATGCCTCCTCCTAGGGTACACTTTAACAGGAAGCGGGGCCCCTCTTGCACCACACGGGCTCAGATACAGACGCCCCATGATGTGTTTCATCTAGCCTGTAACTGAGCGTGCTCTCCTCTCATTCTAATGACAGGAAACAGATCACAGCCCTCGCGTCTGGAGCTGTACTACGGTTTCATTATTTCCTTTCCGCTAGCCACAGGTACACCTGTCTTTCCCACTGACACCACTGTAGATAACTACCAAGTACACAAGTACAATAAAACACCAAAATAAATATATAGTGTGGTTTCATGGGATAGGATGGAAGTTTATAAACACAAGTGGTAGGGAGGTAAAATTAAAAAGAAAAAAGATTTTATTTCTTTGAAAGAGGGACAAAGTGAGAAGGGGAGAAACAGAGAAGGAAAGAAATTTTTTATGTGCTGGTTCATTTCCCAAAGGTCTGCAATGGCTGGAACTGGATCAGGCAGAAGCAAGGAGCTGGGAACTCCATCCAGGCTTCCCACAGGGGTGGCTTCCCACAGGGGTGGGAAACAATCTGCTGCTTTCCCAGGCGCATTAGCAGGAAGCTGGATTGAAGTGGAGAAGCTGGGACTCGAACCGTCACTCTGAGAAAGGATGTTGGCGTAAATGATTTTCCAATTCCATGGAGATGTCCCATGATGCAAGGACCCATCTCAAGGCAACAATGAGGCAGAGGCAAGCAGAGAAGGTACCAGAGGAATTAGTGATATGCATGTGGCACAGTGGTTAAGCTGGGTTAATGCCCAGATCGCAGTCAGCTGTCCAACTCCCTGCTCATGTGCCTGGGAAGGTGGTGGACGATGTCCCAAGTGCTTGGGCCTTTGTATCCACGTGAGAGACCTGCTGGCCTCTGCCTAGACCAGCCTGAGCCACGGCAGTCATTTAAGAGTAAACCAGCAGATGGAAGATCTCTCTCTCTCTGCTTTTCAAATAAAATAAATCTTAAAAAGAAAAAAAAAAAAGAGCATGTATTTCTCTTTCCAGGCTCTGGCTAATCCTGAGACACAACAGTGACAGCTCACGTGCTGGGTCCCGCCTATTTCCTTGGGGGACTTGGACTGTGCCCAGTGCTCTTGGCCTGGCCAGGCTGCTGTGGGTGTTTCGGGATGGGAGCCCTTTCTTTGCCTGTCTCTGCCTTTCAAGGGTGCCATGAGAGCAAGCCCATGAGGAATGTAGTTTGGGGGAGCAGGAGACCCATCTGTTTCCCCGAAGCCATCAACCCACAACAGCACGGAGTGGCACAACTGAGTGTCCAGCAACTGCCCTCCCCTCAGGACCTGCCAAATTGTCACCAGGCTCCTGCACACGCAGCCACCCCCAGGCCCCTCTCACACTCAGGCCAAGGCACTGGGCATGCCTGGAATTGTGCCCACCAACGCTGAGCCTTCTCCGTGAGCCACGTCCGCCCTCCTGGGGAACTGCCCCTCAGCTGGGAAGCCTGTGCCATCCTGCCCAGCCTCCCATACTGCTTGCTGGTGCCTCATTACAAGCTGTCGGGGGACAAGCACTGTGCCTTTTCTCTCCCTTTGAGTCCGCCAGCAGAACAATTCCCCGTACAGGGCAGATTCTTGGCTCAAGGTGGCCACTGGTGGGTCCCAAGGGCGCACAATGTCACCCTCCCCCCACGGCACCCCTCGCCCGGAGCCCACAGCCCTGCCCGATGACATCTGGTTTCCAGGTACAGGAAGCCTGCTCAGCCCCCTACCACACCTCCCGTTCGTTCGTACTGCTCTTCTCTTGCAGTAGCAGAGCCTGTGGGAACGTGCCCTCTCCTCCAGGGAATGGACAGAACTGCCGCCAAGCACCCCTGCCGGCTGGGAGGGCAGACTCAGTCCCCTCTGCCGCCGCTCCTGCTCGGATCAGAGGCCTTCCCGGGGAACCCTGCCAGGGACGCCGGCAACAACGCCGGAGGAAGCGGCGCTCGCGACCCCGTCTCCCTCCTCCCCACCCTCCCCGCCCCGGGGGCCTCCCTCGGCCGTCTCCCTCTCTCCACCTCACAAGCTCTCGAGGTGGCCGCGCTCCAGCAGCGCAAAGCTTGTAAACGCCGACAGCTCCGAGTCTCGCGCGCGACTCGGGCGCCCTGTGCACGTCTGCCGGGCTGTGTACGGTCGCCATGGCAACAGGCCGTTTCGAATGAATGCCGGAAGTCTACGAGGTAGCGGAAATGAGAGTCCGCGGTCCTCCATCCAGCATTTAAGGTGAGCTTAGGGCAGCATCTGGGAGACGGGAACAATTAATATGGAAAGGCTGCAAAAGCTGCGTGCGGGAAGCTAAAGTTGGCGTTGTGCACGCAGCCTACTAATCAGGAAACGGGGCGACGGGGTTTCCGGCGCAGAGCTTTTATGTTGCCTACGGCGGCCGCGCCGGGCCCATCAGTTACAGCTCCGCGCTCTGGCCGCCTGGGGCGTCAAGGAAGAGATCCTGAAGCAGGGAAAGCTCTGAGACGTGACTCAGGCTGGAGACGCTGCGGCCTGAGAGGAAAGAGGCCGAGAAGCGTGCTGAGGGGCGGGGGACCGGGCAGAGGGGTGGACGGGGAGTGAGCTGTGCCCGCCTCCCTCGCCCGTCACCCGGAGCGGCCAGGGTGCCCCTCTGTGCAGGAGGGGGTCGCTGAACCAGCCTCCCCGGCGGCGGCGACGTTGCTTTGTGCCCCTCGAGGGCTTCCCCTGGGAGGCATTCCCTGCGTTTGATGGGCAGATTGCGATCTTGTGTCTCGAGAGCTCTTACCCAGGCGGACCCTGGAGGTCTCTGTAGGGGTACCCTTTTTGTATCCTCCCCCACCACACCCCCCAGGTGCTGGAGCATGGCGGGTCGGCGGGGAGAGGCGAGCGCATTAGGCAGGTGGCGGGGGTCTCCCGCAGCTTGTCCTCTGCACGGCACGTGATGGCTAACATTAGGAAAGGATGTTAAAGGGAAAGACTTAGGCTGGGGCGCCCTCCCATGACAGCAGGTGCGGCTCAGGCCTGCCCCTTTCCCGCACCTTGCACGAGCTCATTTAGCAAAGCTGGCTTCTTGACTTTTGGGTCCCACCGACGGTGCCCAGAGGAGGCACTGTGGCCAGTGTCCGGCTCAGAGATCGCCCAGCCCTCGCCGCACGCCCTTCCCCCCTGTGCAGTGTGCGGAGAGCCAGCTTTTCCAGGCACGTGTGGGTTTGGTGGGTAGGGCTCTCAGAGCAGGATCTGGCACATAGTCCTCAGCTGAGCGGTACTGTGGTTGCCGGGAAGTCACAACTCGGTCCCTCTGCCTGGAGGCCCTACAGCCAGCACTGGAATTCAAGTTCAGGGCTTCAGGCGTGGGAAGATGAGTCATGGGTGTTGCGTTCCAGCAGGCCTGGTCACCACCTCCCCTCCAGGGGCTCATCTCTGAGCCCTCCTCTATCCCGTGGGAGAAACCCGGGTGAGGTCAGTTCTCCTGGAGGGTCACTGGTCACACCCTAGTCCTGGCTGCTGGGGGCTCCTTATCCACCCCCCAAAAAACTGATGACACCCACTCATCAGCCCCCAGGGCATTCCCGGTTTGCTCACTCCCAGATTCCATTCACCTAACTCAGAGAGCCTTTGGCTGCCCACACTGGCAGGCAGGCAGGGAGCCAGCCCGCAAAACAGCTGCTTTCTACAAGGCTCTGAGCAAACTCCTGGCCTTATGTCATCTTTTGACGTGGGGTATGGTGGGGCCCAGCAGGTAAGAGAAATTTTAACTTCAGAGCTAAATTTTGCCTGGGGGTGGGTGATGGGGCAGTGGCACCAGGCTGTTTGTATTGAATATTGGGAGGGCGTGCTCCAAGTAGAATGAGCCCAGATTGGGGGCGGGGGGTGGTCACTTACTGTCTGGTCCTCAGCAAGCCAGATGACCGTGTTGTTATCTTCCTGCTTGCTCCTGCCTGCCACCTTGAATCTGCCGGTTCTGTCTGTGGGGCTGCACTGGATACAGGATAAAGGAGCAGCTAAATGGGCAGTAAGATGTCTCCAATGGGGAGAAAGAAAAACCGAGGGGATAGGGCTCTTAGCATTCCTTGCCAGATTGCTGTTTTCCTATTATTACAGTATTTCCTGGTCAATAAAAATTAGAAAATGTGTAATCAGAAGGAAAAAATAACTTGTAGAGTTCTAATCAAATGAACTGTGGGTAAATTTCCTTTTCTTCATAAGGATTAGAATGTTAAAAGAATTATGAGTGGGATTATATGTATATTTTGCTTTACTCATTAAAAAATCCACTTGGCTTATTTTCTAAACAGTATCAACTTAAAAATTATTTATTTATGTGAAAGGCAGAGTGACAGAGAGATGGGGATAGACAGGTATCTTGTGCCAACGACCACAAGGGCTAGAACTGTGCCAGGGGCGCGGAACTCCGCCCACGTGGGGCGGGGCCCAAGCACCTGGACCGTCTCTGGAGCACTGGCAGGGCGCTGGACCACAAGTGGGGCAGCCAGAACATGAATACACGGGATGCTAGCTACCTCTTCTTTCACGGATGGCATGCATCTTGTTGGTTTTAACCCCTTCCTTGAAGCTATTTAGACAGGGATGAAGGATACCCCTGCCATGTTACAGCCAGAGAACAATTTCATTCTCTTTGGCAGACAGTTGCCTACTTCAGTGCAAGCACAGGCTGTGGAGCAACACCTTGCTTAAGCACAAACCTTCTCTCACTTTCCCAACAGAAATAGACCTGGGGGTTGGTTCGGGTCCCGGCTGCTCCGCTTTTGATCCAGTTCCTTGGATCCAGGGTCTGGGAAAGCAGTGGAGGATGGCCTCTGTACCCACATGGGAGACCTAGAAGAAGTTCCTGGCTTTGGACAGGCCCAGCTCCAGCTGTTACAGCCATTTGGTGAGTGACCCAGAGGATGAAAATTCTCCCCCTGTAACTTTGCCTTTCCAATAAAAATAAATACATCTTGATACACACATACACCAGCCCTCAAGGCTGCAAGGCTGGGTCTTTTTCTGGATGAGCAGCGAGTTTCAGCTCCAGCCCCACGGAACCAACCAGACACTTGGCCTCCTTTTACCTCTTGCCCCTGGAGAGGTGGCACGGCTGTGGAGATTTCCCACGTGTACAGACTGTGCAGGTGGCCCAGAGGGGACCCAGCCAGGCTGCTCAGCAAGCTGCTGGTTTGGGCAGACATCTCACCTGGCTGTTGTATGTGAAGCAAGATGGCTCTTAGGCGAGGGCACTGGGAGACACGGGGTGGAAGCCACAAGATGTGGGTTTGGATCCCAGCTCTTCTGCCTATTGAGCAAATAGTGAACATCAGAGTGTGACTTCCCTTGTGTATTTTTTTTAAGATTTATTTGTGTATTTGAACAGCAGAATAAGAGGGAGACTTCTTCTGCCTGCTGGGTTACTCCCCAAATGTCTGCAGCTGCTGGGGGGGCCCAGAGCTGCTTCTGGGTCCCAGGACTTGGGGCTAGCTCCCGCTGCTTTCCCAGATGTGTCAGTGAGGAGCTAACTCCAGAAAGTGGAGCAGTCAAGACCTGAACTGGCGCTCTGAAAGGAGATGCTGGCATTGTATGCAGCAACTTGGCTCACTGTGCCCCAACACCGGCTCCAGAGCTTGGGTGCCTTCATATTTATGAGACAATAATTTGGACATAACACATGCGAATCTGCTGAGCAAAGTTTCTCACCTACTTAAATCAAGGAAGTCGATACAATGACTAAGATCATTCCCCAACCCCAGGGGTCAGAGTTTCCTGTCCAGTTGTTCTGTTACACCCTTTGCTTCTTAGTGAGGCCTGGGGAGCTTATGCTTTCAAAAGTTACACCAGCTTGGAAAGTTCTCCCCTACTGCACTAGTTGTCACCGACTGCACTGGCTGTCAGCCACCTGGCGAGTTCGGCAGCCTTGAAGCCTCAGTGGCCCAGTACTCTGGTGCTTCCCACCCTTGTGTCTGAGACCCCCCTTTCTGCTTGCCCCAGGAAATAACAAGACAGCCACCCTGAAAGGGTCCTCCTTCCTCGCGCCATGGGCCTCACGGCCCTCTGGTTCATCCCCATTTGCTACTCTGTGCAGTGGGTTAAGTGCCCTGGACATATTAAATACCTGCTCTGAAGTTCTGGCCCCCTGCCTTCCCTTCTTGTCATGTGTTGGTCCTGGACAAACTTACCCAGGTATACTGACAGTTAAAGAGAGGAAAGACTGGATAGAGAGGATGGAAACAGTCAAATGCATCAACTAATCCCAAGGTGCTCAGACTTAACTGCTCTTAGAGGGTTTTTCTTTTCCTTTACAGACTAATTTATTCGAAAGGCAGAGTGGTAGAGAGAGAGGAACAGACAGGGAAGAAATCAGTCCCCTGGTTCACTTTTCAAATGGCCAAAGCAGCCAGGTCTGGGCAAGGCAGCAACCAGAATTCATGAATTCCATTTGGGCCTCTGACAGGGGTAGCAGGGGCCTGAGAACTTGGGCCACTCTCCACTGGCCTCCCAGGCTCATTAGCAGGGAGCCGAAATGGAAGCAGAGCAGCTAGGATGTGAACTGGCATACTGATATGGAATGACGGAATTATAAGTGCTGGCTTGCCTTGCTAGGCCACAGCACTGGTCTCTCCTGTGAGGTTCCTAAGATTCCTGGTGCCCAAGCCACAACCCAGACCAATTAGAATTTTTGGGTGTGGGAACCAGACACAGCTGGTCTGAGCCAAGTTTGAGAATCACCGAATTCATTAATTCATTACTGATGTGTATGAACCAATGTGGTCTACCAGAGATTAGGTCCCACATGCATTTGGTTTTTTTTTTTTTTTTTTAAAGATTTTATTATTATTGGAAAGCCGGATATACAGAGAGGAGGATCTTCCATCTGATGTTTCACTCCCCAAGTGAGCTGCAACGGGCCGGTACACACCAATCCGATGCCGGGACCAGGAACCTCTTCCGGGTCTCCCACGCGGGTGCAGGGTCCCAAAGCTTTGGGCCGTGCTCGACTGCTTTCCCAGGCCACAAGCAGGGAGCTGGATGGGAAGTGGAGCTGCCGGGATAAGAACCTGTGCCCATATGGGATCCCGGGGCTTTCAAGGCAAGGACTTTAGCCGCTAGGCCACGCCGCCGGGCCCCCCACATGCATTTGTAATGTTCCATGCAGAGCCCAGCCCACAGCCAGGGCCTTGCTGCTCCTGATTAACCCCTAGAATTGGAATATGGTACTTAACCAAGATCAAACATGGGTCCCGAAATAACACATGAGGAGCATCTGACTGCTCTGAAAGTCATCTGTTAACCACTGAGCCACAGCAGGGACCACCTATCAGGCTGCTTCAAAAAACACTGACGCTCAGCATGGCAGAATGGCTGGCTTCCCGATGTGGGTCCACTCCTGGCCACTTCCCCACAGGAGGCAGTGCCTGGGTGGCATTAGTCCTACCGACTGAGGAGTCACTGCCATCAGTGGCCCACATGGGCCACCTGGGAGTCTGCACCCCTGCCGGGCTGGGTCGGGCTCTGGGAGGAACCCGAGGCTGAGTTTCACTTCACTGCAGCAAATGTCACATCCCAGGGGTGGGGGTTGTGACGCTGCTGTTCCTTACCATCTGGAAGCGGAATGGGTCAATCCTGGCAGGACATGCCACAGGCCAGGGGAGGAAGAGGCCTGGCCAGTAGGAGGGGAGTAGCTCCTCCCCGCCCTGCATTTGGGTTCTGATCCCAGCACTTAGCTCCACATATGGGTACTTGAACATGAGCCCAGAGGCTTCCTCATGTGGCCTGAAGGCAAGGAGACCACCCAGCGCTACAGGGAGGCATGGCTCCCAGCGTGGTGACTGGCACACTGCGCCCAAACCTGCATGCTTCCTTGGGTCAGCCTTGCATCCCAGGCAGAGCCAAGCTAGAGCCTCCTGGGTAGCCAGAGTGTCACTGTACTTCCCATTTGCTTCTCTTTTCTTCCTGTCCCTGTCCCTGCCAGGTGTCTTGTGGCTTCTTGTGGGGTCAGGTGCCATCCACCACCTTTCAGTGACCCCCAGGGCTCAGATTTCTCCTCAGCCCCAGCCCAGGGGTACCCTGTTGACTTCAGTTAAACACAAAGGCATGTTCAAGATGCTGTGATCTTCTCCCTCCCCGGGGCCAGCAGACTCTGTCCCCTCGTCGCAGGCTTGGAAGGAGGTTCCTTGGTGGCCCCTGTGGGAGCTGTAGCCCCTGCTTGTGTCATTCTTGTACCAGGAAGTTGATGAGAGCCGTTCTAGGGGACAGGAAGGCCTTCTTGATGCTTCGCCCTTGCAGGAGCCTGACACCCAGCTCACTCTGGAGGACAAGTTGGTGGACTTTGTCCAGGTCCCGGGCTACTTGCTGGGGCACAGGAACTTTGCCGCAGGCTTTATTGTTAATCTGAGGAGGAAGAGAAGGCAAGGCAGTGAGAAATTCTTAAAGATTTATTTATTTTGATTGGAAAGGCAGATCACATTTACTGAGGAGAGACAGAAAGATCTTCCATCTGCTGGTTCACTCCCCAAATGGCTGCGATGGCTGGAGCTGAGCTGATTTGAAGCCAGGAGCTTCTTATGGGTCTTCATATGGGTGCAGGGGCCCAAGGACTTGAGCCATCCTCACTGCCTTCTCCGGCCATAAATGGGAAGCTTGAACAGAATTGGAGCAGCCAGGACATGAACTGGCACCCAAACTCACTGCTGCCAAGGGGAGGTGGCAGAGGAGAGGCAGGGGGCAGTGGACACCTTACTTCCCTAGAGGATGCAGTGCAGCGACATGGATGGGATAAGGGCCAGAAAGCTGCACAGCCAGCTAGTCCTAGCACTGCAACCATTTGGGGAGCAGACCAGGGGATAAATTTCACTCATTCTCTACCTTTCAAGTAAGTAAATAAAACAAATGAATAAATAAATATTTTTTTTTAAAAAAAGCTTTCAATATCGTGTGCTTGATCTGGCTGAGTTTTCGAAGGAGACCTCATACCCCCAGGAATACTGGCAGTGAGTCGCCGGCCAGTCCGCATGCCTATGCTCCCTTGTGTCCAGGGGAAGGCCTCCTCTGGGTTTCACCCAGGCTGGGACACACCTGCTCTGATGGGGGCAGACTCAGAAAATCTGGGTTGCCGAGCTTGGTTTTCTCTACTGTAACCTAAAACCCAGAGTGTAGGAGGTGAAGTCAACTGGGTGAAGTGACTGGCCTCCTCGGCCTTACTCTGGAGCCTGCTGCGGGGTACCCCACACCGCAGGGCGTAGGCACTGCAGTGATCCTTGTCCTCCCAGAGAGCTCCCGGGCTTCCCTTGAGCCTGGCTGGCTGATCCCAATCCTTCTTGACCACAGCTGGGACTCTGGGAGCAGGCATGTGACCTCTGGCTATGGCTCTCCCCCACTTGCCCTAGGACACTTTCATCCATGTCCCCCTCTCCCTGGTGGGAAGTGCCAGTTAAGTGGGCAGAGAAATCCAGCTGGAACCCAATAATGGGCACGACCCTCAAGGGCCCAGAGGGGAACAGGCACTTGTGGTCGCTTGAGAGGCTGTGAACTGCCTGGAGTCCTATTGTCTTTGGAGGAGGCCTGAATGTTCCTTCCTTGGATGTTTCCAACTGGTGCCTGACAGGTGCCCCAGCCACGTGGGCTTCTCCTTCCCCGTCTGCCACCCTGACCCAACATGAGGCTGGCCTTGTGGTGGCAAATAATGCTGAAGGCTCCTGCTGGCTGGGCCCCGTGCTGTGCAGTTTGCAGGCATGAACCAATCCCACCCATTTTACAGATGGGAGAGCTTTAGACACCCGAGGTGAAGTCACTTGTCCAAGGCACCAGTAAGTGGTGGCGACGAGATAGCCAGATATATTTTTCTCTCTCCTGCGCCACCCCAGCTGGGACTCATGGCTCCTTCCTGCTGCCGCCCCTCACTCTGTTTCCATGGGGGTAATGCTACTGCTCTTCGGCAGCCAAAGCCCCACCCCTCCTCTTCCTCATGATGCGGTTCCCCATCCCCACAGTGGCTGAAAGCGGCAAGGCCCCACCCGTGCCACAGAAATAAGGATGGGGCGGCTGTGCAGAGGCGAAGCTCATCTTTGACTGGCCCTTGATCCCTGGCACCAGCCCCTCCCCTCCTATCCCATTCTCTCAACACATGGACAAGGCAGGCATTCTGTTGGCCTCCAGCTTGCAACTGGGGAAAGCTGAGGCTTCAAGGAGTGCTCTGTGAAAGTGAGACTCAGCAGCAGGAGGTCACAGAACCAAGCTCTGGCACCTCAAACCCAAGGCTATAGAGTCTCCAGTGTGTCTGACAACTCAAGTGCTTCCCACACCTTCACCCCGGGCACTCAGCTCCCAAAAGCTGAGGACTTGCCCTTGTGTCCCTGGATTGGGCAAAGCTCAGGAAGTCATGGGCACAGAGAACAGAGGACATGGACTACACTGAGCTGCATCTGCAGCTATGATTTCTGCACCACAGGTGGGACCCAGGAACAGAGGCCTGACCGTCACGTGGATCCAGCCTCCAGCGTGGTGCCCTGAGCTGGAGCTCTGCAGCACGTGCACCTGCATGGAGCCCTCTTTTTAATTTTGAGGGTTTGTAGCTCAAACATTATCTACAACGATTGTGCCTATGATCTGAACTCGATCTTGGTATATATTCAACAGAAATTATAAACATTTTCACAGACTGAAATATCTTTCTCTGGTTGTGAAATGCAGAGTGACATATTCCTTTATTGTCAACCACACACTGTCATCCCTGGACCCTAAACCAACCAACCCCAGGAGTGGCCGAGTGAAGAGTGCAGTCCTGAGATCCGGCAGGATGGCCTGGCCTACCCCATGCGGCCCCTAGGGGTTCACGATCATGCGCTGTGGGGGTGCGGTGACACGCAGAGTTGACGGTACTGCCTCCCTCTGTGCTGGGTGTGTGGGCCACAGGCAGGACAGGCACTGGCCATCCAGCTCTGGGGCTGAGAGTAGATACTCACCAGAACCACCATCTCGACGACATCGGGCTGCTGGAGGAACTGTGGGTCGACGGCTGGCCATGCCTGAAGCAGCACACCCTTGTCCCAGGCGTAGTGGGCACAGAGCTTTGTCGGCACCAGTGCCAGGCCTGCAACAGCAAAGGCACACGAGAGTCAGGTCACTGAGCGCAGAAGAGTCAGGGTGGGGGCGGATCATGAGAGCAGGACCGACAGCTCCCACCCCAACACAGCCTGACTTGGAGCTGTCTGCCAAGGCCACGGGAGGTCAGGCCATGGCTCTGCAATCTGGGCAGGTGCTCGCCTGCTAGGCACATACTCCCCAGTGGCTCAGAACTCCCTCTGCCCCTTTTCTGTGCCAGTGGAATCCAGAATCATGAGGCCGGCCGGGCATGCTGCCCTGAGGGATATGCCTGGACAACAGCTGCTGCCTTGTGGGTCATCCCTGCACGGCTGCTGATGGATGCTGCTGGGCCTCCCTGAAAACTGGCTGCGTTCGGCAGCTTCCTTGCCTGTGGACACCTGGGGTCTGCTGGGTACTCCCACCCCGTCCTCTTCTTCATCATTATGGTAGCTGAGCCATAGTCCCAGCAGGACTGCCCTCAGCGCAGGGGTTTCCTGGCAGAGAAGGATTTAATTTAAAGGGTTTTATTTAAAAGCCTGTGTCGACCTCATGGATACAACAGATGACTTCCACTGTTCCCTCACCCCCGCCAGTATGCAGGTGGCTCCTGGCTCTGGCTTGGTCTAGCACTGGCCAAGTGTCTGCGTGCTGCGAGGCCAAGGGCTTGGGCCAGGATTAAATCCATATGCTCCTTCTTTCCTTCCTTCTGACAGAAAGTCCAAAAGCGAAGACGAAAGGTAAACCTACAGCTGCCTGCCTAGGGATACAGCTGCTATCTGGCCGTGGATTGGGACCTAGACTGGCCCATCCTGGTGCTCTGCCGGAATTCTTGGCCCACTATCACAATTCAACTGCTGTAGCTGTCAAGTTGTGCATCTGACACTTGTATGACATTCCTGGGCTGCCAGTCCATGTGAGGAAGAAGAAACGGCTGCTTTGGACGGCCTGAGGATTAAGGGCACCAAAGTTCGTGGTGTCCAGCAGCTCCTGGGGGTGGGGGAAGCCATATTCGCTAGTTCCACGCCTAGCAGCTGTGCCTGTTGGCAGCAACAGAAAGATTCCTGCTCGCTCCTCAGAAGGGATCCTATTAAAACTTCCATGTAAAGTGGAAATGGAGGATAGGGAAGGGGAGATGATCCTTTCCTTAGAGCTGGGCCCAGCATGGCTCGTCCCGTGTGCCTACTGCAATGGGGAAGGTTTTCCTTCCCCGTGGCATGTGTTCCAGACTTCTGAGAGAGGAGGGGCCCCTGGACACCGATGCCCCAAGCAGAGGCTGTCACAGATTTCACAGTGAGAAAATGAGGAAGCCCAGGCTTGCTGGTGCAATTGGGGTGTGTATTTATAGTGGCTGGGTCCCACCAGGGTTTCCATCCAGGCAGGAGTGGGGCTGGTCCGCGCCACACAGAGGAACAGAAACTTGGGCTCCTGGCTGCTGTGCAGTGTTTCTGCCTCCATGTTCACCCTAGGGAAGTGAAAATGCCTCATCCCTGTGTGGCAAATGTAATCGTTTGGGAAGTTCATGGACAAAGTCTGAATGCGGGCTGGGAAGCAGTAAGGCCCCCGTGCAGGGCTGGCTGCAGCTCACGGCCCTCTGCTGGGGCAGTGACTGTCGCCTGAGGAATTGCCAGCCAGGCTTGTCCCTCCCGTAGCATCCCTCAGCCTCCAGAATGAGTGCTGGGTTCTGGGCATGGCAGTCCTCTCGTGGGCCTGCTTTGGGTCTGCCTTCATCTCCACCTCATCCATGCCACAAGGAGGAGTGGGGAACATGGGGTAGTGAGACCCGATGCCCACCAGGCCTCTTCCTTCTGGTCTTATCAAACCCACGGAAGTGAGGTCACTGCACCTGGACAGCGACCACCCATACCTGTGAATGCACACCCACCATCACACATATGCACTCTTCCACAGAATCAGTGTGTTTACAATCCTGTTGCCATCAATGAATACAGCACATGCATGCAGCAAAACACAGCAGCTGCGTGGCGTTGTAGCTGTTTTCTCTAATAATGTTATAGAGAAAGGAATCTGGAATTGTTGATGAAGAAAAAATAGATGTGTGCAGGCAGATGGAATCCTCTAGATGCAGTTACTTCCGGATGCTCAGTGCTGGCTGAGCTGTGGCTCGCCAAAGGAAAGGACGGATGGGAAAGATGGAGAGCAAACGCACTGGACACTGGAGGCAAATACCAAGAACGCAAAGACGCCGCACAACTCCGAGCCTGGGGTTTGGTGCTGTGGCCCAGTACGTTAAACCTCCCCCAGAGCACTGGTTCAAGTCCCAGCTGCTCCAGTTCCAATCTAGCTCCCTGTTAGTGTGCCCGGGAAAGTACTGGAAGATGGCCCAAGTGCTTGGACCCCTGCACCCGCAGGGGAGGACTGGATGGAGTACCTGGCTCCATCTTGGCTGCTGCCGTCCTCTGGGGATGAACCAGTGGACAGAAGATCTCGTTTCTCTGCCTTTCCTTGTCTATGCTCTGCTGTTCTAAATACATCAATCTTTAAAAACCAAATACTCACCTCCCCCAAACAGAACTCTTAAGAATGGCCAGAGAAACAAAAATGTTTCCTGAAAAGGGATTTAAAATGCCTCAAATACTGGTGGGACGATAAATCACTGCTTCTGGTCAGTTGTGTGTGTGTGTTACCT
Source organism: Ochotona princeps (assembly GCF_030435755.1). Lineage (NCBI taxonomy): Eukaryota > Metazoa > Chordata > Mammalia > Lagomorpha > Ochotonidae > Ochotona > Ochotona princeps. The sequence continues at coordinate 29,085,815 of NC_080852.1, read as the reverse complement.
GTATTTATTAAAACCTTTCTTCAGGGGCTGGCACAGTGGCATAGTAGGCTAAGCCTCCAACTGCAGAGCCTGCATCCCATTTTGGTGACGGTTCATGTCCTGGCTGTTCCACTTCCCAATTTAGCTCTCTGCTTATGGCCTGGGAAAGTAGTGGAGCATAGCTCAAGTCCTTGGGATCCTACATCCATGTGAGAGACCTAAAAGAAGCTCTTGGCTCCTGGCTTTGGATTGGCTCAGCTCTGGCCTTTGAGGCCATGTGGGGATCGAACTGGTGGATGGAAGATCCCTCTCTCAAACACCTTTCTTCAGGTAGATATAAATTGACAGGCCAGGCATTTGGTGTAGCCGTCCAGACACCATTTGCGACACATGGGAGAGACAGATTGAGTTCCTGGCTTCTGGCCCAGGCCTGGCTGTTGCAGGCATCTGGGAGTGAAGAGCAGAGGAGACATCTCTGTCTGTCTCTTTGCCTTTCAAATACATAGCAGACAGATTCGTAATAAATTCCATCCTCTCTCATAGTCTGTTTCTGAACCAGAATGTCAGCACTCAGGACTTGTGGGTTTAGAAAGGCAATTAGACAAACTTTATCGTGAAATAATCGTAGCATCCTGGGAAGTTGTGAACAGAGTGTCGAAAGGTTCCACGTACCTCTCGCCCAGCCTCCCCGGATGGGAATATCTGGTGTGATTACAGCACAATCTCAAAACCAGGAAACCTACTGGCACAATGTACAGAGCTTATCTAGACTTTCTCCGCTTGCTAAGCACTCACTTGTTTGTGTGTGTGTGTGTGTGTGTGTGTGAAGCTGTGTACAGCCGCCGTAGTCAAGATGCAGCACTGGCCTCCATGGCCGTGCCCCCTTCCCAGTCCCTAAACCCTGCCGGCTGCGAACATGCTTCCCAGCTTCTGGTATTTTTATGTTTTTCTTTCAAGAATGGGGTATAAATGGAGTCTCAGAGTGGGGAGCCTTTTCCAATGAGCTTTGCCACTCAGTGTGCGGCATTCCCTGAGTTGCCCACTTCCCTCTGGTGCTGGCTGCTTTTCAGCAGGAGTGTCCTGCATGGTGACCGTCCACAAAGGACACCTCAAGCCTTCTACTGAAACCAGTGCCAGTGACAGCAACTCCTCCACAGACTCCTAAGCAAGCAGCTGGCACTTCTGCTGAGACACTGGAGAAAGCATGGAGCTCTTAGCAGAAGAGAACTTCAGAATGTTTGTGGCTGAATGGAATTAAAGAGATAAGCTCATTTTGGTGCCAGAAAAAAAAAAAGTTAAAATCCATTAACCACTAAAGTGTACACTTGCACTGTAAGACTGCCAGGCAGGGCCCTGGGCAGAGTGGACCCTCTGCTCTCCACATTCTAGAAGCAAAGACTGGGGACATGCAGGAGGGAGTTTCTGAAAACCCAACTCTGCTGGTCCTTCCTGGGAGAAGTGGAGATGCTGACACAGGACTGAGAAGGAGGAAGACCAACGGGGAGACCAGAGAGTTGAAATCGGATTTGAGTGTTTTATAGCAAAGGAAGATGAGCAGAGAACTAATGGTGCCAATTAAAACTTAATGTGATCCCCAGCACTAAATGAAAGAGCCAGGCTGTCTAATGAGATCATAAGAGGCTGTCAAACGGAATGTCACCTGGCCGCAGACTGGCAGGGCCCAACAGCACCGGCTCCCTTACAGGGAGCTCTGTCCGTGTAACCATGGGTTTGTTTCCAAGCACAGTGAGAGGGAACTAGTGCATAGCGTGAGGTCAGCAAGTTCCTCCTTCCCCGCCGACAGGGCACGCTGAGAGAAGGGCTGGTCTCAGACACAGCTGCAAAATACTCTATGCAACGCCAGCAGCCGTGATGTCCCGACCATAACTGAACAGCGTATCCGAAGGCTACCATGCCATGGCTACTATGAACTGAACACAGGAGACCCTGATGGTAGGAAATCAAGTGTGGGGCACAAATCATACTAAAAGGGCAGAGGAGAAAATGAAGAGCCACCAAGTGAAGCAGGGGCATTTGTGGACAACTCCACCCCTGCTCCAGGTACTGGCAGGGAAGGAGAGAGGCTGCTTCCCTAACATGCTGAGGGCTGCCATCCTAACCCAACAGCCAATGTCCAACCTAACCCGGCAACGAGGTATGCTGGCCTGTGGCCAGCATTCGGGAAACAATGAGTCCATGGGAAACTTGGGAGCCATGCCTGGCCGTGTGTTCACGTGGGAAACTCTGGGGCCACGCCTGGTCGTGTGTTCACATGGGAAGTTCTGCGGCCACACCCAAACATGTGTTCATGTGTGGGCAATTTCAATGCCTTTTCTGGTGGTTGAAGTTTAAAGCTGGACATCGTTGTACGGTACATAAACTGGCTGTCAAAGCATTCCACAGCATGAACTTCAGCATTTGGTTGAAGACTTTGAAGTGGGAGCTTCAGATCCCACATAGGGGAAAACCCAAGCAGAACTCACAGGCTGTCATGGGTCCAGCTAGTCAGGATTGTAGCCATCTTGGACATATATTCTTTGCCTCGCCCCCCAGTGGCACTGGAAGTCATCCTAAACTTTATGAAGTTACCTCTTGCCTGACACCTGGAAGGTTAATATTTCTTGAGAAAGTCTGAATACATTTCAGTTAAATGTGGCCTTTTCCCTGTAGCTTTTTTTTCCCTCCTGGCTTGTGGCATGTGCACTCATTGTCTTATTGCTACCCAGGATCATGCTCTGTCCATACTAAGTCACATCCAGTAGGGATGCTGGGCTTGCCAAAATCTGCGCTTTCTTTGTGGCCAGTTTATCGGTTTACACTGGAAGCAAGTCAACAGGCCCTTTCCTTCCTCAAGAATGAGAAGCACTTCCCTTTGGACAAGGACAACCCGCTGATGGGATACCGGAAGATGAACTAGCTTGTCTTTGCTCAAAACAGAAAGGAAAGAACGCTTCCTCCTCCTCCCCCTGAGGGTTCACAAGGCAACTCTGAGTTCCGATTTCCGACCACCCCTGCAATCAACAAGCCAGTACGTCTTTCCAGTGAGAAAGAAACAAACATAGCTTGGTGGTGGGAGCATGCTGCCAACTCCAAGCTCTACCACAGCTGCGGCCTGTCTGCTGCAGCCTGACGACCACTGGCATGGCAGGGATGTCAAACAAGGCCCACGGATTCTTCTCGCTCCCCAACCATGCCTCCCATGGGTCAGCACACGCTTCCTCTCCGAGACAGCACACATTGGGACACTCTAGTAGGAGAGACAAGGCGTGTAAATGCATCTGCTGAGTCAAAGGCACTTCTGAAGGACTATTTCTAGAAATATCGGAGAGTCTCCTCCCATGTGCCATCCTGTAAAAGCTTAATTATTTGAAACTCTGCTTCCTCCCAGGAGGCTGAACCAATCCCGGTGTGAGGACTGAGGTGAGGGCCTCAGTCTCATGGTCAGCCACTCTGCAGGTGGGCGGGCAGGCCTGCTTTCGGGCAGAGCCCAGTAATAAAACATTGTCCAAAAGAGGTAATTTCAGACGAGATCGGGCACGTTCAGGGTGGTATGGCCGTAGACAGGAGGGAATTTCAGATCTGCAATTAAATTCCCAGTGTCTTGGCTCTACTTACCAAGCGGGACTGAACAAGAGTTTGCATTTGAAAAAATCATATAGGGTCAGGCCCTGCCTGGCTGGTCATGAGAAGGTACTGTGGTGCCCTGAGGGGTCACATTAGTCTGGGTGTGTGATGTCCCTCCCGCAGGGGTGACTACAAGACAGCCAGGTGCCAGAGTCCACAGTTCAGGACAGCAGAGACCGCAGGAATATTCACCAAGGGGCTAGGAACCTCCTGGTTAGCAGGGAGCTGTCACAGTAGACCCCGCCACGTACCTGCCCAGAGCTCCGAGGTGATGTGTGGGGCCATGGGTGCAGCCATTACCATCAGGGCACACAGGGCGTCCTCAAACTCAGGGCTGTGCAGGACTACATTCTCTGAGGCTTGCTGGGAAAGGGAAAAGAACAATGTAAGAAGGTTGAGGGTTACAGCTGAAGCATACGTGAGAAAGGCCGCACTGACTCAGGGACCCAAGCGGGTAGGAAGCACCCTCCCAACCTCCCACGCTTTCCAGGGCCCAAGGGCTTACCCAGTGGGTCACAGCAGGAACAAGAGGCACCATTACAGCCCTGGGTCACCAACTGCTATCCTGAGTGACTGCCACACCTCTGGCCTTTAGTCCCCAGAGGGAGGCCTGGGAGCCAATGGAACTCTGAACCCCTCTGCTAGCTTTCTGTGGATCCAGTAACAAACACGCCAAGTCCTGCTCAAAGCCGCCATCTTATTCCTCCTTCCCATGCACCCTGCCCAGGGATCACTGGGACCCCAAACCTTGAAAAGGTTTACTAGTTATAGTATGCATTCACTTTTCTCCAGAGGTATTGTTGTGGCACATCACTCAACTTGGCCATACAGAGTGCCCACCACTGGCTAGTTTTTAAGAAAGAAAAGATGGGAAGGACATTGTCTCTGTCCCCAGGGAGCTTACAGCTCAGGAGGGAGGAAACCCACAACCCACACATGGATCATGGCCATCCCAGGCTTCCACAGGCTACTGCTGGGAGAGGGCGGTCCCACGGGCAGGTGTACCCAGAGGCAGGTGGGCCATCAGCAGTGACAGCTGAAAGAAGAATGGAGGCTACAAAGATTTTGGGGGAAGATATTAACTTTCAATCTGCCGTACCAGGGGGACTCCAAAAAGTTCACAGAAAATGCATCAAATAGGGTTTAATTAAAACATTTTTTTTCTTTTTCTGCTTCAAAATAAGCATTTCGATTTTATTTTTCGTTGAGTTTTTAAATTTGTTACAAATGTTCCCCCTAGTTTTTCATCTACCTGCTTTAATGTACTGAAGATGTCAAGTGTCATGGAGTAAAAAATCTATAAACATCTTCCACTGAAAAATATGGAGAGGCCCTCATTTCGCAAACTGGCTATCTGTCTGAATGCTGTCCAACAGCCAACCACTTGGCCAAGCAGGCTGGGCAGAATATCAGCGGTCATGCACAATGAGGAGCTAGGCCTGCACCACACATGCTGAGTTTGATTTCAGTGACAGCAATTCTGACCTAGCTGAGTGAGATGAACTTCACCCAGTAATGCCAAGGAAGCATCCAGTTCACCAGGGACTCACACACTGAGGGCACAGGGGCCAGCCAAGAACGAGGCTTGGGTCTGGTGCCGGGTTTGTCATAGGTCAGCCACCTCGTTGGGCCCCTGGAAGAAGGGAGTTTGGACTGGACAGCCTTTGACAATCTCCCCGTAGTGGGAGCAGGCTGTAGCTACGGAGAAAGTGCTTCTTGAAGCCAACGGGGTCACACTAAGTGGGAGATCTTGTGGGGTCGCTCTCTTTCGCCAGGCTGGGATCCTGCTGGCCACCGCACCACGGCCTACCCTGCCTCGTTGCTAAGGACCCAGGTCACTCACCGTGAGGGCACTGCTAAGGCCCATTAGCTGGGAAAGTACAGAATTGAGCGAGAAGTCCTCTGTGAAGTGGGAAGTCACCTGTTGGTAAAAGCTGAGTCACTCTCTTTCACACTTCATCAAGCTCCTGCCCTCCCCTGCCCCCAACACCTGAATTATCAAAAAGAAAAACATCATGACATGGATGCAGTGAGAGCTATTTATACAAGTATTCACCATCTTGAATCATCACTGTTTCCTTATCAGAGAGACCTTAACTCACAGCCAACGCCGTGGCAGGCATCTGAAACAGTGGTTAAGATGTTGCTTGGGGCGAGGACATGCATCCAGGCTTGCATCCCTGCTCCGCTCTGAACTCCAGCTTCCTGTTGATGCACACGCTGGGAGGTAGCAGGGATGCCTGAAGGACCTGTGACCATGCCGCCCACCTGGGAGACTGGATTGGGTTGCGAGCTCCAGGCTTGGGTCTGCACGCTCCCCACCCCAACTCCCCAGCTGCTGCTAGCATGTGAGGAGTGAACTAGCGGATGGAAGGTCTGTGCCTCTTGTGTTTAAGAACACAACACTAGTACCTGGCATGAAGGCAAGACCCTGACCCCCTCTCAGTAAGCAGCCACCAAGACAGTGGCAGATGGGAGGTGGGGTGCAGGGGCTCACTTCTCCTTCACAATGGCAGTGACTTGGACTGAAGGTTAGTTTTACATTTTTGAAATGTTGACAGCAAGAACACCATCTGCCAGCTCTTCCTGTTGGTGCTTCTCAATCTTGGTTATGGGCAAGGATTCAGCAAAACAACACATCGTTAACATGTCACGGGTTTCCAACTTGTTGCAATAACCTAATTCTATTAGCTGACAGAAGAGAAGGCTCTGTCAGATGCACACAGACACAACAGGCAGTACTCAGGCCTGGCCCCGGCCACGGCACGCAGCCCAGTGAACTCTGCCCCTCTACGCCAGGAGGGTGAAGGGGACCGGAATGGGACCATGCTGGCTCCAGGGCTGCCTCAGGTTACACAGCCAGCGAGAAACCAGTCGGCCACGCCACCATGTGCATGGAGTCAGCTGTCAGGCCATTGGAATCAGCACCCCAAAGAAAAACAGCAGCCCAGAATTTGAGGCACCCGAGACTCATTAGAAAATGACTTTGGAGGGCTCGGCGGTGTGGCCTAGTGGCTAAGGTCCTCGCCTTGATCCCATATGGCTGCTGGTTCTAATCCTGGCAGCTCCACTTCCTCTCTATCTCTCCTCCTCTCAGCATATCTGACTTTGTAATAAAAATAAAATAAATCTTTAAAAAAGAAAAAAAAAAAGAAAATGACTTTGGAAATGGATTTTTGGCCTAGCATTTAAGATGCCCCAAGTCCCAAGTCAGAGGGTGTGCATTTGATTTCCAAGTCCAGTTTCTGTCACCAGCCTTCTGCTCCTGCAGACCCTGGGGGGCAGCCGTGATGGCTCGATCCCTGCCCACCATGAAGGAGACGGGGACTGAGTGCCCAGACCCTGGCTGCTATGGGTGTCTGGGGGATGAACCAGCAGACAGAAAGCTGGAAAGCACACACTCTGATAAATAAGAAACACAAATGACTTTAAAGTTTTGCTAATTCACCCAGATGCCACCAAAAAAAAAAAAAAAAAAAAAAAGCCACTGAGAAGGTACGCCTGCCCTGCACTGAGCGTCAGGGATCGTGGGTCACAATCCACCCAGCTCTGGGGGGTCGTCTGACTTTCAGAAAATCAGCTCAAGAAGATAGTTTCTCATCTCCCCTCTACACTTACTTCCTGCTCCGTTAAGGTAACACGTGACGGGTGCGTGGCCAGATCCGTGCTAAGCATGGACGCACGGGACACGGGCAGCATCCTGAGGTTGGGAAGACTCCCGACGGCCGCTGAGGGGAAGTGGGCCTGGTGGACCACAGGGCGGAGTCAGCCAGCGTCCACTGCGCAGGCTCTCACCTGAGAGATGACCGTGTTCTTGTACTCCCAGAGCTTCCGGGCCTCGGCTTTCTCCTCCTTCCTCAGCACGGCAGGCTGTGGCGCCTTTCCTGACGTCCTGGTCTCTATGAAGCGGGTGACCAGGGCCCACAAGCGGTGCTGCCATCTCAGCACCCCGGGAAGGGCATCGGCTGAGCAGTGTCAGACAATGAGGGAGAGAGAGCAAGGTGCAGGTGAGAACCAGGGCTTCAGCTGCACCTGAGACAAGGGCCACACTGTCTGACCCAGGGCGTGATGAAGAGCCGGCCCCGGCTTCCAGGGTCTGGAGAGCTGGACCACAGCTGATTCACAGCTTCACGACACTGACAGTCCTGGATGGCAGGAAGACTCAAATGCTGCCCATGTGGCTGGCACTGTGGTGTAGTGGGTTAAGTCGCTGTTTGGGATGTCCACATCCCTCATGGAAGTGCATGGAATTGAGTCCCAACTCTGTTTCCAATCCAGTCCCCTGCTAAAGCTCCTGGGAGGCACCAGACGATGGCCTAAGTGCTTGGGTCCCTACCACCATGGGGGACCTGGCTGCAGGCCCTAGCTCCTGACTTCGGCCTTGCCCAGTCTCAGCCGTTGTCATTTGGGGAACGAACCAGTGGATGGAAGATCTCCATCTTTCGTACTTTCTCTGTGTCACTCTGCTTTTCAAATAAATACATTAAAAATAAATAACAACTAATGAGCACCCCACACTGACTGCCTGGGGCCCACCGTGAGACTGGCAGCTGGGCACGGACTGTGTCAAAGCACCACAGCCCTGATGGGGCCAGCTGGCCCCTGACCACATGTGGACAGGGGTTGTGTGTGCCGCCACACCGCTCTGCAGCACTCGATACAGTCCCTGTCCCCACCAGGTATGTGTGCGTGCTGTGTTTTAAACACGTCCGGCAAATCTGGCTGGGACCCTGAGCTTGTACTCAGTGGTCACTGGGGTGGGCCTTCCTAAGCCTGGATGCACAGTGCAGCCTTTGGGAAGTTTGTTAGAAGCAGATTCTGGGTGTCTGCCCCTTGGGGTAGGGGCGGGAGCCAGGCCTGCTTGTGCATGTGCCACTGGTGGGGGGGCCTGCGTGCAGCTGGTGGGTCTTGGCATCAGTTGGTATCTGTGAATGGGGCCGCAGACTGCTTCTCGCTAGCACGGAGGGTCGGAGTAAATGGGAACTCCTCCTGCAGCAGCAGGCATGCTTGCTGTAAACCCCGGGAAAGCAGGCGCCAGGTTCTTCCCACAGCAGCACTCAGGGCAGCTCCCATGCGGGGGAGGGAGGCATCTCTGGACAGTTTACTCCAGCATGACCAGCTTGCCCAGTTTACCTTATTTCTGTCATTTGAGATTTAAACAGCCCGGGTGTGGGAGAGGGCGGGGCTCAGAGAGCAGTGACCGGGAGACCAAGTCCAAACCCACCTAGAGTCCCCCAGTTTGGTGGGAGGAGAACCTTCAGAGCGGATGGGCGGAGGGAGTGGAGTGGTCCCTGGGGACCCCAGCAGACCCAGGCAGGGGGAGGGTAGTGGGTAGCATGGGAGCCAGTCGGTCTCTCCCAGGAGTAATCGCATACCACAATCCTCAGGGGACCCATACTCCAGTCAGCACAGAGCTCCGTGCAGAGGCAGCTCCCCTAGGCCCTGCCCCAGCCAGCCCAGAGGCCGTGTCGGCAGCTCCGTGTAGAGCACTAGGAATCTGTACTGGCCGCAAGCTAGCTCCCCAAATGACCCGAAACCTGTGCCCATCGGTAGGGCACACGAGGATGGACACTCGGCCAGGATTGCCCAAGGTCCAGCCACACCTTGCCTTCCTCAAACTCCCTCGGGCTCCAGGGCACATCCCAAGGGAGCCGGGCCAGGAAGGGGGCGGCCACTTACTCTGCATGTCCCATAGGATGTCCTTCTCAGGAGGGGCGGCAAAGAGGATGTAGAGGCGAATCGTGTCGATGCCGTACTGCTGCACCACCTCCTCGGGGTCCACGCCATTGTGTTTAGATTTGCTCATCTTCTCCCACGTCACCTCCAGCTGCTCCTGGGTTTTCACATGGAGAGGAATAGAACCTGGACAGCAGACATGTGTGACTCCGAGCTACTTCTGACACACGGTGCAGAGGCCCAGGCTGGGTGGGCACAGCACAGGGGCCTCTCTGAGGGCACTCCTGTGCCACTTTCCCACCCTCTGTGCTGTACAAACTTTTCATTTGCAAATCAACGGCCACCTGCTTCTCTCTGTGAATACTCGACACACTTATACTGGCCCATGTCGCCACTTCCTGCAAATCATAGTCACTTCCCCCTTTGTAAGTAAATTATTCAGATTCGAAAGAGGACAGTGATAAAGGACAAGAACAACCTGTGTGTGTCACTGTTTTCTTCATGACTCTGGGGTCCCCTGTGGCAGGGGTGGTGGACAGGTCAGGGTCTCAGAGCAGGAGAGTGTCCTAAGGGGTCGCACTCCCATCCCAGGCCTCACTGTTAGCACCCACAGGGCTCTCACTGGGCTCATTCTACAAGAGGCGTGGCATCTCAGGGGTGCCAGCCGGCCACACCCCCCACACCCTGCCATTCTTGCAGGAGTTGATGTCTGGGTAGAGAGAGCTTGCTGCAAGCCCCAGGGGATGGAAGCAGTGGCGACACCTGCTGGTCAGACTAAGCCTCCTTCTCGGGCATCGCCATGGGGAGAAAGTGCTGGGCATGGGATGAGGTGGGACCTGGCGCCGTGGTCCTCTGGCTCACTCTGTAAACTGAAACTGGGTGTGCAGAAGAGGAAGCGGGGGAAGAGCAAGCGGGGAGAGAGAGATACAGAAAGGTGTGGCTGGAGGACTGCACATGTGTCTCGGGCCTGGCTGTATTTCGCAGGACTGGGTTGGTGCAAAGCCAACTGCCTGGCACCCTTCAGTAGATGCAAACTTGCCCTTGTGATCTGGGGTACCAGCACCCGATGGCAAGTCTGTGTGAGAAGGGTGAAGATGTTCACACTGCGGCTGGCCTGTGGCATCAGAGCAGGACCCCATGGGATCTAGCCTGCTGGGTGGGGAGGCTCTGGTGCCCCTGCTGTCCTCCCACGCTCTCTCTGCTCCCCATCAGCACAGTCTAGCCCCTTTCTGCACTGTTGTGAGAATTGGGGAGCAGAAAAAGTACTTTTCTGAACAGAACAGTTGAACCATTAAACAAATGTGCGCTTCCGTGCAGACGTGGCCCTAGAGACGTAGGATGTGATGAACAGCTGGATTGCAGGCCTGCCTCTCTTGCCTACATGCCTTTGAGCAGAGCACAGCTGTCCGTGGGCAGCACATCAGTGGTCACCGACAGCTGAAACGCAAGTGCCCCTGCGCTGAGCCGCGGTCCTCCCTGGGCTGAGTTATGGAAGCACTGCCAATGTTTGCTTCGCGCGCGGAGACCATCCTCACCCCGGATGTGTGAATGCTCACTAGGCAACTCAGTGCATGGCTTCCACCAAACCAGTTCTCTTGCATTTGGCTTGGGAGGCGCCTGCCATGGGAGGGGCTGCTGGGTGCATTGTTTGCCCCTGGGCAGAATGGCCAGGGCTCCAGGGGAGTTTGTACCACTGCCCTCAGGCTGGCATCTCCCCATTTTTCATGGGTCTGCTATTTCACCTGTGCCCCTCCTCTCTGTAACTCTGCCTTTCAAATAAATAACTTCTTTTCTCTGTTCTTTCGTCTTGGAACAGGCTGTGACATGCAGGCTGGGCAAGCATGCGTGCATGTGTGTGTGTCTGGAGGAGGGGAGCAGCAGGCGGTCCTAGGAGCAGCCTGCAGAGGACCCAGGCCCAGAACATGCTGAGGCCCAGCCCTTTCCCGGTGCCGGGTGAGGACAGGGGTAGGACCGGAGGGGCTGAGCTTACCCGTGAGATCAACCTCCTCCTTCCGCAGGTACTGCCCGGACGGCAGGCGGTACGTCCGGCCCTTGATGAGGCCCTGGGCCAGCAGCTTATGAAAGGGCTCTCTAGGGAGAGAGACAAGAACAGCAAGCTGAGGGGGGGCACGCAGAACAGGTGCTGCCTGAGCAAACACTCCTTAGAGACCAACCACCAGAAACTTAAGTCAGACCAGCAGCTGGGAGCCACAGGGCTCCTTCACAGTGCGCCCTAGTGAGCATGAGCTCCCCTTGCAATGGGAATCCTCCGCACACAGCTTCACCTGCAGCTGCTGCCCAAACTGCTGACCAACGTGCCTGCAGCCACCTGGGTGTGCCTGCCCCAGAGCCCCGGGCACAGGTGTTCCCCTGTACCAGGCACTGTGTTTCTTTGTCCTCTGTAGTAAGCACTTCAACACTTTTTTATTTAGTTTATTGATCTGACAGGTAGAGGAGGAGGGGGAGGAGAGAGGAAGGAACGTGTCTCCCTCAAATGTTGGCCTGAGCTGTGGCTGGGAGCTAGGAACTCTATCTGGGTCTCCCACACGGGCACCACGGGCACCAGAGACCCAAGCACTTGAGCTGGCACCTGCTGCATCCCATGATGTACACGGGCAGGAAGCTGGCGTCCGCAGCAGAGCTGGAACTCAAAACCCATGCACGCTTGATGTGGAGTGCCTGTCCCTGGTCAGGCTGGACAGAAATGCTTGAGAGAGTGAGACAGAAGGAGGGAGGGAGTCATCGGGATGAACTGGATGGTGCAGACCGGCAGCCTTTACACGCACACATTTTACCCAGTGGCACGACAGCACCACCTCCTGGGAACAGACAGGATTGCATCCTGCTGCAGGATCGAATGGAGTCCAGCTGTTGAGCCCAAAGTTGCATTGCTGTGGCTTCCCATCTTAAAAGGCAACTGGTGCATGAAGAGTTACACAACCCTGAGGAGAGGACGAGCCCTAGGGATATACTCTGTAGATCAGAACAGCAAGGACACTTGCCTGTGTGGGTCATCAGATAGGTAGAAACATAGGAAAAGCTTTCCCCCAAGAAAATGTGTAAATACGAGCTGACCCCCCTGTGGGTTTGAGCCATGCTACCTACAGGAGAGCAAACATTGCAAGCTGAGAATCTAACATAAATAGTGTTGGGTTAGCAGCATCTGCAAGCAACAGGGAGAAGCGCCCACAAATCATCTCCAACAGGATGGCTCCAAAGGGTCCTTAAAATAAAGGGTCGAGGAATAGAAGGTCCTAGTTAAAGATACCACACACACAGGCACAAAAAGACACACACACAAACATACAGACATACCCAGCCTCATACATATATACAGACATACACAAACTCACACAGACTCACACAATAGACAAACACAATCGCATACTAAATCACACACAAACACACAGACTTATACACAGACTCACACACACCACACAGATAGACTCACATACACACACAGACTCACAGACAGAGAGACAAACACACACAGAGACTCACACACCTACCTACACACGGACTCACACATACAACAGAGACAGACACAGGCAGACTTACAGACTCAGAGCGGCAAGAAGCCACAGATACAGAAGCGTGGAAGAGGGTCTCGGGTCTTAAGCACAGAGGTGCAAGAAGGAAGAATAAGGACAAAGACACTGATCATTTCAATGAGAGTCCCAATAGGTGCTTTGGTGGATGTGACAGGCCCAATCTAAAATGCATGCCGAAGAACAAAGGTTCGGCCCCAGCCACGATCCTCCTGAAGAGAAGCAAAGGAACTGAGTGGGAGGACTTCTCTTACTGGACAGCAGCATTTGTAACGCTGAGATAACAAAGCTGTCAGCAACCAGGGCAAGAAGCAAGCAGGCTGAGGGACACAAGCCCAGCAACAGCCTGCGGCATGCAGGACACCTTGATGGATCATGCACGGGTCCCCACAGACAGTGGGGAAGGCATGGATGGCCCATCAGTGACACGGAGACCCTAAAAGCAACAGATCCAATGTTACTGCATCTATTGCATCTATTGAAAATTTCTGGTGGTGCTGACACTTAGCCAAGCCTCCACCTGTAGCATTAGCATCCCACATAGGCACCAGTTGAGTCCCTGTGGCTCCCCTTCTGATCCAGCTCCCTCCTAATGGTCTGGAAAGGCAGCAGAGACCAGGAAGAAGATCCTGGCTCCTGACGGGTCCAGCTCCAGCTATTGTGGTCACTGGGGAGTGAACCAGAGGATGTCTCTCTTTCCCTCTAATTCTGTCTTTTAAATATACATATTTTTAAAATCATTAAATATTTTCTGTTCACTGGAACACAACAGAAAAGTAAGCCAAAACTTAGGGAAAAGCACTTGAATAATTCCAGGGAGAGCTCGACATCTCTAGGTTGTGGTTCTCATTGTTGACGTTCTGCAAACCACTGTGACACATTCGGAGCACTGTGTTTTAGAACCTACCTGGCTTTCCCTCTTGTTTTGTTTTGTTTTGCATCCGAACAATAATTCAGGCTCCTTTGCCTGCCACCTGACTGGGAAGAGGCATGGTTCCTGGGACTTTCATTTTTTATTTGTTCAATTAATGCAACATCCTTTGAAATACTGTAACTAATTAACTTATCTTCATCTTATCTAAAAAAAAAGATATGGAGAGAGAAAGAGAGATGGCAAAAGATCTTGCATCCGGTGGCTTATTCCCCAAATGCCTGCGACAGCCATCCTGCGCCGAGTCAAAGCCAGGAGCCTAGAACTGCGCTGAAGCCTCCCATGTAGGCGGCAGGGACCAAGTGCTGGAGCCCTTTCCTGCAGCCTCCCAGGGCGCTCATCGGCAGGAGGCTGGACTGAAAACAGAGCAGCTGCGACTCAGACCAGGTACTTCAGAACGGGATGCTAGTGTGTCAAGTGCCTTCTCGGCTGCTGTATCAATTTCTTCAATTACAGAGAAGGTTGGAGATGGAGAAGATACGTGAAAATCTCCCTAACCTAACAAAGGATTAGTAGCTAGAATATTTATAAACTTCCAGAAGTCAGTAAGAAACAAACAACCTGGAAGAAACAAAGGGCCAAGGACACAGAGATTTCATCTAAGACACACACAGGCCAATCAGTGTCTCTGAATTCAAATCTAGCAGGCAAGGTGAGGCACGGTGTGCTGAGTCTGCAAGCTGGACGAGGCCACATGTTACTGACGGCTGACCGGTGGGGCAGGGTTGAGGTGCACGCTTGCCCTGCGAGCAGGTCTACTCTCAGGCACACACCCAAAGGAAATGCTGACACGGGTGGGTCAGGAACCACGGGAGAGAATGTTCCGGGCAGTTTTGTCTCTAACTGCATGAAGTAGCCCACAAACAGGAGCTCCCTGGGTTTTCCAGGGCACCTGCCGTGTTCTAGCTCCTAACCTGTGGCATGGGGCACGCATGTTCATTTTACTCTTCAATTGGTACAGCATGTTAGTTGCATCATCTACACATGATGAGCATACATGGACACATGCAGGAGAATGATGCATTGCCTGGGAAGAAATCGCACACACGCGGATTCCGTGAGCACTTTAACAACCAGATCACAGGCCGACGATCTATCAGTGGATTCTCAGACAGAGTCTTGTCTTCGAATCCACCGCATCCACTGACGGAAGGCCTCACCCGCCGAGGTGGGACCCGGCCACATCCAGCGACAGACAGAGCTTACACTCAGGGACTGGAGGATACGGGTGACAGGAGCAGCTCAGGAGAAGCTCCCAAACAGCAGGTAACCTCACGGTCTGTGCCCTTTTGTCTCACAAGCAGAAAACTGCAAGTTACTGAGCTAAGTCACCCCAACACCGAAGCACAGAGGGCTAGATCCCATGCCAGCATACAACAGCACAGCCCAGAGCTGGCTATGCGATATGTGTAAAGCTCAAACACTTGGGGGAAAACAAAGTCACTGCCCACAAAACTGACTTGATTATGCAAAGAACTCAAACTGCTCACCTGTGTTTGACCATTTTCTGATCGTGGCAAAAATGACTCAGGAACCTTGCATAGAATAAGTGCATGACAGCATGCTCTTTGCCTCCGATGTACAAATCCACAGGCATCCAGTAATCCGCCAATGCTGCGCTGAAAGGGCTGGAAGAACGAAAACTGGGCGTTTAAAAAACTTTGCTCTGGAACCCGTGCATAAATCAGATGACCGCACTGTAACCTGCACATGCCTTGGAATAAATTCTGTCAGGGATAATAAGAGGAAAAGCTTATATAATAAAGGAGGGGAAAAAATGAGGCTAATTTCTAGGAGCCCTTGCTGAAGACATGACCAGTGTGCTGTGAACAAATGCAATTTCTCTGTGAAAAAGGAAAACACCACCAGCGACACACGGTTCTGGGTACGGTGCGTAGTGGAACATTTAGATTTATGTTCATGTTTTACCACAATTAAACAGTTGAGTTTTCAGTTCCGACCAGCAGAGGGCAATGTGGCCCTTTATGATAAAGATGGACACGCAGCTACTAAGCATTTTAAAAACAGAAGCTCAACTTAAATTTTTACAAGTAACCTTACAAACACACTCAACCAACAAGAGTCTGTGTGAGACATGCTGGACGCCAGAAGCATAATTAAGGTCGACTGTAACACATCCTTTTGTGGCCGACAGATGCTAACAGAGAGCCTTCCTCACACTCTCCAGTCCTAAGTGGAGAAGGGAGGAAACTCCAGTTCCCTCTGTCGGCTGGCTGGGAGTTTTGCTGGGCTGGGGACCAGCACTGGCGGAGACAGACCAGTCCGTACCCGAGCAAACAGCCTTCTGAGCCCTCCATCCAACAAGAACTGCTCTGCCTTGTTGGGGAGGCAGGTCTGAACTCCACAGCTTCAGGCACTTGGGAGGGACTTTGCTGACTGCAGTTTTTAGGCTGGAAGCAGCAGCCTGCCCTTTGACCAGGCAGTAGGCTCGCCATCACCACCACAATGACACAATTTTGGTACAATTAAAAAACGAGAAAGATGACTTTTCTTTGTACCAAATTAAAGCATGAAGAAATAACAATGGTTAATCCAGGCAATATAAAGAAAGGGAAGTGAGGGGTCACGTGTTGCCTGAAGCCAAGGTTGGGATGAATTCCGGGAGGCAAGGCTGATGGACAGTAGCCCTGGCCCGAGCTGATGGGGCCCATCAGGGCAAGCAGGGAGAGCCCAGGTGCCCACTCATGCCATGCCAAGTCCACAGGAAAAGAAGGGCAGAGGTCTGGGGTGTGTCTGGCACCAGCTAGCTGGATGTCGTGTCATCACACACACACACCCTCCACCAACTGCGGGTTATTCCTCCCCGTCTGAATGAAGGTTTTTCCTTGGGGCTGCTGCCAGGTAGACAGCACTGGTGGGCCGTTCTTGACTCCACAACAACAAAACCCACACAGAAACACACATGTAACTGAAAAACCAAGGGGCACTGAAAGCAGTGGCCTCGGGCTCCAGTCTTCCCGCCCGCCTCAGGCCAGTCTCCTGACCACTTCGAGCTGTTTTAGGAATGCCTTTTGGCAGCTGCTAAGCAATATGTCTAACTCTCTACCGATCTAACACTTTGGGAAGTTACCTATTATGTATGTGAAATGAGACAGTGCTACTTATTTGCCCTTCACTCCCTGCCTCCCACCATCACTGTTTATAGCTGAAGAAATGTTATCTTTTTTTAAAGTTTATTTTAAAAAGCAGAGGTAGAGAGGGGAGGAGGTAAATGTGGAGGGAGAGAAACTGATTTTTTATATCTGCTGGTTTATTCCCCAAATGCCTGCAACAACCAAGGCTGAGCTAGGCTGAAGCCAGCAGCTGCGTCTCCTCCATGGGTGGTGGGGTCTCCTGCTGCCTCCTGGGGTACACATAAGCAGGAAGCTGGGTTGGAAGCAGAGCTGGGACTCTGCCCCAGGCTTTCTGATGGCGGACGTGAGTGCTGGAGTGGTAGCTTCACCACGGTGTCCGCCCCCACATCTTTGCCTCATCCATGCAATGCATGGTGAGGAGGGAGTCACAGTAGCATTTCCTTCCTTTGCTGCTTTTAAATGTTTCTTGTGCATGGGAATCACTTGACTGTGAATAATCTAACTTAATAATTTAACACCCGTCTCCCCACCTGACGTGGGCCTTGCCTTGAAGGGCACAGCAGACAAACACTTTCTGGTCATCATCCTTGGACTCCCCCTGTACCCTGCCCACCTGGTATTCACACCAGCCTGCATTCTCCCAGGAGACAAGTGCAGGGGTCAGTGCGGAGCCACCTGCCACCCTGGCTGGGGTGTACCCAGAGCTGTACTGTGGTCTGAGGGCCTCCCTGCCTCCCTTCACCTGGCACAGGCATCCCTCCGCAGGTCTGTTGTGTCAGATTCACCGTACTGCTTGTTCTTGCAGGAGCCCAGGTGCACACGCTCCAGGCCGGTGCAGGGGGATTTACCTGTGTGCATTCTGAGGGTCTGTGTATCGGAAGTAGTACCACGCGGAATCCACAAAGGTGTCCATCGTGTCTGTCTCTCTCCTCGCTGCTCCCTTGCACCTGGGAAGTAAATGAAGCTCATCAACTGGCTTCTCTTTAAATGTGAGTGCAGTTTTCCACCAGCTTTGGAGAAAAGCTAACGACAAGTAGCAGGAATTTAAAGTGTCTTAAGAACAATGCTGTGTCATGAGAAAACAATTCAAAACTCTCCTTTTAGGTTCTCCATAATGCCTTAAAGAAATTTACACAATACAAATCACAGTTTTCAACAATGAAAGGCATCATATTGTCCGAACTGAGCATGGTGGAAAACTAACCACCCACAAGGACAAGACAGGAATCATCGTCTCTTTTATGCCCTGACTTCTATTTCAGGCACATCAAGACTGCCTTCAGCCAGTGCCTACCGCATGACGCTTAGCAAGACAATCAGTGCAGAAGAGAAAAACAGAGTACAGCGAGATGGGACACAAAGTGAACTTGGCTTTTCTCTACTTGTGCTCCAGGACAGTGGGTACAGGCACCCACCGGGGCTGTCTAAGGACAATCAATCACTTGAAGGCACGTTGGTAGGTGTCGGCACTTACACCAGCTTGCCAGGGTCAACTCCCAACTCCCTGACAAGTGATGTCAAACCAGTGGCTGGAAATTAGCCCTGCTGGGAGTATGTGCCCATATGAAATGGGCAAACACTATGAAATTCACCCTCTACCCCTCAGCCTAAAGGCAGGTTCCCTACTGAAGCATCATGTGTGAGAGCTAAAAGGAGCAAGCCCTCCCTGCAGCAGGGCCGGACATGCCCAGGGTGGACCAACGCCCATGAGGGCACCACTGCTGCACTGTTAAGAATGCCCTTTGAGGGCCTGGCGCTGTGGCCGAGCGGCTAGGGTCCTCACCTTGAATGCGCTGGGATCCCATATGGGCGCCGGTTCTAGTCCCAGCAGCTCCACTTCCCATCCAGGTCCCTGCTTGTGGCCTGGGAGGGTAGTTGAGGATGGCCCAAAGCTTTGGGACCCTGCACCCACATGGGAGACCTGGAAGAGGTTCCTGGTTCCCGGCTTCGGATTGGTGCAGCACTGGCTGTTGTGGTCACTTGGGGAGTGAATCATCGGATGGAAGATCTTCTCCTCTGTCTCTCCTCCTCTCTGTATATCTGACTTTGTAATAAAAAATAATAAATAAATCTCTTTTTAAAAAAAAAAAAAGAATGCCCTTTGAGGAGTGGGCAGGTGGGACTCCAAGAACCAGGTATCAAAGGTCTAGGAACATGAGAGTGGCCTTGGCCAAGGTGGGTACAAGGGAGAGCCAAGCTTCTGCTGAAGATGTGCCCAGGCCTGTGTTAGCAATGGGCCAATGCTTTCTAGTCCAGGAGGAAACCAGCTGTCCTTGGGGGTACAGCGTGCTCTCCTTCCTGAGCCATGGACATGGGGCTGACTGCTCCAGTGAGTGTCCTGGGGTCCTTGGAAGATTCTGGGGGAGCGATGAGGAGTCCTGAGAGCAACTGAGGAATCTTTCACTGATTCAGCCTGCAAGGGGCCCAAGTCTGCTTTAGGATGCATTAGTAGAAACAGAGTAGCCGGGACTTGAACCAGTGAGTGCTTAAAGGATGCAAGTATCTAGTGGCAGCTTAACCTGTTGTGCCAGAATGTCAGCTCTATCTCCTTTTAATTCCATTCTTCATGAGGTTTTTGATGTTTCCTTCCAATCACCCCTTCTGCAGTCCTCAACTCCCTGGCCTCCTCAAGGCATCTGATTAAGTGGCAGCAGTTGAGCAGAGTACGGAAGCCCCAGATCCGGCACAAGGAGTTGGGACTCAGGGGGCCCCCTGCTCTGGGAACACTGGTGGGCCCCATGGGTAGGAGCTTGTCAAAGAGAGCCCTCAGGGAATCCTGCTTCCTGCCACCCGGGGCTGCTGGTCTCCAGAGCATCGCTGAACAAAAGCCAGGTCTTTTTATTCAGTGAGCTACCAAGCAGAACACAGATGCTATTTTAAGAAAGAATTAGAAGATCAAGGTGACGCTTCTCTCCCCCCAAACATGTGCACTGGTGCCAGCGAGCGAGCAGGCACGGGCTGTGTTTCATAAAAGCCATCACCGCTGGCTCGCCCTGGCCATTCTGACTCCCTCTGGAACTGTCTGGTGATGCTACGAACAACGTGTGTGCTGCTCACATGGGGAGCCAGGTGAGTGCGAAGAGAGAGGCAACTCGGCGAGTGGTGCCAGGGTCAGCTCCGTCTCCTGTTCCCAATACTAGCGAACACGCGTGGAAGCATTCAGGGCACAGGTGACAGCTCACGGCCTCCCCAGGAAGTTCTACTCCTTTCCCCCTACTTCTCACTTCACAGAGCAGTAACCAGGCTTCAGAGAGGGTCAGACACCTGTTCCAAGTCACAGAGCTCACAAGGAGGGAGCCAGCAGCCTACACTGCCCTGCCATCCCACACTGGCTCAGCAGCTCTTGACCCTGGGTACTCACTCACTGGAATCTTACAGGGAACTCTCACCAACACCCACGCCTGCATTCTGCCTTCCCGGAACTGTGACATCAGGGGAGCTAACTGTATCCCCACTGAGCCCACAAATCTCTCTCTCTTTTTTTTTTAAAGATTTATTCATTTTTATTGGAAAGGCGGATATACAGACAGGAGGAGAGACAGAGAGGAACATCTTCCATCCGATGATTCACTCCCCAAGTGAGCCGCAACGGGCCGGTGCGCGCCGATCCGATGCCGGGAACCCGAAACCTCCTCTGGGTCTCCCACGCAGGTGCAGGGTCCCAAAGCCTTGGGCCGCCCTCAACTGCTTTCCCAGGCCACAAGCAGGGAGCTGGATGGGAAGTGGAGCTGCTGGGACTAGAACCGGTGCCCATATGGGATCCCGGCACGTTCAAGGCGAGGACTTTAGCCGCTAGGCCACACCGCCGAGCCCACACAAATGTCTCTTGTCACTGCTTCTCCACACAGGTGGTCTGCTGTTTCCCCAACCCGGGAGCCGCCCAGGTGAAGTCCACACTTTACCCTAGAGTAGCTTGGGGCTTCCTAATTTCCTACCTATAAGCTCCATGTCTGGATTTCTCAGCCCCTGGGGGGAGATCCGGTCAGCTTCCTGGGCGGGTGGCACTGTGCAGGATAAGTGTGCTTTGTGGCATCCCAACAGTCCTTCTCAGGGGTCATTCACCGCCTGATGAAGGAACTGAAGCTCAGAGAAGCCAGATGACCCTCCCTGTACCAGACGGCTGATGAAGAGGTAGGGCTGGGACTTGAACCCCGCCACCCACGCACTCCGCAGTCCCGTGCACTCAGCCGCACTCAGCAGCTACGGTCACCCAGTGGGGAAATGCAGCTTGGTGCAGACCGAGGACAGTCATTGCAAACATCCTCATAGCTGTCCGCGAGGCAGCAGGAAATGGCAGCAGGGGGACGCTCGGGCTTGATGGCTGTTGTTTATTTGTTTAATCAACTGATCTGGCACCAGAAGACTCATGCCTGAGAGGCGCCAGTGAACTGATAGAAAAAACATAACGGCCCTTTGGAAGGAAGCAGAGAGGAACCCTGGCGGAACCTGGGTTTATTAAGGAGCAAGTCCCTGAGCACAGTTCCCTTCCTTGCGCCTGCTGCGCTAGCTGGGGTACCATCGCCACTGTCACCACGGTCCCCAGTGTTGGAGAGCCATAAGGTGGAGAGGAGTGGACATTCTGTCACCTCCAAGGAGCTCCTTGGAATATAAAACGGAAAGAGTGTGATCTCTTACAAAGCTACAGTGGAAGCGTGTGGCTTTCCATTCACAACCGTGTGACTCTTTGCAGCCTGATGCACTTCCCAGGAAAATGGAGCTGCAGTAGCAGCAGGAGGCAGCAGGAAGGAGCCTGGAGCCTCGGGCACAGACACTGCTGTGGGGAAGGACACTCCTTACCTGGGGCAGGAGCAGTTCACCCACTCGGAAGCTGTGGCCAGCGGCGAGCCTCCGCGGCCAGTGAAGGATGTGATGTTGGGCAAGGTCACGGGCAGGTCGTCCGGAGGCACGGGCACGGGGCCGCAGGCCGGGCAGTGGATGATGGGGATCGGCGTGCCCCAGTACCGCTGCCTGGAGATCAGCCAGTCTTTGAGTTTGTCACTTGTCACGTCTCCACCCACTCTCTTCTCTCGGGCTTTCTGAGTCAGGGCAAGAAAAGCATCCTGCCGGGTCATACCTGTGTACTGCGAGGGAGGGAAGCAAGTGCTGTTTGTTCCTCCTGGCACGACACAAGTCACCGCCCCAGCACACAGCACCACCACCTGCACTGCCACGTTTCCCACACGGTTCTCCTCAGGGACCGGGCCTGCACAGGGCCGTCTGAGGGCTGGCACCAGTCCTGGGTACTTTGCCTTTGGGGTCCCTTTCTCCTTAAGATAAATTTAAAAATTACATTTTGCTACTGTTGCTAGAAAGATGAATATGGTTTCTGACCCTGAAAATTTATTGGCTGTCACTCCTGAGTTTCACGGAAGGAGGCAGCCCTGGGCCCTCCTTCACTCTACGCAGAATTCCTCTATCCTTCACCACCAGACTATGTGAGACAACTTGCAAGCAGCCAGTGAGTGTAGAGTCCTTCATGGAGGCCTGGGTGTTTTCTCTGCGCACTCCAGATACCATTTTGGTCACAGTGTCCTCTCTCCACTTTACCAAGGACAAAACGAGGCGCTGCTCCGTTTCCAGAATCTCCTCCAACACATTTTAAGAAGAGGCTACGGGTTCAATACCCTGCGTTCCCCAAGATCTTGAGGGATATGACATAAAAAGTGAAGGTACAGGGCGCCTAGAGGCTAGTCCTCGCCTTGCACATCTAGGATCCCACATGGTCACTGGTTCTAATCCCGGAGGCCCTGCTTCCCAACCAGCTCCCTGCTTGTGGCGTGGGAAAGCAGTCGAGGACGGCCCAAAGCCTTGGGACCCTGCACCTGCGTAGGATACCCGGAAGAAGTTCCTGGCTCCTGACTTTGAATCGGCTCTGCTCTGGCCATTGAGATCACTTGGGAAGTGAATCATTAGACAGAAGAGCTCTGTCTCTCCTCCTCTCTATATATCTGACTTTCAAATAAACAAACAAACAAAAATCTTAAAAAAAAAAAGCGAAGGCACAGACATGAGGTCAGAAACTGTTATTATTCCTTAAGAAGGGAAGAAGCCCCTAATCTGCCAGCTAAATCAAAAGCCTGTATGTTTGACTGAATCAGGATCACTCAGGGTGGGGTCTCCTGGGAAGTCAAGTCAGAGATAAGGTCAAGTATGGCACTGCCATGCTAAGCTGGTGGTTCCCAGATTCTGCAGCCTAGCAGAACTGCCTGGAAACCTCTGACCACTCTGGATGTCTGATCCAGGTCCGCATTGTCAACCACCATTAACCACAAACTCCTCGGGTGGGTCCGAGGCGTCAGTGTGTTAACACTCTGGAGGTTTCTAGAGTATAGCCACGTTTAAGAACCAGCGCTGCTGTGGGGCCTGGCGTGGTAGCTGAGTGACTAACGTCCTTGCCTTGTATGCGCTGAGGTCCCATATGGGCTCTGGTTCGTGCCCCAGCTGCTCCACTTCCCATCCAGCTCCCTGCTTGCGGCCTGGGAAAGCAGTGGAGGACGACCCAAAGCCTGAACCCACGTGGGAGCTCCTGACTTCATATCAGCCTCAGCTCCACTCTTTGCAGCCACTTGGGGAGTGAACCAGCAGGTGGAAGATCTTTCTCTCTGTCTCTCCTTTTCTCTGTAAGATCTGACTTTCCAATAAAAAAAAAAAATAAATAAAAGAAAAAAAGAACCAATGCTCTGGTATGCTTAAACTTCAATATGCATACACATCACCCAAAGGTCTGAGACTAGAGTGGGACCTGAGAGTCCACACTTCTGACAGGTGATGCCAATCTTACCAGTCCAGGGACTAGACTGTCGGCAGCACTGTTCTAACAAGGGTGGTGCCTAGAGCAGCAGCAGCAAGCAATAATACCAGGAGACTTCTAGCAAAGAGATGATGGAATCACCATCTCTGGGGCTGAGGCCAGGTCGCGGGTGTTTACACAAGACCACCAGATGATCTGCAGGAGCTCCAGCCTGAGGCTCGTCTGCACTTGGCCATTCCCCTCCGAGCCCTCCCTCTTCCTCTTCCATCATATGATGCTGGGTGCCAATCCTGCCACACGCTCCAGCTTCGAATGCTGCTGTCTCAGGCTAGCCAGAGATATCCCTGACCAAGTGGACTTGACTCAGAATTTGCTCATTTCTCTGAGTTTACCTTCAGATGGAAATGAAGGCAGTGATCTGGAGCCAACAGACAGCTCTGCTGGCAGGAAGAGCCGATTTCAGTTGCCTCTGTCGAGATTTCTTGTACAAGATAATTTGTCTCCAGCAGAGGGTTCCCAAAACTAAGTGTAGCTACTTTGATACCACACTATTCTGGGGTTGAATGAGACACAGAGTTGGTAAACTCCCAGATCCTGAAGAACATTCTTTCGTTTTTCACATATGAAGCCTTGAAGTTCCTGAGCTTAAGGGATGTGGATGAGTGAGGGGGCAGGAAGGCTGTCACTTGGCACTGAGGGAAGATAGCTCATCAAACTCCTACTAAGGTCACGGCTCTGGGAGGATGTGCTTAGGTCCTGCCCACAGGGATACCCACCTCAGCAGAGTTGCGCAGTCTCTCTGTGCCATCTGGCCAAGTTTCAATGACGTCAGAGTAGGACAGGCCTAAGGTGCGGGCTAGGACGGCATCCTTGGAGCTGGTGCTCGGGATTCCTGTTCAAAGTAGAATAAAGCACAAGGCACCTTTTTAAGTATCGAGATCACAAACTAGCTGACAGTACTGAAGAAGCTGCGAAACCACATCATAGCCATTGGGAAAATGATGCGTGGGCCCCAAGAAAATCCATTGCCCCACACAGCCAGATGACCACACTGGTGTCATCTTTTTCCTTGGTTTCATTTTTGGGGGGGGGTGTAAATGACTGTAATCCAACAAGACACCAGCATTTCTTGTCACCCAATCAACACATGACAAGCAGTAACAGGACAGTGGCTGCCTCCTGGGAGCCAGGGCTGTCTCTCCCAGCATTTCCTAGCATCTCAGCAAGATCCACTCAGCCAGGAAATTGAAAGCTGGTGTCTGCGCTTTGTTCCTGAAGGCACCGGTAGGCTGTGTATCGGCATTAATCCTGCAGCCCACGCAGGCCCTTGAGGAGATGAGGCTGGTCCAGGTGAGGTCAAGCTGTTGTGGCTTTAGCGAGGCACGCAGCCATGCACTTCCTGTTGGTTCTGAAAGAACCTTGGGCTGAGGGCTGTGAGGCACATCAATAGGATGCTGCGCGGCCCCTGGGCACCTCCTCAACTCCCACAGCCCAAGCTGAGACTAACAAGAAGGCCCCCCTAAACTGCCACATGTGCCCTGGTGGCAGAATGGCTCCTGTTTGAGAACTGCTGGACAGGGTCTCGAAGGATGGGGACACAAGGCAGGTAATAATACCAGAGGGCATTCCTGTTCAGGAGGCAAACAGTCACCTGCTAAGTTGCCAAAGCCCATGGTTTGGCATAACAAGGAACAATGACTGGAAGAGGACATAGTGGGCACCACATGGACTTGGCCACAGAAAGAATGTTCTGGGTCATGGCATTCTTGTGTGAGGCTTGGGGGAGTAGGAACTATTGGTGACACCACAGGTGGCATGGTAAAAATACGACCTTATCTCTCTCTATTTCCACTTTTGTTTCCTTGGGGGAGTAAAAAAACAATAATTTAGAAAATGTTAATTATGTAACTGGGAAATCAAGGCAACAAAGGAAAATAATTTTCTTTGCCTACCTAAAAAAAAAAAACAAAACCAAGGGTTTTTTTCCTTCATAATTCTCAATATTGAATCAAGGATCTGACTCAAAATATGAAATATATAAATGAATCCCTGTCCCAAATCTACATCAACCAAAGCTTCTTTTATGGTTTATCTCACCTGGCTGTAGTAGTAAATTTTACTAATTATCAAATGTATAATTGGAACAGCTCACTGTCTATGCTTCAATGTTCACAGCAAGATGATTTAAATGGTTTAGTGTGGGTTTTCTGCTTTCATGCCTCTTCAAATCATCTATTCAAAAGCCAATCTGAGCATGAGGAGGGGGAAATGTGATTTTAACAAGTGTGACTTCTCCAGTGTGCTCAGAAGCCGTGAGCATGCAGTCCGTTTGTGGGTGAGGCTGTGGCTGGAACCCGCAGCACAGATGTGGGTCCTGTGAGACGCACAGCTCTACCCAAAGGACCAGCAGTTTAGACCCAGTTGCTTCTAGATCCCTGTCCCTGTATTCTTCCGCGGACTTCCTGCTATGTGGCAAAGTCTTTGAACACTCACAAATGAGCTGGATGCCAAGGACATCCAATTAACAGATATAAATATGTCATTAGTTTTTACCACCATGTCATAATTTTTTTCTTTTTAAGATTTATTTGAGGGGCCCGGTGTGATAGTGTAGTAGTTAAGGTCCTCGCCTTGAACGCGCTGGGATCCCATATGGGCACCGGTTCTAATCCTGATGGCCCTGCTTCCCATCCAGCTCCCTGCCTGTGGCCTGGGAAAGCAGTCCAGGACGGCCCAAGACATTGGGCCCCTGTACCCACGTGGGAGACCCGGAGGAGTCCCCTGGCTTCAGATTGGCTCAGCTCCAGCCGTTGTGCTCACTTGGGGAGTGAACCATCGGACGGATCTTCCTCTCTGTCTCTCCTCTCTCTATATCTGCCTTTCCAATAAAAAAAAAAAATAAACCTTCAAAAAAAAGAGAGATGTATTTGAAAGGTAAGGTTATATAGATAGGAGGGTCAGAGAGAGGAGAGAGGCGGGGGGGGGGTGGTGAGAGAAAGAGAGAGAGAGAGAGAGAGAGAGAGAGAGAAAGAAATATCTTTCAACTGCTATTTTACTCTCTGAATGGTCACGATGGTTGGGGCTGGGCCAGGAACCTCTTCCAGTCTTCCAATGTGATACAAAAGACACAGGCACTTGGGACAGCCTCTGCTGCTTTTTCAGGCACCTTAGCAGGGAGCTGGATTGGAACTCAACCTGCTATGCCATGGGGCCGGCCCTGCTATCCTTGCCTTGAGTAGTTCAGGCTCACCCCTTTCACAAAAGCCTTCACCAAAACCCAGTCCACATGGGTCATGTGTGTACTGAGCCCCAGGTCAGCCGCTGTTCGGGCTGGATGCATGTGGACGTTGGGTTTTCCTTTGCCTTGTGCCATTGCCTGCGACGTATGAACAGGTGTCATCAACTGACTCTGCTACCAAGAACCATGAACCAGACTTTCTTAAAAAAATACACTCTCAATAGCATATAGCAACGTGTGATAAACAAGACAGCTTCAAAAATTCACAGAAATGGGTACCATGAAACAAAAATAAACTTATCTTTGGAAAAAAATTCTATTTTCCATGAACTTTTTTGAAGAATCCAGGTACCTAGTATGGTCTCAAAGGGTTGATGTAAAAAGGTGGGCATTTTCACACAGAAGCAAAGCAGGACATGGAATGCATTGTGAGCTTCTCCAGCGGATGGCAGCAACCATGTATTCTGATCTTAATCCCTTGAGGTATATTATCATGATTCCACGTCATTAGCTACTCACCTATTTTCGAATCCAGAGAGCCTTCAAACTCAGCGCTGGCCGTGACAACGACAGGGACCTCCTGCTGGGTGAGCATGTTCACGGCCATCACCGGCGTGAGGCAATCTGAAAATGAGAACCAAATAACTGGATGCGGTCAGCTGGGGCCCTGATGCCACCCGAACCTCCGAAGAGATAAGTGAGAAAAATATGAACCAGAACATCTGTGTTTTGTGCTAATTTGTGAAAGAACGTGTCCCTTTGAAGGGTATTAATAGACAATTCACGCCCATGAAAAAAAAAAATCAAACAATGAAGCAAGCACGTGAGAAAAATGTTCATCTAGGCTCTTGCAAAGAAACAAAAACAGCATTTTGCTATCCAGATGGTAAAGACAGTCCCATGACTGCCTTCTCGTCTTGGAAAATAACTTGGGTATAACCAACCTGGGGACCTCAAAACAAACTAGAATTTAAAGGTAAGTTTATTTTTTGGTGAAATAACTGGAATATAAGCATAATTTTTTTCCCTCCATGATAGGCATTTTCAGAGCTTTTTGAAGATCCCTTGCCCAGAAGAATAAGAAGCATGGAGTTCATCTACAGTGACAGTAGGAGACATCTAGAATCCCAAACCGTAACACGTGAAGATGGAGTTGGGTAGGGAGTAGGATCTAAGATATTCTAAGACAAACAGTTCCTTCCCAGGCACATTTTCTTAGGAGATATCACAAGATGTATCCCAAGAAAACAAGGGGGTGGGTCAGGAGAGAGGCAGGCATGGGATCCAGGAAACAGGGTGCAACACAGAAGAAAGAGGTACAGACATTCACAGAACAAAGACACAGGGGAAGTGGACAGACGTGCGCCAGTGGCCTAGAGAATGAGCAGGTCAGCTCCAAGCAGGACAAGGGCCTGGAGAACATCTTCAGGAAAATGAGGGAACTCACAGTTTATCTGGTAAGTGGGAATATACAGAAACCTAAATGGAGAGGAGTTTCAAAGAGCTACTGAGATACTGCCAGACTTAGAAACAAAAAATACAAAACAGATGAAATATAATTGCATTACAGATTTTATAAAAAATCAAAAAAGTTAAACAAAAATGAAATTGTAGGGGCCAGTACATTGTGGTATAGATGCTTATGTGATGCCAGCATCCCATACAGATGCAGGTTCAAGTCCTGGCTACTCCATTTCCAATTCAGCCTCCTGCTAATGAGCCTAGAAAAGCAGTGAAAGATGGCCCAAGTGCTTGGGCCCCTGCACCCACGTGGGAGACCTAGAAGAAGCTCCTGGCTCCTGGTTTTGATCTGGTCCAGCCCAGGCCCTTGTCGCCATTTGGGGAGTGAACTTTAGTGGAGCGAAGATCTGTTTCTTTCCCACTCTGTAACACTACCTTTAAAATAAACACAAAAACCTTAAAATGTAATCATGGTGATCAGGGCTCATTTGGGACCACTGTGATCATAATAAAGCCACTTGGATTTATCCAAATATTGAAATTTAACTCCATTGCATCAGGTAGACAAACGCTGGTTGCTCCACTTCTGATCCAACTCCTCGCTAATAGCCTGGAAAGACCAAGTGCTTGGCCCTTGCCAGGCATGTGGGAACCCCAGATGAAGTTCCCAGTCCTGCCTTAGGCCTTCTCGTTCAGCAATGGCCATTGTAACCATATGAGGAATGAACCAGCAGAAGGAAGAGCTCTCTCTCTCTACCTTTTTCTCTTAACTCTGACTTTCAAATAAATCTTTTTTTAAAGAGAAAGATGACAAAGAAATCTTGCTAAACTAAAACTATCATCATTCATGCCTGAGAAATTAGCAAAAACTGTTAGTAGGGTAACAACTATACTTATTGATGCTGCAATAAAATCCATGTATTATTGAGTATGTCTTTTCAGAAACCAATAGAAGCAACATGGAACAAGAAACATAGCACAGAAAAATGTTCATAAACCCTGATCCTCCCCACGAAAAAAATCCCATGCTTGGGAATTCCTCCGAAGGAAAACTCTACAGAAGCCAAGAACTGTGTGAACATACATGCTCATAGCAGCTCTCTCTGTAACAGGCCAAAACATGAGACGAGCAGAGAATCCAACATGCTAGGGAAGACTTCAGATATTATGGTGTCCTAAGCTGACTGAACACTATACACGAATGAAAAAGGAATTGTAAGCTCACATAAGAACAAATATTTTCTAATAGTATATTAAGTCAAGAAAACGGGGGAGGGGGGACAGGCAGGGACATCTACTTTTTACGATATTTGTGTGGGAATATGAACTGTGTATTACAAAGTAGTATCATCATAGGTAAAAGAATGAAGCTGGATCCCTGCCTCATGCGCCAAGTAAAAAAACTTACTCAAAATGGATGGAAGATCTAAATGTAAGGCCCAAGATGATAAAATTTTCATGAGAATGCATAGGTCTTTTAAAAAATTTACTTATTTTCATTTGAAGGGCAGATTTAAAAAACAACAGGAAGAGAGAGAGACACTTCTACCCACGGATTCACTATCCAAATGGCCACAATGGCTGGAGCTGCCCTAGTCTGAAGCTAGGAACCTAAAGTTTCTTCCTGGCTTTCCACATGGGTAAAGGGGCCCAAAGACTTGGGCCACCTCTTGTTGTTTCCCCAGGTCATAAACAGGGAGCTGGATCAGAAGTGGAGCTGCCAGGACAGCAACCAGTGGCCGTATGGGATGCGGCACCATATGGTACAGTGCATTAAGCCACCATTTATAATGCCAGCATCCCATATTAGAACACTGGTTGGCTTCCCAGATATTCCACTTCCCATCCAGCAACCTGTTAATGTGTGTGGGAAAGCAGCAGAAGATGGTCCAAGAACTTGGGCCCCTGCACTCTTGTGGGAGACCTGGATAGGATTGGGAGCTCCTGGCCTTGGCTGGGCCCAGACCTGGCTGTTACACCCATTTGGGAAGCAAATCAGCAGATGCAAGATCTCTCTGCCTTTCAAGCCAATAAATCTTTAAAAATTAAAGAAAATTAAGGCAATAAAACCCAAGATATACAAATTGGGCTCCGTGAGAACAAAAACCTTTTATGCTTCAAAGGGCACCATCAAGAAAATGAAAGGATAAACTCCAGAACAGGAGAGTGGCTTTGTTCACTGTACACCTGACAAGGGACGGGTATCCAGACTCTACAAGGTGCTACAAGAATAAAATAATGCAAAGGCAGATAACTCAATTTAAAAAATGGGCCAAGGATATAAACAGACATGGCTTCAAAGAAGAGAGTTAAATGGCTGAAAGCACATGCAAAGATGCCTGACAACAGTGGACTGAGAATCCGTCTACAAGGTACCTGCTCCTCCCTCCCCTACCCGCACCCCACAGGATGACTCCCACTCCAAAAAGGTAGTACAAGAGTGTTGGCAAGGATGTAGGGAAATCAAAGCTTTCCACTCCGCTCCTCAGAATGTGTGAGTGAAGCCGCTTTGGAAGGCAGTCTGGCGTGCTGTGCCTGGCCCACATCTATTAGGAAGAACAAAAAATCCGAAGTTCCTGATCAGGTCTGGCATAAACACAGCGGCTACAGGGCCCAGCTCCTTCTCTCCGAGGTGTGTACCCGGGGAAATAAAACTACACATCCACACAAATGATGCGCATTCTGGATGAATGTCTGTAGCAGCAGTTGTAACAGCTGAAGTTGAAATGGACTTAATGACCATCACCTGACAAGTAGCACAAATTGAATGTGGCATGTATGTGAGTGAAGTGGTGCTGGGCAACAGAAAGGGAGGAAGTACTGAAACATGCTACATTCTGCAGGAACTTAGAAAGCACACAAAATGAACAGCAGCCAGACACGTAAGGACAACTAGTGCTTGATTCCATTTGTGTGAAATGTTCAGAACAGGCCAATCGGAGGTGACAGAAAGCAGATGACCGCTTGCCCAGGGCTAGGAACTAGACAGCTGTGTGTGTCATGGTGACTGCTAAAGGGTATGGGATTTCTTTTTGGAGTTACAAGAATTTTCTACAATTGACTGTGAAGATGCCTGCACACCTGTGAGTGTACTAAACCCCACTGAATTACACAACTTAAAAGAGGCATGTGAATTACATCTCTTCAAAGTGGCTATGAGAAAAGTGAGATAAACCACGTACAGCACTATGTTAGAAGCTTCGGTTTTCCTCAGTCTTTATGAAAGTTCAAGTTTTCCAGTTTGAAAAGAAAAAGTCGTCCTTAACTGATACTATTTCTAAATCTACTAATATGTAGATATAAAATTAATAGTTATCAACTTGCATACTGTACATAAAAATCTGTTTCTTGGAATAAAACTAAACACTGAAGTTGCTGGTGTTCTCTTTCTTGGGACTCCTGGGCTGGTGAAGTGACACAGGGACCCATGTGGAAAGCTGGAGTCGTGGCAGTGTGTTGCCCAGCAGGACCCGAGTTATCAGCAACGTCAGAGAAACAAAAGGCATCGCCTGCTCACAGGGCGCCCACAGGCCAGCAGGCAGGTGCCTCCGGCAAAAGGATGCTCACCTTGTGCTGCTGCTTGGCTTAGCCAGCTCCCAGGGATGCTGCAGGTAATCAGGTGCTGACGTTATGTGCGTATGTGCCGAGTGTTACCTAGGACCACCTCTCTTGGACAGTCGCAGTACACATGGGCTGACTGAAGGCTGTGAGAGGTTCCAGGCACAGACAACTGTTAATTTGCACTGATTATAGACAACCTGAGTGCAGAAGCCTGCTCCTGCACATAGTGCCCATCAGTGTGTGTGGATAGAATGGACCGGCATCTAGGATTTCAGGTGCACTCCCTACTCTGGGTTACCAGCCTCAGGCCAATTCTAGGGAGACAGGCACAAAGCATGAGTGAGCGGTCCATGGTTAACGCAGAGCAGAGTTCTAAGCCACCCTTCAGATGGGCCTCACTTAACCTTCTAGCAAAACATGCACTGTGTGGACAACTGGTGACTTAGCTAAAGTGTGGGGCTGCAAAGCCCTTACGGTTTGGACAATTTTATATTAGGAATGTAGGGGAAGATTCCAACGAGAGATAAGAACAGCTCCTAGAACTCGGCTGTTTGTTTTTTTATTCATTTGAGTTTCTATTAAGCCGGAGATTACATAACAAGACCTAAGTCAGAGCTGGCTGGCAAAGGCGGTGTCAACGAACACAGAAATAAATGAAATGTCAAGAATTGTAGGGAAGCACCTTGCACTGATTCCTCTCTTAAAGGGCTCTGTGCCAAATTACAGAAAGCTAAGCCAAAAGCACTTACATGCAGTCAACGGGCTGCCCAGTCCACCCGTGTCCTCTGCCACTCACACGCTACCCTGTCCACATGACTCTCTCTGGCTCCTACTGTGCCCACGAGGTCCTCCGGGACCTGCCTGCACAGCCCTGCCCTTGCTTGGTGGAGAAAGCTAACTTCACAAAGCTTACACGGCCTTGTGTCAGTCACACCGGTGGATCTGGAACCTGGCTTTATGTGACTACAAGGTCGAGGGTCAAGATCCAGGGAGTTGTACAAACTCACCTAGAGACTGAATAAACGGACATCTGCAAAAAAAGAAAAAAAAGAAAACTTTCACTTTGAAATTTAGAAATGGAGAAAATTAGTGCCAGTGTGTAATGGCTCATTTGTAATTGCTACAGATTTATAAAGAGCAAGAGAAAGTCACTAAGTGAGAGTTTCCAAATGGAATGTTGCATGGGGAACTCAATCACTAACATTTGCCAAAATGACAGGACCAGGCTGGGTCATGTGTGCTGAGGTCCAAATGACCAGGAAAACACTGCTGTGTGCATAGATTCAGTAATTTCTCAGTTTTCACATAGAAATGATTGAATTTATGCAGTATCTTTCCTCTCAGGAACTCCATCTCTTATCATTGATTAGCTCATTAATTCCCTTAATATTACCTCATTTTAATTTGTATCTCCAAATTAACTGTAAGAAAAAATAATTAAGGGCCAGGCATTTAAATTTTTTGGTTTTTCAGTTTTAGACAATTTTCAACTACCACTGCCCTCAAGGAATCTCAAACTGCTTGCTGGGAGTAGAAACCACAAGTTTTCCCTTGAAACTAAATTGGAAAGAATCCAATTTTTCTTTTGAGTAGAAAAAATACACCTGAGAGAGAGCTATACTGGGCTTTTACACACATACAATCATTTCAAGCCAAGATTTTCTTCTGTATTTCAATCTGTAACAAAGAGACAGGGCTGTGCCTTGGGCTGTGCCTTGTGCTGTGCGAGTGGGCGATGCATGCTCCGGCTGTGCTGGGTCCAGAGCCGTGCCCGTGCCAGGCTCCTGGGAGGTGCCCACTGGTTCGAAGGCTGGCTTGAATGCTCCCGGGAAGCAACCTTGGCCGAAGCACAGCTGGACTGCGGTGACAAATGATGTCATCTCACTCCCTAACCAGATCCTGGGCAATGCTTCCATTTCGTTTTTCTCTAAAACGGCAACTTCAGACCACCACCCCAACAGGAACACCTGTTAATCAGGACCCTGGAGGATTCCGATTCTGTACATTTGGGCTGCCATGTAATGTCCGTGAAACGGAAAAAGGATGAGACAGTTGGTAGAAGTCAGTCATTCCAGAGAACTCTTCCCTTCCTGACAGGAGCTCCCTTTTCCGTCTCAGTGATGCTCTTGATGCTCCATCATGGGAAGAGCCTGACCCCTCTTTGGCTGAGCAAAAGGCCATAGGTCCCACTTACAGCGAGGGCCCTGTGACAGGCATCCCCAAGCAGGTGCGCCATGCACTGAGAGCATGCTGAGAGCACACTCACCCTGCTGTGGTACTCCAGGGACAGTTTGTTGGTTAGCGCTGGCAAACCACCCCTCTACCCGCTCAGTCCTCTGCCAGCTGCTCCCGGGGCCTGTGAGCTCCCCCACACTTTCCAGAATGTTCCCCTTTCCTCCAGGGCAGCTGCAGGCAGATTCTCTTGCCAGCAAACACAGGGTCTTGACTAATGTATAAGTACTTTCCCGGATCTACACTGACTGTCAGTGGTCCCGTGTCAGCGGGGAGCAATTCACAAACCATTAAAGGCCTACACGGAGCAGATGACCGGAAGAATTCTTTACAGCAATAAATTAAGTTGCAGGCAAAGCTTCCTCTCGTTTGTCTTGGCTTCCCCCCCACCCCCGTCCCTATCAGCCCAGTGTTCTTTGGATGATGGGATTGTAAATCAAGAGAAGATTCTATTGCTTTCAGAAAAGTGCCTCAACTGAAAGAAAAAGACCAGAGCTTTCAGTTGCCAGAGGTAGACAACCTCATAACAAAGACAGAGGCTAGGGATTTAATGTTTCCACATATCTCACTCTCTTTTAATGTTTATTCATTTTCATCTACTTGAAAGTCAGAAAAATTTCCATTCGCTAATTCACTCCTCAAATGTACATAACAGCCAGGACTGGGCCAGGCCACTGCCAGGAAAACGGAAGTCCAACCAGGTCTCCCATGAGGCTGGCGGGGACCTAACCACATGGTTCATCACTGGTTGCTAACCCAGGACGTATCAACAGGGAGCTGGATTGGAAGGAGGCAGGACCCACACCTGGCCCTCCCGCAGCACAGCAGGTTGCCCCTCAAATAGTTGTCATGTTTTAGAATAAAGTCAGAGCAGATCACAAGAGACAACAGCTGAGTGTGTGACAGGAGCATCAGCTCCAGGAAAGACTGTCCGAAGGCAAGGCGGTCACCACACCACCTCAGCCTTGACTCATCCACTCACCTTCACCAGAGACAAGTGCCTGCTGCAAGGTTTCCCGCAGGCTGCTGTGCCCGTGTAAGAGCCTATGGCTGGGGCAGATGGCCACATGGGAAGCGCCATAAATGGCCTCGGGGGAGGTCGTGTAGGCAGTCAGCTTCTCTCCTGTGGCTTGTCCGTCAACCTGGCAGGAGGGAAAGGACAGCCATTTGGTTTCTCAGTCCTCCTTCTGGGCTGGGCAGCAACCCAACCACAACCCCACTCTCTCCCAAACAGCAGCTGACTACATCAGCAGGGTGTGTGTTTGCACTCAGCAGTGAGAGGTGCAGGGACTCCCTAGCACTTCCCCTGAGAAGCTAAGGCCCTAGAAATGGGGACCAGACCCAGGATAATGCCCAGGATCCTCGCTAAACACAGCTGGCCTTGCAAGGCTAAAGGAAAGTCATGCTGGACTCCACTCCTGAGCCCCTGCCACCTGCTCAGGAGAGCAGTGGATAGAATGTTCAACTGAGATCTAACGTCCTGTACATTCTGAAGTGCACTCTCCAGGGAGGAGGCTGCACCTGCTCTTGGCTGGGTGAGCAGGACCTCTCTTGTGAAGGTCTGTCCACTGCCCAGGGGCTAAGTAGATCTACCAGTCCTGGCAGTCGGAGGGAAGGGCTAGAGAGGCAGGTTGACTTGATCTCTTGGCTGCTGCTTCTTTGTCTTAAAGGTTTTGACAGGGACTAAGGGGAAGGCAGGGTTTGAAGCTGAGTGACTAGAGTGCAGAAGTACTGATCAGAGAAGGGGATGAGAAGGATGAAAACACCCAGTGACAACAAGCAGCAGAAGAGTTCGCGTGTTCAAGAGCTCTGAGAGAAAAGCTCCAGGGGCACCTCCCTCCTGCAGGGGGAGAACTTAAGTTGCACCTGTCAGCAGTGTTGGTCCAGTAGATTGTTTTGTGTCGCACCCTACACGGTGGGTCTGTCTACCTCTGAACTGGTTAGTCTTTATTCTCTTGGTTTTTAATGGCCTTGTGACAAAATTCCTCCCACTCCACCAACTGCCAGAATGCAGTGAGAGCGATGGTCCTACTGTGTAGGAATAGATCCTTGCGAACCTCATGCACAGAATGTCAAAGAGGGCCCGCCAGGAGATGTTCTGTATCTGTGCTGTCCAGGATAGTAGCCTGCAGCACTATGTGCCTGGGAGCCCTTGAAAGATGGCTAGTTTGTGCTGTGGGTATAAAATAGAATGGATCTCATGGGGCTGGTGTTGTAGCATAGTGGATTAAGACACCGACTGTGATGCCAGCATTCCATATGAACCAGTGGCTACACTTCCAAAACAGCTCCTTGCTATTCACTTGGGAGAGTAGTGGAAAGTGGCCTGAGTGCTTGGGCCCCTGAAACCAGGTGGAAGACCCAGAGGAAGCTCTCGTCTCCTGGCTTCAGCGTGGCTTGGCCCTGGCTGTTATGGCTGTCTGGGGAGTAAACCATTATATACAAGTTCTCTTTCTCTGTTTGCCTCTCTTTCTATAACTGATTTTCAAATAAATCTTCATATATATAAGATTTCAAGGCCTGTACTAAAACAAAGTATCAACTTGTCTTTACCAAATTCGTTTTACAACTGATTCCATCTTGAAACAATATTTTGGATCTAATGGGTTAAGTAAAATGTAATCCAAATTAATTTCCCATCTTTTCTCACACAGAGTTGCAAACCCTGCGTGCGGCTTGCGCTCTCTCTCTACCAGCAGTGCAGCAGCAGGGGGGTTCAAGGTGCTGAGTGAGCTATTCTGAGAGTTCCAAAATGCAGAGGAATATGTCGAGCGTGGCCTGCTGGGTACGCTACTGCATCATCACCTTCAGTGCGAAGTCCAGGTGGCAGCCCACACAGTCCCCGATCCAGTGGGCTTGCATGCCTTTTATCCCATACCACTCGGGCAGGTCTGCCAGCGCATCCTTCATGGCCTGTGGAAATGACAGAAGGACGGGAGAGAACAAAGCTTACGTGAGAGAAAGCCAGGGATGTGGGGACACTAAAGGAGGTGGAAGGCCCAGCAACCTGCCACTTCACTGGCCAAGTCAGAGGAGACCAGCAGAGGCGGTGCAGTGCGGCTCCACCATGCAGTCCACTGGGGCTGAGCAGTCTCTATCCTAAGCGAGTCCAGGCTTCACAGGAGGAGGACAATGAACAATGCAAGACTGTCTTTCTGGTAACCGTGCCTGGTGCCTTCTTTCCCACGGACTGAAAACTAAAGAAAAACACTCCAAGCTTATGAACTTGGAAACTCTATGGTAAGATATTCTTGGGTGCTCCGTAGTTCAGCTATATCAAAAAGACAACATTACAAATAACACCCCTGCATTTCAAACAAACATGTAAATAAAATCAAAATTAGCAACAGGCATTCAGTCTAGGGTCTAGGCTCCAACCTCAGGGTGTGCGTTTGACCGCTGGCTCTCGGTTCCTCCCTGTGGCTTCCCGCTGAAGCAGATCCCATGGGGGAGTCAGAGAGGCAGCAGTGACAGCTCAGCCAGCTGGGTTCCTGTCACCCCACAGGAGACGTGGATTGTGCCCCCAGTTCCTGGTTCTGCTCTGCACTGGCCCTGGTTATGTGGGCATTTGAACAGTGAACCACTGGATGGGAGTTTTATCTCAAATAAATAAAAATAGAGTAAAAAAATATTAAAAACTAGCATAACAGAAGCATAACATTAATTTGTGTAAACATTGCTATTAAAAATAGATACTTAGGTGGTGTTATGACTTAGTAGGCTAATCTGCCCCATGGTGGTGACATTCCATACGGGTGCTGGTTCGTCTCCCAGCTGCTCCACTTCCCATCCAGCTTCCTGCTTGTGGCCTGGGAAAGCAGCAGAGGATGGCCCAAAGCCGTGGGAGACTCTTAAGAAGCTCCTGACTCCTGGCTTCAGTTTGGCTCAGCTCTGGTCACTGTGGCCATTTGGGGAGTGAACCAGTAGATCTTTTTGTCTCTCCTCTCTGTAACCCTACCTTTTAACTACACACAAATCAATCTTAAAAAAATGTATGCATAGACACTGAGTTTCATCTTCAGTTTCCAAATTCCTACACAAAGGTGGTTTTTCTATAAATTATTTGGTGTGTCCTCAAATGCATGCCAGCCTTTGCTTGATGACAAACATGACACCTTCCATTAGCTGGATTTACAAAATGCATACATCTGTAGTATGAAGATTCTATCTCGGAATTCTTAATGGTAATATAGTTAACGTAGGCAATACAATGATGCATTATTTTGTAATTTGTCAAGTAATTTTCTGTGCATTTGTTTTCACAGGCTCCAGGAAGGCAGTTCATTTGCATATGAGTAAAGTCACCTCAGAGGTGTGAAGGAGGTTAAGAGTTAGGAGCAAGGACTAAAACTCACTGAAAGCATTTACTATATAGCACCACTCTCGCCCTACTGTGTGATTACAGACAAAAGGCACCTGCTTTGTAATAAACATTCAATAAAGCACGTATTTATATGATTGTCTGCATTTTGTTTTAAGATAAAAATACAAAAGCCAAAATCAACCCAATGCTAAGTTTGACACCGGGCAGGTCCCAACCCCTAACCCCACAGTGCTCCTGGTGGAACTAAGAGAACTCAGCATGGGGAAACAGCAACCTGGGATCACTATGACAACTGTTAATTCTATGATTTTTCCTACATCCCATGTGGGACCTGGCCCGCAGCCTGCACCTGTGCCTTGTCCTGGCTGAACACTCATTAAATCCCCATTTACTTCTCTCTGCTCGAGGGACAGAACAGAGAGCAGCACTACAGAACCAGATCCCGGGCACCTTGCAAGGAAGCAATACCTTCTGCAGCACATCATCTAAGCAGCAGGCCCCTCTGCACACACTGCCTCAGGAGTCCTCACAACAGCAGTGTCTCTACCTCCCAGAATCTCAAAAACGTTCCCCAAAGTCACCCCCAGGTGTGGAACAGAACTGAAGAGACACTACAAGTAACGTGGTGTTGGTGCCTAAGAATGTACACAATCCTATTCTCCACCTGCAACTGCTACTATTCTATTCTATTCTATTCTATTCTATTCTATTCTATTCTATTCTATTCTATTCTATTCTATTCTATTCTAT
Organism: Ochotona princeps; assembly: GCF_030435755.1. NCBI lineage: Eukaryota > Metazoa > Chordata > Mammalia > Lagomorpha > Ochotonidae > Ochotona > Ochotona princeps. The sequence goes on along the minus strand of NC_080852.1, from coordinate 29,046,645 downwards.
TCTATTCTATTTTATTTTATTTTATTTTATACTTATTAGAAAGGCAGATATACAGAGAGAAGGAGAGACAGAAAGATCTTCTGCTCACTGGCTCACTCCCCAAGTGGCTGCAACTGCCAGAGCTTAGCTGAGCTGAACCAAAGCCAGGAGCCTCTTTTGGGTTTCCCACGTGGGTGCAGGGTCCCAAGGCTTTGGGCCGTCCTCTCTACTGCTTTCTCAGGCTACAAGCAGGGAGCTGGATGGGAAGTGGGGCCACCGGGACATGAAGCAGCGTCCATGTGGGATCTTGGCACATGCAAGGCGAGAACTTTAACCACTGGGCTCCAATTGCTGTTTTCTAACAGCAGTTAGATTCAGCTTTCTGATTCTCCTACTTCAGATGGGTAGCAGTTAGAGGTACTTATTGGAGATCAGCCAGTTTCCAGCAACTGACTTTTATTCTCATTTTATTCCTGGAAGACAGGCTCTGGGAGCCATAAGGCTGAGGTTGTCATCAAAACCCTGTCTTTATACACGAAGACACACAGGCCCCAGGGATGTTTAGCAATCTGTCCAATGCTTGGCTAACTGCAGCCAGACTAAAAAGACATGGCTCTCAGCTACTACTTAAATCTCCTTCACCTACAATGACTTTTTACCCAATATCTTTTCCCCTCAATGACACTGTAAACTTTCTTATTTTGGCTTCCCTTCACCCAGAGGACCTTCTTTCTCAGAGAACTGCAAGATGGCTAAGTGGTGTGGCTCCACTGCCAACTACAGGAGCTTGAAATGGGACAGATGTGCTACCTACCATGCCCTGCGCCTTCCCTAAGAAAGCTAAAGAGAGTGGGACCATCACAGACTCAGTACCATGCTTGGATACTGCGCGGGACACACAGGCCCGGTGGGCAACTCTGGACATGCCACGGGCAGCAGTGACATCACCAGAGCATTTCTGCGGAGACGTGTTGGCTGTGCCCAGCTCCTCCCCAGACTCCTGCCTCTGCATGGGTCCTCCGCCTTCCCACAGAGCTGTGAGAAACTTGATTTGCTGATCAGTTCCTTGGCTTAAGTCAACCAGCCTAACGTTACGTTGTTCGTAACCACATTGCCTAACACCAGTGATTTATTCAAGTTTCAATCTTCTGTTAACTATCTAGGTACTGTCTGCAGCAAAGGCATAAAAACAAACCAACAAAAAACACCCCTGGTTTGAGTCCTGGCTGCTTCCCTGCAGATCCAGCTCCCCTGCCATCCACATGGGAGAACCGGACCAAGCTCCTGCTTCTGGCTTCAGCCCAGCCCAGCCCAGCCCCCTCCAGGGAGCGAACCAGGGATGGACGATCTGTCTCCCCTTCTCTCTGTTAATGCTGCACTTTCAAATACATAAATAAATCTAAAAAAGAGTCTAAAAACTAAATGTCAATATGCATAGAACTCGTGCTTAATAAGCTCTGTAAACAATCCGAGCCTCTTCCTCTTCGGTAACCAAGGAGATCCCATTTAGCTTCTAAGCAAACTTGTGTGTGGTCTGAAAGAAATCCATCCTCCATGGTTTGTTGAATAGCCTCATCTCTCACTGCATCCTTTCCTGCCATGGGAGCTTTGAGCTAGCTGGTCCGGACTAATGGCCTTTTTCATACTGGCCAACCCACGCATTACCGAGCCACTCTCAATCTAAGCCCTCATGTTTTCTTTTTTTTTTTTTTTTTGTCTCCTCCTGGATTGAATTGTCAAGGCAGGAAAAATGCTGATTGGAGGTACTCTGTTTAAAATATTCAGATCTCAACTAGGACAAAAAAAAAAAAAACAGGATGTGAAATGTGAAAGTTTTCATATGCTAATTCTGAAAGATGCCTGCTTAAAACCTAATCATATCTATGAACAGGGTTAAAAACCCAAATAAATTTTAAAAATTAGCCAAAGAAAATCAACCATCTTGAACACCCCAGTGAGACACATTACAGACGAGGCTGTAAGACACACAGGGTACTTGCCACAGTTTTGGGGGAGCAGGACTTTGGGGAGCATCTTGCCCAAAGGCAACCGACAAGACCAAGGTTCTATCACAGAAGTGACCCAGCTACAGGCGTTCACTCGGGAGAGCTCTTTCTAGAGGCTGGTGCGGTGGTATAGCACGTAAAGCTGCTGCCTGCAGTGCTAGCACTCCATAAGGTGCAGATTCGAGTCTCAGATGCCCCGCTTCAGATCCAGCTCCCTGCTGATGTGCCTGGGAAAGCAGTGGATAGTGGCCCACGTGTGTGAGCCCTGGCAATCACGTGGGAGATCTAGAAGAAGCTTCGGCTCCTGGCTCTGGACCAGTCCAGTTTTGGCTGTTGCAGCCATTGGAAAGAGAAATAGTGGACAGACCTCATTCTCTCTCATCTCCCTCCCTCTGTCTCGGCCACCTGTAACGCTGCCTTTTTTTTTTTTTTTTTTTTTTGAGTAAATAACCACCCTGCCCCTTAAAAAAAAAAGTCCTTTCTGGTGGGCTTGTTTTTGCTGAGACTATGGCTCTCCCGCTCCTTTTTTTTTTTTTTAATTTAAAGATTTGTTTTATTTTTATTGGAAAGGCAGAGTTACAAAAAGAGAAGGAGAGGAGAGAGATCGTCCCTCTACTGGCTTTTTCCCCAAATGGCCACAGAAGTTGTAGCTGGGCCAGGCTGAGACCAGGAGACAAGAACTTCTTCCAGGTTTCTCACAAGGATACAGAAGCCCAACAACTTGGGGCCATCCTCCTCTGCTTTCTCAGGCCATTAGCAGGGAGCTCATTGGAAGTGGAGCAGATGGGACTGAAACTGGCACCTACCTGGGATGTCAGCACTGCAGGCAGAAGCTTAGACTGCTGCCATGGCGCTGGCCTTCCACCCTCTCCCCCTTTTTAAAAAAAGATTTTATGTATTTGGCTTAAAAGGCAGAGTTATGGAGTGTGAGTGGGAGGGGGAGACAGAAAGCTCTTCCACCCACTGGTTCACTCCCCACAGTCCTAACAGTCAGAGTTGGGATGGTTTGGAGCCAGCAGCTTCTTCCAGGTGTCCCACATGGACGCAGGAGTGCCAGGACGTCCTAATTTAGGCTATCTCCTACTGCCTTCCCAGGCACATGAATGGGGAACTGGATCAGAAGTAGAGAAGCCAGGACTGAAACCAGTGCCTGTATGGGATGCCTGCACCACAGGCGGCACACACCACAGCACTACCCCAGATTTCCCCTTCATTTTTGTGTTGTGACAGCACTGCCTTCGTTTTGCTTCTTTCATTTGGCAAACAGAGTTGGCAGTGTCCATCTTCCCCACCCTGATCAGTCTTGATGTACAGAAATCCTACTGGCTCGTGGACTCCAAAATGGGAGAAAGTGCAGGATTTTTAAAAAGATTCATTTATTTTTATTGGAAAATCAGATATACAGAGAGACGGAAAAGATAAAGATCTTCCATGTGCTGATTAACTCCCAAAGGGGCCACATCAGCTGGAACTGAGCTGGTCTGAAACCAGGACCCAGGAGCTTCCTCCAGATCTCCCACGCTGGTGCAGCTTCTCAGGAGAGAGCTGCATAGAGCAGATGACTTCCTCAACTGCTTTCCCAGGTCACAAACAGGGAGCTGAATGGGAAAGCGAGACTGCTGTGTTTAGAACCAGCACCCATAGGCGAGGACTTAAACCACTAGGGCCACCACGCGAAGCCCACAAAGTGCAGGATTTTTATGCTACAATAGGTGGGTATTTGGTGTAGCAGCTAAAATGCTATGGGGGCTGTCTGCATCTCATCTCGGGGTTCCCGGCTTCAGTTCCTGTCTCTGCTTCCAACTCCTGGCTCCTGCTAGTGTGCACCTGGGGAGGCGCCAGGTGCTGGTGTGGACGTGTGGATCCCAGCCCCCCACTCAGGAGACCTAGACTGAGATATGGGCTTCTGCTTTAGACCTAGTCCAGTCTTGGCTGTCTTGGGCATTTGGGAAGTGAAACAGCAAGATGAAAGGTATCTCTCTTTTCTCTCTCCGTCTTTCAATAACATGAAATAAATTAGAAACTTACCAGTGTCATTGTTAGGTAGGAAGATAGAAATTAGTCTACATATGCAAGAGGGGTCTACGAAGAGCACAACATCAGCAGAAGCTCAGAAGCACCCAGGATTTTACACTACCACGTCCTTCCAGACCCCCAGAGCCTTACAGGGAGTCCATTCCTCCCTGCTACCCAAGAAGACTCCCCAGGAGACTCCTCCCTACTCAGCAACAAGCTGGTTACCCAGCCTGGTAACATCGGGCAGTAAAACCTTCACAGCCTTCCCTCAAGGAAGGCACCCAAAGGGAAGCGCCTCTGTCCACAGCCAGATGGATTCCCAGTCAGAAAGCACCGAGTCCTAAAGCCTTGGGAGACGTTTGATCTGATTTCTATGCAGCAAACCCTTGGTCCTGGAGAAGAAGGAGGATGAAGGGGGAAATGGCAGGAAGAACTGGACCGGTTCCATGGTAAGGCCCAGTCTCACACACTGCAGCTCAGCCTCAGCTCTCTCCTGAGAAGCTAGGCCAGCCTGCCAGCTGTGTTCTTTCCAGTAAACCATGTCACCTGGCTGTGCCCAGCTGGAATGGGCACTCTTGGATTCGGTCTGGAGAAATGCCCAACCATTCTGACAGCCCATTAAATTGTGCTGCCTTGCTGGTCACTGGTCTCATGTCTGAATTCTTTTCCTGTGTGAAGACAAGAAGCTTATTGCACCCATCTCTTTACTAACACCACGCCATTCCTTTACAAACTAAACAGAGGAATCCAGTACATAAAGGTTGAAAGATGTCCTTCTCTCCGTTTCAGCCTCTCCCCTATCAATGCCCAAGGCTTGGGCACGATTTAAAAAATATTCATTTATTTAGCTTTCCTCACTTAGCAGCTGAAACAAGAAAAATGGAAACCTGAGGTTCCATCACGGAGTACTGGACTCTGCAATTTCCCTACACTCACTCAACCAGAGCCAGGACAGCCTTCTGGACTATCTGACCGTCATTAACCCATCCTGTTCAGACACCTTTTGGAACATCAGACAAAGAACAACCCCTTCCAGATGCAAAACCTTGAAACCAGAAAGACAGTTTTTACATTCTGCTTTTCCAAAGTATTAAATACTCATCAGAAATAAAATGATTCGGTTTTCCCCAAATCATCATTTGACATATGTCTAATTACTGTGGCCTCAAAAGGGACCTTGGAATCACTTTCACCAGAGTAGGTCTGCAAAGGCAGCTGCTGTTGCTCCCCAGGGACTTTATTCCAGTGACAAAGTGGTGACACAGAACTGTCCACTAATGTGTGTGGATACGAGCCAGGAAGTTTCAGAACACGAACCAGTGAGAGATGGGCGGAGGTACCACCCAAGCAAAAAAGGCTTCAGTCACCTAAGACATAATCGGAAACAACTAAAAGGCTGGGGACAAAAGAAGGATCAAACCCAACCCGGCTAATCTGACTCCCTTCAATGAAGGAGAAATAATGCGAGGAATAAATCTATTCTTCCAAAAAGAGGAAATGTGTGAGCTAAAGCATTAAGAAAAGGGACGGCATGACTAAGTAAGAAATCCAGAAATGGTTCTAAAAATTTAGGTAAAAAGTGTTTAGGCAAATGGGAAAGCATCCATCTTCAAAAATAAATGGATTTATTAGCTACTAAGGGGATTGGTGAGAAAAAAAAAAAACAACCTGGGAAGGAGCTGGACACAGACCTGAGATAGAATGATAACCAACAGCTAATTAACACCAACAGCTAATTAAAACAGATACTTTGAAAAAGCACTTAGCATACTTCTGAATCACTGTGATTTGATCAGCAATGATTTTTAAATTATAACTTCTAGTTTCCACTCTCTCCTGAGCTGCTTCTTGTGTCTACTAATGATGGCTACCCTATCCTTTAAGATTTATTTGTTTTTATCTGAGAGGTAGATTTACAAAAAGAGAAGCAGAGACAGAGAGATCTTCCATTCATTAGTCCACTCCCTAAATGGCTAAAATGGCCAGAGCCAGGTCGATCCAAAGCCAGAAGATGGAAGCCTCCTCTGGATCTCCCACATGGGTGCAGAGGCTTCAAAACTTTCTCAGGCCATGAGCAAGGAAGAGGATTGAAAGTGGAGCAGCCAGAACTTAAACTGATGCCCCCATGGGATCCTGGTGCTGCAGGCAGGGGCTTAGCTTGCTACACCGCAGCATCGGCCCCAGGTCTAGTAATTTTTTATTACATGTTTGACATTGCAGATGAAATCTGGTAAGGAGTCTGGATTATGTTGTCTCACTAAAGATTTGAGTTTTGTTCTGGTAGCTTCTGTTTAATTTCTTGGGCTTGCTTTTATTCTTTGTGAAGATGAGTGTATTTTGATTTTGATCTCTGTCCTAGGGTGACACCGTTACCTCTAATGCATGGTCTTTCTGGGCTCTCCATGGCGTATTCTTGGCTGAATCATACCTCAAGGATCTCCCAGTACCAGCCAGCCCCCTGTGTCTCTGCTCTTGTCTCAGCCCTGTAGCAATCGCTCTCTGTTAGGCGGCATGGACTCTCATGCTCCCTCCTCTTCTGATTGTCACGGCAACCCAACTGGGGACTTTCCGAAAGATGGTTTTTTCAATAATTCTGCTCAGGGAGTTCAGCAAGAACCAGGAGGATCACCATGGTAACTAACCATTTCTGCTGAACAGATGAAAATTCACAGCTGACAATTTAAAAGAATAATGCCCCTCAGTTAGGTCATTACATTTTCAACTAGAAGCAGAGGTCAAAACAAAAAAAGCTAATTAGATGGCATTTCCAACAACGCCCATTTCAGAATCATCTGACGGGTCCAGAAGGTGACCTGGCATTCCTCCCAGGAATGCAGTGGACCCCACTGTCAGCACTCAGTGGCCCCCTAGGCTGGGAAAGGTACAGAAAGCAACATCCTCATTTGGTCTCTAGCGCTGCCATGCTTAAAAGGAGCAAGGCACTGTGTTAACAAATTCTAACGAGCACTTTTCCAAATCCATATGCTAGTCTTGGCTGCATTCTGAATAAACTAGAGTGGGAAAACAGCCTCATTTAAGACATGTCTTTTGAGTGAGAAAAACGGAGGTCACTTTCCCGTATGGCACTGGTATTGTGAGTTGGTCAGCAAAGAGCTAGTGATTATGGGTTGTTTAGAATTGTTTTCTTGGCACATAAAGAACTAGAGCGGATGGGAGATCTCTGTGTCTCTCTTCTCTGTCTACAATACTGCCTTTCAAATAAATAAAATGAATCTTACAAAAAAAAAAAAAAGCCTCACCCAGAATTAGCACACCCTTGTTTTCAAGTTTGCTTTGCCTTAAATTCGTGGACAAGGAAGGCACCAGAAGGCACCTTGAAGACTGCCTGGTTCAACTCCCTCATCTCACTGATCACCACACGAAGGCCAGGTCAATGTCCAGTGTTAGTTAGCGGCCAAAGGAGACTTGGAACCTCAAGCTTCGGCTCCTGGCTCAGGTCACTGTCAGTTCTGGCTTTCCCTCCCGGGGACTGGCAAGCCTTCTGCGCATCTCTGGACCCTTTGAAATTTCAGTCTACCTTTCTGGAGGTTTTATCAGGACTATACAGCTAAAGATAGCAAGATATTCTTCCTTTTCCTAGATATACACTTGCTGATATAACAGTTAGTATTATTTTAAATCTTCTGTGACATAGAGTTGGGTGGTGAGCAAACTGTGGGCTAGATTCACCTGCAGGTGCCATTTCTGACTTGCAATGGAAATTCCTCATCTTCTCAGTGAAGCAATGCTGAGGTTCGTCTGCTTCTGGTTTGCATCTCCACGGCTCTGCAAGCCCTTCTCAGAGCTTTCCCACAACCCTCTCCTGCAGGGAGGCTCTCCCATATCCAACAGACCCTGGCATTGTCTGCTAACAGGGAAGGCTTCCTTGGCAAGCCTCCAGGCCGGCACTCACCTTTGCATAAGCTGTTGTTTTAATGAACCACTGTCGGAGGTACTTCTGCTCCACTTTTGCTCCGGAACGCCATGAGCAGCCATGTTCGTCCACCTGCTCGTTGGCAAGCACTGTTTGGTCCACTGGGTCCCAGTTCACCAAGGCCTGTGGTGATTCATGACAGAACAAAATGATGCAATCTGGTGAGTCCCTTCATAGGATTGTTCTGAGGCCCCTCATGGTGGCCGGCCCTGCAGTTGCACTATTAGCTCTGTTCTTAGACTTGTGGGCAGCTCTTGGGATCCAGCTTGGTCAAGAATGCATGAACGGTTTGTATTTTCACCTGTACTTTCATCTTTGGAAGGATGCCTCCCAGCACGTGTCTAATAAGTTTGGAAGCATCTTGCACAAAAGGATGAACCTGCAGCACTGGAGATGTCACTAAGCAGAGGAGAAGGGGAGAAAATGGTGCCTGCCTCAAACTGAGGAGAACAGCGCTAACTTTGGGAAATGTATTTATTTTAATCAAACTGCCGTTCAGTTTTTGAGCGACTGCCATTTACTACTTGCTGTGCTAACTGGAGAACTAACATGGGCTCATTTTTTCCTTACCCCAACCTTTGAGTAAGCATATTAATCATCTCCGTACTGCAAATATGGAATTTGAAAAACAGAGAAATCAGACAACTTTCCTGAGCTGACATAGTCAGTGAGTGGCAGAGACAGGGAAGGGACTCAGGTCTCCAGAAGCTCATGTTCTTTTGTATTCTGGAAATCAAACACAAGTCAGGACTGCGCTCACTGTAACCCCGGCAAGCACACCGAGCGCTGAGTAGGCTTGCTGCCCTCACAAGAGTGACGTGGCAGCAACACGGGAGGAGCTGTTCTCTGCACTTGCCCAAGATTCCTGAGCGATTTGTGGGAAACTTCCAGGAAGCATTTTAGAAGTTCACACTATAGCACAGCTACAGATAGGAAGGCCCCACGATGCCCGCGGAAGGCCAGATTGCATGGTGATTGGGGATCTCCCATGGTTTCTACCTTTCCTTTCTTTGCTGTCAGGCTCTTGGAAGTGCTGCAGGCTCACCTGGGGATGCTGCCGACCCATCCAGACCTCTCGTTGTCCACCCTTACCTCATCTTAGGACTTGCCTGTGTCCTGCCCCCGGCCCTTCCTTGCCCGGCTGCTCACCGTTCACACAGAGTGACAGACCCCTCTAACTCACACCCAGTCTCAGCAGCCTTTGGCTCTCTGGCCATTGCACCACCCTCAGGAACCTGGCTGTTCCGCAGTATTTTCCTCACTGCTTCTTCCTCAAGCTCGTCTGTGTGCACTTACACATGTGTGACTGTGGGTATGACTACCGAAAGTCTTTTTTGTCAGGTAGCTTTAGGTTCCAGAAGGCTGGCTAGCATAAAGAGTTTTGATTTTCTCAAGGTCTTAGTTTCTTTCTCAATAAAAGCACATTTACCTAAGGAACATATTTCTTAGTAAAGGATCTAGCTCTCTAAACTGTGCCCCATTCTACCCTGGATTTCACTGAGTTAGGGTACGAGTGGTGTCCCCAAGCCTACCGTTAACTTCACTGCCATCACAGCCCCAAAGTCGCATGGTGGCAGAGTGGAGGAGACCCCTCTGTCAGTGGACGGAGATTCTGAGACTCTTCTTCCTGCAGCTGAGGCCACTAACCCTGAGCCTACAACCACCATCCACCTTGAGAAAGGGAACCTCCTCTAGGAAAGGACCTGCGAGCTGGTGGACTGGTGCTGTTGATAGGCTTGGGGAAGCCTATCTCTTCCTAGCTTTTTGCTTTCAAATGCTAAAAATGGTAATTAAAATATCTATATCTATAATATTCACTGCCTTATGGGACATTAAGCAGCTCTGAATCTTGTCCTCCCTCCTTCCCTCTGTCTCCTTCTCTCTTTTTCAAAAGCAGTTACAGAAAGAGAGGGAGAGACCTAGAGAGGCTGCAATGGCCAGGTCGAAGCCAGGAGTTTCTGGTCTCCCACATGAATACAGAGGGCCAAGCACTGGGGCCATCCTCCACTGCTTTGCCACACACATTAGTAGGGAGCTGGAGCAGAAGTAGAGCAGCCAGGTACTTGAACCAGCATCCACATGGGAAGCTAGCGCGGCAGGTGGTGGCTTTACATACTACGTCATGGTACCAGCCCCTCCTACTTGTTATTTCTGAACCTTCTAGATCAGTGCTGCCTGCTGGCATGGTCAGATACAATAGAAATATGCTACATTTGTGATGTCTGACACTAGCTACTAGCACATAAACCTTGTGTGGCTAAGGACCTGGGTTTTTAATACTACTTTTTATTATACTTTAAATGATATACCAATTTATTATACTTTCTTTTTTTTTCTTTTTAAGATTGACTTATTTTTATTGGAAAGGCAGATATACAGAAAGAAGGAGACACAGATCTTCCATCTGCTGGTTCACTCCCCAAGTGACCGCAACAGTAAGAGTTGAGCTGATCTGAAGCCAGGAACCAGGAGTGTCTTCCAGGTCTCCCACATGGGTGCAGGGTTTCAAGGCTTTGGGCTGTCCTTGACTGCTTTCCCAGACCACAAACAGGGAGCTGGATGGGAAGTGAAGCAGCTGGGATACGAACTGGTACCCATACAGGATACCAGTGCATGCAAAGTGAGTATTTGACCAATGAGCCATCGTTCTGCTCTCTTAAACCTAATTTTAAACAACTCCATGTGGCTGGTGGCTATTAGCCTGGGCACTGCAGCTCTGGACACATTACATCCCTCTTGCCTCATCTCACCATTGCGAGCCCAACTTACTTTTATTAACCTCTTATTCTGACAATCACCTCCATCTCTTGGGAGATTACTGTGGGCACACACTGGGCTTTAGTTGCCACCTGCTTTTAATCCTCCCCAGAACTCTACGAGACATCATCACCACCTCCATTTAGCAGAGCAGGGACCACACTCCCTGGAGGTTAAGTTATCTAGCTGGGCACACGGCTGGGAGAGATGGTAGAGCCAGAATTTGAGAAGCCCATGCTCCTCCAACACTCCCTCCTTATACTCACAGAAACCAAGCTACGGACTGGGAATCCAAGGTTGGAAGCAAACCAGTTGCCGTCATTAGAAGGCACTAAAACTGAGCCAGCAGCTACTTTCTAGGTTTCCGCTGCTACTGGGGAGACAAGGTTTGATTGCTTCTTCTTTAAGAACAATGAATTTGTAAAGTGCAGCTAACTTGAACTCACCTCTTTCTGATAGGCCAATCCAGCTTCATACAGTTTAATAAACAGATACTGAGTCCATCTGTAGTAGTCTGGCAGACATGTCGTTATTTCCTGCCAAAAAGGAGGGGGCATTGTGAATGGGCTGCTGTAAACACTTTCCCCGCAACGGATGCATCAAGTCTTGTGATTCAATCTTGAAAGGCACTCAAATCGCAAAAATATTTACCAGCCAATAATATGTTTGCCAATTCATAGAGTGAGGTAAGCGGCAGTTTATTCTGGAGAGAGGTTATTGAAATATCACAACCACCTTCCCTGGGGCATGTTTAGTGATGACAAACTCCAAGTCTTTTGCATACTCTCCACCCACCCACCCATGCAACTAACAGGTGAATTACACAGTGGAAATTTAAGTCTTAACATATGAAGGGGCTTCGAAAGAATCATGGAACAGGCTGGTCCCATACGAGCACCAATATAAGAACTGACTATTCCACTTCTGATCCAGTTCTCTGCTGACAGGCCTGGGACAGCAGGTGGAAATGGCCCCAGGACTTGGGTCTCTGCCACTGTGTGGAAGAACCAGTGGGATTCCAGGCTCTGACCCCAGCCACTGTGGCCATTTGGGAATGAAGTTGCACATCTCTCTCCTTCTCTCTTTTCCTTCCTTCCTTTTCAAGATTCCTTATGTAGTTTAGCGGCAACACACAAGGAGAGAGTGAGAAAGTCAGAGACAGAGAGGGGGAAAGGCAGGGAGAGCGAGATCTTCCCTCTACTGGTTCATTCCCCAAATGATAATAAACAGCCAGGCCTGGGTCAAGCTGAAGCAAGGAGCCGGGAACTGCATCTGGCCCTCCACACAGGTGTAGGTGTTCAAGCACTTGGGCGAGCTTCTGCTGTTCGCCCACGTGCATGAATAAGTAGTTGGACTGGAAGTGGACCAGTTGGTACTTGAACTGTAGTTCATATGGGATGCTCAGGTGTCATAGGCAGCGACTTATCCTAGTGTACCACAAAACCATCCCAAATAAAGCTTTTCTTTTCTTTTTTTTTAAAAAAAAAGATTTATTCATTTTTATTACAAAGTCAGATATACACAGAGGAGGAGAGACAGAGAGGAAGATCTTCCGTCCGATGATTCACTCCCCAAGTGAGCCGCAACGGGCCGATGCGCGCCGATCCAAAGCCAGGAACCCGGAACCTCCTCCGGGTCTCCCACACGGGTGCAGTGTCCCAAAGCATTGGGCCGTCCTCAACTGCTTTCCCAGGCTACAAGCAGGGAGCTGGATGGGAAGTGGAGCTGCCGGGATTAGAACCAGCGCCCATATGGGATCCCGGGGCTTTCAAGGCAAGGACTTTAGCCGCTAGGCCATGCCGCTGGGTCCCCAAGTAAAGCTTTTCAAAAAAGGATTATGGGAAACTGAATTTTAAAATAGGCTTATTTTGGTACAAAATATTTTTTAATTCCGTGCGGTTTTTTTTCATAATATACATTCCCATGAGCTTCTGAAGATCCCTTGTTACGTTGGGGTTATGAATTAATTCATGAATGTTTGTTTTGAAAACTACCACAAAATTTAAGAAGAGCATCTGTCAGCTTTGCCATGAACCTTATTGGAACAGAAACCTTAAGTTTCTACATATAGCGGGTGCGTGGTGGCTGCTTTGATGCACTGTGATCCTTTACGTGAATCAGGCCATTGTCTACCAAAAAAGACCAGGTAAACGCCACATCAAATAGCAAACCTGGTGAGAAATCAAGTGGTTAATACTTGCAAGCTACATCAAACACTCCCAAAATGTGCTTTCTGTCCTAAAAACACATTTGCTACAAACTTTTTTAAAATCAAATTACAAGGTTTGCTGTTGATAAAAACCAAGTAAACATGATGAACCTCTGTATTGTCAAAGTTTCTTTCTTAGCAATCTTTAACTTCCTTTATAGCTCACACAGAAACACATGAATGGAGAGGATGTTTCACATGGCTCCACTGTAAAGGGGTGTACTTTCATCAAAAGCACAAAATGACATACTTTTCCTCAGGATCACTGATAAGAAATTGTGGTACATGGACACTGTGGGATACTGCTCATCCATGAAAAAGAATGAAATCCTGTCTTTTGTAACTAAATGGATGCAATTGGAAACCATTATGTTTAGTGAAATAAACCAGTCCCACAGAGAAATGTCAAGTTTTCTCTGATTTGTAGCTGCTAACACAACATACATAATGTATAAATCTAATACATATCAGATTATCATATTAAATATGTTTCTAAATTATAATTATATATTTCTAATTATATATTTCAGGTTGCATTTCTGCGTGCAGCGTTTGAAGAACAATAACCTCGGCCTCTATGCGAATGCAGTGCCAAAGCCATCTTTGGGGATGCTCCCTTGTACCTGCTCAGAGGTGGCTGATGGTGCCACTGCACTCTTGTCCATTTCTTCCCAGCTGCCCACAGGCCCAGCTTCCCTGGACCCTGCTTTTCAAACAAACCAATGCCCATGCTGATGTACCACCACTGCAAATGGGAAGTCCTGTAATTCCAAGTGGTAACTCTGAAAGTGTCTGCTGTTTGGCCACACTCAATGGTGTTAACATTTACATCCTCCTGAGCCCCAGAAAGCACAATGCAGCTGCCAGGAGATCAAATTTATTCATCTGGGACCTCAGCATCATTCCTCCATACTGTGATTTTATATTCTATGGTGTCTGGCTTTAAGCACAGGAAATGTTTTGTGCAATCACAAATACAGAAGGTAATCAGGCTCAGAATACAGGTGAGGGGCCAAACCTTGGCCCGGAAGACCGATGACTGCACAATGAACAAAGCTGGTCTGGCCTATGGTTGGGCAGCGGCAAAGTCCAAGAAGCCTGAGCCACAAGGGTCTCCTACCTGTCGCTGATGGCCCTGTTCACCTGCATATCACTCAGTCTGTGCAGCGAGAATCCTAGCAGTCAGTCGCCTTGTGCGTGCCCCTGAGGTCCCCTAAGGTGGACACTCCTTGCCCCAGGCAGAGTCTGGGAGATTTCAGGGAAGGACAGTTCACTCTGGAGCAGTGTGACCTGTGTTTGAGTCTTCACAGCATCACTAGCTTTGTAGCCACACCTTATTTCCCCAGCTAGGATTCAGGGCAATAAAGCTCGTCTTAGAGGGCTGCTGGGAGGATTAAGAGGCACTGAAGTGGGCAGAGCACAAGGCTGGGCACGAGGGAGGGAGCCACAGGTGCTTCCTCCATTGGCTTTACTCAGGGTGAGCTGTGGAAAGGAACAGGCTGGTCTCATAACCTCACCACCCAAGCAGCAGGCTGATGCACCTGCTAGGCTACTGCATCAAGGAGAGGTAAGGGTTGGAGTAAGTACAGCTCACTGAGTCTTACAAATGATTGGTTCCAAACTCAAAAGAGAAGGTGTATATGATAGAAAGACAAAAATACATGACCAGATGGGGAAAGCCATCCAAGGTTGCTTGCTGTCAGCCCTGGTGACAGCTCACACCCCAGGGAGGGCTGCTGGGTCCTCTCTGCCCACCTCCCTCCCACTGTGGCAGGATGTGGCTGGGTGGCTGTTAGTCCGGTCACAGCTCTGACAGCTCTGACAAAGCAGCTGACATCACTCAAAACCATCATGCATTTCACTGGCATCACATCCCCACAATATTTAGGTTAGGCTAGCCATCAAGAATTGAACGAAGCACAAGGAACATGTTTGTCAAGTCAGTCATGTGGCAGCCTTGAGAAACGTAGCTATGTGATCAGTGTGGAGACAGAGAGGTCCTCTGTGTAAAGCTGCCTCCCACCCTAAGCCCTGCACCCCTCCATCAAAGCAATAATACATCAAATGCAGGTAATCAAGTATCACCATAGTTAAAAAGCAATAAAAGCCTTGTGACAGATGCCTGGAATCTTTTTGTAAATGTAACTGGCTTTTTAATCCAGTGTCATTGTTCTTAGAACCACAGTCTGACTTGCCTACACACACACACACACACAAAAGGCTGTCAAACACGAGTTACCAATCCTTGCTGCACAGCACTTCTGGAGACCTGAGTGCCAAACTCCAGACCTCCAAAGGCAGGTGAAGAAGACTCAGGCATGTCTGCATCTGCAGTGTCCCACACTGCTGGCAGGTGAGGGGCAGCAGCTTTCAGGGCCTGGTGGCCCGCTGCCACAGTGTCCTACATCTGCTCCCCTGGAACCCATCAATGAGAACAGTGACCACGGGTCTGATACTCAGACCTTATCCCAACAGACTTGCCAGGGGACCACAGCGGCAAAGAGAAGGTGGTGAAGCAGAGAACAGAAAGACGAGACAGACTCCTCTGCCTCCCACTCCCACCCCGTCACCACAGCCCATCCGGGTTTTGTGAGTCCCTTTACTCACTCACTCACTGAGCCACTGCATGGGCACCACCTGCACAGCAGCGTGGAAGCAGGTGTGTGGAGAAGGTGAGGGCCACCATCTACCACTGCCTTAGCACTTACAGGCAGCTTCTCAGCATCTCCATCCGTATCTCTGTCTCAGTGCTGCCCCATCAGTTTTTGCTGTTGTTGGCTTGTTTTTATTTTAAGACTCACTTGTTTTTATTGGAAAGACAGGATTACAGAGAGAAAGACAGGTCTTCCACCTGCTGGTGCACTTTCCCAGATGGCCACCTTGGCTGGAGACGGGCTGATCCGAAACCAGGAATCAGGGGCTTCTTCCAGGTCTCCTACACGGGTACAGGGTCCCAAGACTTCGGGTCATCCTCCACTACTTTCCCAGGCCACAAGCAGGGAGTTGGATAGGAAGCAGAGCAGCCAGGACTCGAACCAGTACACATATGGGATGCCAGTGCTTGAAGGTAGAGGATTAGCCACTTGAGCCAGGGTGCTGGCATCTGTCCATCAGTTTTGACTGGAAAAGGCAAGAAGTCTATCAATCACCTTGACCATATTGACATTCCGTCCCTGGACCCATTTCTCAAACCTCTCCAACTTCTGCCTGATTCCATCCGACTGGCACCTTTCTCAACGACTCCTTGCCACTCACAGGCCCAGCCGAGGGTCCCCACCCCAGGCCACAGAGCCATCTATTCCCCCATCCTCCAACCGTCTGCCCGGCTGCATCTCTACCAAAGGCCTGCCTCCGACCTCCTTTACCTTGTCTGCTTTCCTTTGTGCAGAATGGAGGGGACGGGCGTTAACAGCAGGGTAAGTAATTAGACTTGAGCCTAACATTTATCTCAGAAATTACTTTCACTCAATTAAGTTCCTTGACTGAGTATTTAGATTGAGAATGAGCATCGAATGAAAACTGAACATGAGAAATGCTAACCACGGTGCTTTTACAGAGCACGCATTTTATTCTGAAAAATTTGTTGTGGGGTCTGGCACTGTAGTGGGGTGCCTAAACCCACCACCTGCAACACTAGCATCCTATATGATGTCAACTTGTGTCCTAACTGCCCCACTTCCAAACCAGCTCCCTGATAGTGGCCTAGGAAAGCAGCAGAAGATGGCAGATAAAACTCTGGCCTGGTCCAAGACTGGCTGTTGTGGTCATCTGGGGAATGAACTAGTGGATGGACGATCTCTCTCTCTGTGTCTTTCCCTCTTTTGCAAATACGATTTTTAAAATAAATAAATATTTTATTTTTAAAGTTTGCTTTGGGCCCGGTGCAGTAGCCTAGCGGCTAAAGTCCTCGCCTTAAATGCACCAGGATCCCATATGGGCTCCAGTTCTAATCTCGGTGGCCCTGCTTCCCATCCAGCTCCCTGCTTGTGGCCTGGGAAAGCAGTCAAAGACGGCCCAAAGCCTTGGGACCTTGCACCCAGGCATGGAAGACCTGGAGGAGCTCCTGGCTCCTGGCTTCGGATCAGTGCAGCTCCGGCCATTGCAGTCACCTGGGGAGTGAATCAACGATGGAAGATCTTTCTCTCTGTCTCTCCTCCTCTCTGTATATTTGACTTTCCAATAAAAATAAATGAATGTTTTAAAAAAAGTTTGCTTTGGGCCCGGTGGCGTGGCCTAGCGGCTAAAGTCCTCGCCTTGAACGCCCCAGGATCCCATATGGGCGCTGGTTCTAATCCCGGCAGCT
This sequence comes from Ochotona princeps, assembly GCF_030435755.1. Taxonomy (NCBI): domain Eukaryota; kingdom Metazoa; phylum Chordata; class Mammalia; order Lagomorpha; family Ochotonidae; genus Ochotona; species Ochotona princeps. Next base: position 29,029,441 of record NC_080852.1, on the reverse strand, counting down.
CCACTTCCCATCCAGCTCCCTGCTTGTGGCCTGGGAAAGCAGTTGAGGACGGCCCAATGCTTTGGGATCCTGCACCCGCGTGGGAGACACGGAAGAGGTTCCTGGTTCCTGGCATCGGATCAGCGCGCATCGGCCCGTTGCGGCTCACTTGGGGAGTGAATCATCGGACGGAAGATCTTCCTCTCTGTCTCTCCTCCTCTCTCTGTATATCTGACTTTGTAATAAAAAAAATAAATCTTTAAAAAAAAAAGTTTGCTTTGCAAACCTAGGGCTACATGATAAATTCTTAGTAACTGAAAAGGTTCCATGTGCTTTGGAATTCCATGTGGAGAAGGAGTACTAATAGCAGGAAAATCAGGATCTTCGGATTTTCAAAGACAACTTATGCTGTATGGCTTAACTGAAAGTGGCCTGTTCATGAAGTTCTTTCTTCCGCAGTCTTCTTGACCGATATTGTTTAGATGTCGTCATCTTTACCGGGACCTGAAAGCTGTTGTTAAACAAAGGAAACCAGGTTCCATGAAGTACCCATAATCCAACAAGAAGCAACAATTGGCCAAGTTTCTTGGTAACTGCTCACTGCCAAATGACAGGAATTCCATCAAGGCAGTCCAATAATACACAGAGCTTCCCTAACTAGACAGCTGGGAACAGAAAAGCCTCCATTAAACTACAGATGAGATTAATTGGTTTGAGTCACAATTTGTTATCATCCAGTTGGACAGATGCCAGCATTTCAGGTGCGAGCCAAACAGGCTCTCTACTTCATTCCGCTTTTCTGGAAGGATAAAGCATCAATTTGATCTGCAACATCCTTGCAAATTTCAGGACCAACAGGACAGAATCATCCAAAACAAACAAACAAACAAACAGCATGTTTTCATGACATCAGTTGTTCAGGCTTCGGGAGTGGAATGAGGGCTACTTGTTACACAAGGGCATGGATCCAGAGAGAAAGGAGGTATCCTATGAGTGCACACACCAACAGCAGTGCCCAAAATGAGCCGTTTGGCTCATGCAAGCTCCATGCACAATGGAGTCACAGAAGCCTACCATGGCTAGCAAGACCCTACATCTGACCAGAACAAGAAAAAGAATCATAAATACAGTCAGGGAATGGAGAAGCACTTTGTTAGCCCAGCAAAGCTTAAGGAGAAGATCGGGGTGGAAAAGCGCGTATTACAATCTCATTGGAAGTAGGTGGTACTTTGTAAAACTTTTTTTTAAAAGATTTGTTTTATTGATTTGAAAGGCAGAGTTCAGAGAAAGAGAGGGAGAGACACAGAGTAGCCATCTGCTGTGTTCACTCCCCAAATGACCTCACTGAAGCCAGGAGCCAGAAGCTTCTTTCATGTCTACCATGTTGGTGCAGAGGCCCAAGCACTGTGGCTCTTCTCCCCTGCTTTCCCGACATACCAGCAGGTTGCTGGGTAAGGAGTGGGACAGTTGTGACTCAAACTGGCATCCATATGGAATGCTGCCTCACAGGCAGAGGTTTAAACCACTATGCCGTAATGCCAGACCCTAAACTATCCTTAACATCTTTAAAACATCTCCTGCTTCTGGGAAGGAAAGGTAGATACACTTTTTCTTATTCTTTCTTACTAAGTATTTTTTTTAAGAGAAATCACATTTTTTTAAAAGATTTTTATTGCAAAGTCAGATATACAGAGAGGAGGAGAGACAGAGAGGAAGATCTTCCGTCCGATGATTCACTCCCCAAGCGGCCACAATGGCTGGAGCTGCGCCAATCCAAAGCCAGAAGCCAGGAGCCTCCACCAGGTTTTCCACATGAGTGCAGGATCTTAAGATTTTGGGCCTTCCTCGACTGCTTTCCCAGGCCACAAGCAGGGAGCTGGATGAGAAGAGGGGCCACCAGGATCAGAATCGGCCACCATACGGAATCCTGGCATGCTCAAAGAGAGGACTTTAGCCACTAGGCCAATGTGCCGGGCCCCTTTCTACTAAGTATAACTAAAAACTATGGGTACCCATATTTAGCTAGCCTTAATGTATATGTATTCGACAGCAGAACTGAAAAATATGTTAATCAAGAACTGATAAAACTGAAAGGAAAAAAACGTACAAATCCACAATTACGGTTGAAGACAGTAAAACTCACTCAACAATCAACAGGCCAGATCCCAGCACATTGGCTCAGCTGGCTAATCTTCCACCTCCAAGTGCCAGCATCCCACGTGGGCATCAGTTTGTGTCCTGTCTGCTCCACTTCTGATCCAGCTCCCTGCTGATGCAACTGAGAAAGCCGAGAGGGATACTCTAAGACCCTGGGTCCCTGAGCCCACGTGGGAGACCCAAACGAAGCTCCTGATTTTGGTCTGACCAGTCCTGGCTGATACTGCCCTCTGGGGAGAGAACCAGTAAATTGACGGAAGAATTCTTTTTCTTCCTTTTTCTTCTTTCTCTTTCTTCAAACAAATCAAACCTTAGAATTCAAAGGGGAAAAAAAAAGTCTCATAGCTCTGATGATCTCCCTAGAAGTCTATCAAATGCTTAAGAAATTAGCACTGGACCCGGTACGGTAGCCTAGTGGCTAAAGCTCTTCCCTTGCACATGCCAGGATCCCATATGGGTGCTGGTCTGCATCCCAGCTGCCCCGCTTCTACCCAGCTCCCTGCTTGTGGCCTGGGAAAGCAGTCCAGGACAGCCCAAAGCCTTGGGACCCTGCACCCATGTGGGAGACCTGGAAGGAATTCCTGGTTCCTGGCTTTGGATCAGTTCAGCTCTGGCTGTTGCAGCCACTTGGAGAGTGAACCAGTGCATGGAAGGTCTTCCTCTCTGTCTTCTTCTCTCATGAAGTCATTTGGACTGGCCCTGGCAAGGTACCATCAGGTGAGACTCAATATTCAGCAAGTTCGTAGCATGCTGATTTTGAAATTGAGAATTCTGAACGGCCTGTGAATAATGTTATAAGCAGCTGCATGGCCCTGGGCAGAAAGAGGTTTGGAGATGAAAGTATAAAAGTCGAAGCAGGTCTAAGGGACGGAGCAGCATGGTTAGCACACAAGGACAGAGAAAGGGGCGTGGCCAGCGCATCACAAGCCAATCTGTCCAGTCAGTTGGTTGTTGCTGTGCTTGGAATCTCATCATGACGTTCACCATTTTTTAAAATTCTTTTCTGCACTGAGAAATTTTCCACCTTTGATTTTTCATACTCTGAAGCTTTCTATTCCCGTTTCTTTTAATGTGGTAAAATACTTACAGATTTTGCCGACTTAACCATTTTTAAGGATACAGTTCAGTAGTATTGAGTACATTCAAACTGCAACGATAGCATAATCACCATTTATTCCAAGAGCTCTCTGCATCTTGCAAAACTGAAACTCTACCTATTGAATAATAAATTTCTCATTTTCTCCTTTTTCTATCCCCTAGCAACCACTAGCAACCAACATTCTGGTTGGGGTTTTTTGTGTGTTTTTTTGCCTTTTTTTTTTTCATCTGTATGATTTACACTTATCTAGGTACCTCACATGAGTCAATTCAGACAGCATTCATTTCTTGTGATTGGTTTATTTTACTTAGCAAATTTTCTTTAAAATTAGTTCAGGTTGGGCACCGCATCCTGGTAATGGCAGGTTAAGCCACTGCCTGCGATGCCAATATCTCATGTGAGTGCCACTTTGCGTCCTGGCTGCCCCACTTCCCCTCTAGCTCCCTGCTCATGTCCCTGAGAGAGCAGCAGAAACTGGCCACAGTTCTTGGGCCCCGGTACCCACTAGAGAGACCTAGCTGAAGCTCCAGAGTTCCCGGACTCCTGGCAGAGACCTGGTCAATGTAGCCACTTGTGGGGTGAACCAGTGGGTAGAAAACCTCCCTTCCTCTAACACCGACTTTTAAATAAATAAGTAAATATATAAATACTTGAAAATACATATATATATGAAAAATATGATAGCTCTAAAGAAGGTTAAGAAATCAGAAAATATGGGCCTGGTACAGTAGCCTAGTGGCTAAAATCCTCACCTTGCATGTGCTGAGGCCCCATGTGGGCACCAGTTCGTGTCCCAGCTGCTCCATTTCCCATCCAGCTCCCTGCTTGTGGCCTGGGAAAGCAGTCAAGGACGACCCAAAGCCTTGGGACCCTGCGCGCACGTGGAAGACCCAGAAAAGGCTCTGGGCTCCTGGCTTCAGATCAGCTCAGCTCTGGCTGTTGCAGCCACTTGGGGAGTGAATCAACAGACAGAAGATCTTCCTCTTTGTCTCTCCTTCTTTCTATATATCTGACTTTCTAATAGAAATAAACAAATCTTTTTAAAACTTCAGGAAATATGTATCCACCAACTCTTCTTTTTCAAGCTTGTTTGGTTATTTGAGATCCCTTAGGATTCCATAAGAGACTTAGAATACTCTTGGGGTTTTGATGGGGAATGCATGGAATTTGTGGATCCCCCTGAACCACTGGACTCCAGCCATATGGAAGATTGCAGGTTCTGTGGTCTGACGTTGCATGCATGTGTCAGAAATGGGCCTCCCCATTGGCTTAGACAGAACAGTGGATGGGACACCCAGATGTACATGCAGGATTTGGCAGGCCACTGGAGTCTGCAGAGGACATCTGGTACCACAGAAAAGGATGGAGGGCAGAACAAATTGGTCAACTACCGCAGCCAAGCGTTGACAGCAAATATCTGGGCAAATGGAGACTATGTCAGTCAATGGATCTTGGAAATATTTCCTCATTCTTGGAGTGGTGAGATCAACAGTTTTTCAGAACTATTGAAACCACTTGAGCAGAACCCTTGGTGCATGCTCCACATTGGGAACCCTGGACTGACACTGGATAACATCCCCAGGTATTGAGGCGGTTGAGAGGCTGGGTATGGTTTCTTCCCTTATCTCTCCCTTTCCCCCTAACACAGGAAGAAGAAAAAGAAAATTTGGAGACGAAGGTTTCACCCACTTCCCCTAACTCTCGACCCTTCCTAGCCTAATCAACTACGTAAACATCATCAAAAATAATTCTTTTTAAGGTGGTAAAGGTTATGCTATTTGCATGTGACCACAAATAAAAACATCACCTAGGGGAAAAAAAAACCCTCTCACAAAAGTAAAACTGTATTGGCAACAAGGGAGCTGGGGCCTTAGTTTAATGGTTAAACATGAGTTTGTACCTGGGTCCCATTCCTGGGTCCAGCCTCCTGCTAATGCAGATCTAGGAGGTAGTGGCAAAGTCTCAGGTAGTTGGGCTCCTTTCTCACACATGGGAGACCTACAGGGAGCTGCCAGCTCCCAGCTTCAGCCTGGCCTTACTCAGGCACTACGGTATTTAGGGAGTAACCCAGCAGACAAAAGCTCTTCAACTCTCTCTCTCTCTCTCAAATAAAAACTACAAAGAAGGAAAATAAGACAGCAATGATCATAAACATGTAAATATTGGGTACATGTAATGAGAATTGGGGTTCTAACAGAAAGAGATGGCCCAGCATTGTGACACCATGGGCTAGGAGGCTGCCTACAACACTGGAACCCCATATCAGAGCTTAGGTTTGAGTCCTGGCTGCTCCACTTCTGATCCAGCTCCCACTAACATGCCTGGGAAGGCAGGGGAAGACTGCCCAAGTAGTTGGGCTTCTGCCACCCATGTGGGAGAGCTGCATAGAATTCTTAGCTTCTGCCTATGGCAGCCCAAGCCTGAATCTGCAAGAGTACCGTCTGCTTTCACAAATGTCATTTGCATTATTCATTAAACATTAGTTCATATTGGGGAGGACTGTGGATGGGTCTGTACTTTATTACGCAAAAATACTTGGGAGCAAGATTGTTCCTAAGATATCCTTTTTCTGAAAAGAGAAACAATAGAACAGACGTAACTGAATTAAAAACTGAGAATTGAGGGTACTGGGGCCCAGAAATCCATGTTTCACCAAGCTCTCTTGAATTCTGATGCTTGCCAAAAGTTGAGAACCATTGGGATAAGCAATCAGCCTTACTCCATAGGGTAACAATCTTTGAGACCACAGAGGTGCTGCTTCCCGACATACTTAGAGCTCACATAGCCATGCATCCCTAGTTTGCAGTTCTATCAAAGGCTACAAATGGCCGATGTACAAGGTGTTCTTGTTTTCTAAGAACTTTGAGGAATGGGAGCATTGTTCCCCATCACAGAAAGCATTGCCTTGGAAGCTCAGAGGGGCGCCATGGGTTAATTAACGCCAAGCCTCATTATCACCAAGAACCAGGCTTCCCACGTGGACCAAGACCCAGTCTGTTGCAAGCATTTAGCAAGCATCCAGTCAAGCAATTCTATGCCATGAGGCCGAGGGGCACTCCTGGATAGGGTCACCCCACAAGTGTTTACAACTCCTGCCTGGGACTTGGGAGGAAAGAAATGACTCCCGTGAACAGTAACATCACCGGGGAGCCCCAGGACACTTCCTTTGGATGTCCCAGAAGGTATCCCTGGCTGAGGCCTCACCTGGGAGGCAGGGAGCAGGCTTGGGTCTACATGAGGCCCACAGCACTCCTGCACTGACCCTTTATCCTGGGTGGCAACCTTCCCAAGAAGGTCAGCTGCCAAGTCAGTGTGGCTCAAACAAAGGTACAGCCTGGTGTCCCTCCCAGCTGCCAGGCCCAACTACAGGACCATGTGTGGAGTGAAAGGTTAATTCCCTGATTCAGAGAGAAGCGGGAACCTGGAGCCCAAAATATGCCAGACAGACGGCTTCACCTCTGCCGGGACTGCAGAAAGGCTTTGGAGAGTCAAGCACTCCAAGGCTTGTTATACGTTGTCACGGCAACCTTCGCTCCCAGCTCTCATCACGGCAATCTTCTGGACCCTGTTTTGATTTACAGGCACTCGTTTGCCTCCTGAGTTCTTTTTTGTTTCAGGCTGTTTTTCAAATTCTTTGAAAATTAAAAAAACAAACAACAATAACAACACACCTAAACATTCAAAAAGATAGCCTTCATTATTCTGAAGGTTCCACTGTTTTTCCTCCATTGCTCCTCTGCCTGGAGTGCCAATGCAGCCAGGGCCTTGAAGCAACGATCACTGTCACTCTGTCTTTCAAAATACAGTCCAGCAGGAAGGAAGGACACTGTGTGTGTGTGTGTGTGTGTGTGTGTGTGTTTCTTTCTCTCTCTCTTTTTTTTTTTTTTTTTTTTTTGATGGAAAGAATGTTTTGTGCTCAAACCGTGGGAACAAACCCGAGGGTGGGAAAGAAAAGGCTTTAAAAAAAAATGGCAGCAGGAAGTAGAGGCAAGCACGCTCCTGGTCTCCAAAGGTACTTCTAATATGAGCAGGAAGAGGTGCAAAGGAGCACAGCATGAAGTTAGCACTGTCCTCACTATGAGCTGTGTTTGATGTGATAGTGGAACTGAGAGACAGACAGACAACATCCTTCATATCTGAGTGACAGATGCCCGATCGGGGAGAAACAGCAGCTAGATCTGTCCTGGGGGTTGGATCGCCAGGAACCCTTCAGCAGCCATCCCGTTTTTCACAGGCTGTAAGACACGGATGGACAAAACTTGGAAGAATTCAAAGTTACCAAAAGCTCTGTCCAGGTAACGACTCTGGTACAGCTCAGCTCTACTGCACTGCCAACCACGTCAGTTCACCCAGCACCCCCTCTACCACTCCACTGTCAGCACACACAGCTGGCAAGCAAGAGCTGGAAGCTGCATTTTGAGTTTGCTTGGTGGACAAATGCCTCAGGGGGCAGTAATTCCTGTATGTCACTGGCCCTGATATGGGCAAACCAGTCACTCATGTTACTGGAAATCAACATGTCCAGAAGATTGGATGTAGACAATAAAGAAGAAATCCCATTCAGGGATTTAAAACTCGGTGAAAAATGAGTACAAATTAAGATGTAAGATCTTCAGGAGCCAATATGATGGCTCAATTGGCTAATCCTCCATTTGCAAATGCTGACATCCCATATGGGCACTGGTTCGTGTCCTGGCTGCTTTACTTCTCATTCAGCTTGCTGCTTGTGACCTGGGACAGCAGTAGAGGACAGTCCAAAGCCCTGGGGCCCTGTACCCATGTGGGAGAAGCTCCTGGTTTTGGATTGGCTCAGCTCTGGCCATTGAGGCCATCTGGGGTGTGAACTAGCAGATAGAAAATCTTTGTCTCTCCTCTCTATGAATCTGCCTTTCCAATAAAAATAAATAAATCTTAAAGAAAAATTTTTGTAGCGCTGTGGCCCAGTGGGTTGAGCCAACACTAGCAACTCCAGCATTCTGTATCAAATGCTGATTTGAGTCTTAGATCCTCCATGCCTGATCTGGATTCCTGTCGATGCACCTGAGAATCAGTGGATGATGGCTCAAGGACTGGAGTCCCTGTGTCCCACATGGGAGATCCCCACAAAGCTCCTGGCTTCAGCCTGACCCAAACCCCTGGCTGATGCAGTCACCCAGAGAATGAGTCAGCGGATGCAAGATGGATCTCTCTCTCTACCACACACACACACACATGCACACACTTTGCCTTTCAATTAAATAAATATATGAATCTTAAAAAGAAAGCTCATCAAAATAGGGATCCAGAAAACAGCCAACTCCTCATTACATCACCAAGGGAAATAAAGGCAGTGGAATTAATCCAAACATCACGGTTGTATGGGTTTGGGGATTTCTCAACAGCACTATGAGCAAACAATAAAGCCTTCCTCTGGCACAGCCTGCAGGGTCTGCTTTGAATCCTACCTGGTTCAGACATTTTACTACTCCTTCTACTTGTCCAAATTTGAGGGGGAACTTCTAGGGACTACCTGAAGTAATGATGCAAGAATTCCTGACAAAAACCAGGCCCCAGAATTGATTTCAATTCAAATTCCTTGCCAAGTCCTGGCCCTGAAGCAGCAGAGGTCCAGAGTGCCAATGAGTAGGTAGGAAGCCAAGCTGGAGCCGTACCTCTCTCATCCGGCCCCAGCACACAATGCAGAAGCTGTCATTTCCCACGAGGCACTCATAGGGCCGTGGCTCGGGGCAGGGTCACACTCGTCACAGCCACCTGCCGACCCAGGAGAGGAGACTGTGGACCTCACCCTCTCATCGGAAAGAAGCTGCCAACTGTGCCGTCAAAAAGGTGCTCCCCAAAACAGCCATACCTCCTCCTCTCTTTGTACAGGCTGCAATTTCATTCCCTTTGGGCTTGTCCCTCAGTAGGCGTTCAGTTGCTTAAATTTCTTACTTTCCTTCCCCCCCCTGAAGATGACAGTGTTGGGAAACAACACTTGAAAAACTGAAATGCAGCACTGTGTTAGAAGATGTTACGTGATGACTTTCGATCCACAGAAATGCACCAAGTCTGGAAGGGCATGTGTATACACACACACACACACATACTCTCTCTCTAATCCAGAAATCAAGCCTTTCATATAAAAAGATGAGAATGTAGCTTAAGAGCTGAAAAGTTCATACACAGCTTCCCAAGAGGCAGGGGGACTGACGCCAGGGCTCAAGTTGTAAAAGTTGTTTTCTCTGAGCCGCTTTTTTTTTATGCTGTACTGCTCACTACCAGCCTACCAACCCGGCGTCTTCAAGGAACCTGGGAAGCTGTCCGCAAAGGAGCTCCATCTGCTGCAACAATAAACGGTTCCTCTATCTCTCATTTGTTCTTCCTCGCCTGCAATGAATAGAGTGTAAAGAGGTAAGCAGAAAATGGCATTTTTGGACAAGAGGGGGTCTAAAATTGCTTCATTTACTCATTAAAGTGACCAACAGAATATAAAGATGGCAGCCAGGGGGGCTTTAGAGGGCTGTGCCAATAATGGAAACAACAGAAGGTGTCGTCAACATGCCAGAAACACCAAGGAACTTCAGCAGATGGGCCTAGGGTGAAGCAAAGTCCCATAAGCCAAATAGCACCTTCCCCTGCTAAGAACTGGCGGGGCATCCTGAGAAGCAGGGCTCTGGCACTTCCACGCCAAAGGGTGGGGCCTGGAGGGGATGGTGGGTTGGGCTGATGCAAAGCCCACATGTTGCACACACGAAGCACCTGAAGCCATCCATCACAGTCGGTCACAGCTGGGGCACCAGATTGAAGAGAAAGATACAGCAGCCTAGCAGATTTCTAGATTCAGATGGAAGTCAATGTCCCAGAATCACAAGTTTCACCTCCCCTCCCCTTGGCCAGCGGGGTCTCTGGGCTGATTGTCTCACTCAGGAAATGCAACACACACACACACACACACACACACACACACACACACACACACGTCCACAGGGCATGCACAAATAAGAACAGAGTACTCCAAACTCTTGGGAGAGGTTTACGCTCGGGAAGCTAAGAAACATGCTGAAGAGCACCTCCGGACTTGTGTTCAAGAAAATTGCTGGTCATGAACCCAGCACAACAGCCTGGCTGCTAAAGTCCTCACCTTGAATGTGCCGGGATCCCATATGGGCACCGGTTCTAATCTCAGAAGCCCCACTTTCCATCCAGCTCCCTGCTTGTGGCCTGGGAAAGCAGTCGAGGACGGCCCAAAGCCTTGGAACCCTGCACTCACATGGGAGCCCTGGGAAGCTCCTGGCTCCTGGCTTCGGAACGGCTCAGCTCCAGCTGTTGTGGCTGCTTGGGGCTTGGGGAGTGAATCAACGAACAAAAGATCTTCCTCTCTGTCTCTCCTCTTCTCTGATTTTCCAATAAAAAATAAATAAATCTTAAAAAAAAAAAAAAAAAACCAGGTACAAATACCTTCACTTTCCCTAGTTCCCTAAATTTAGAGGAATGACTCCAAATAAGTTAAAATAATGTTTCTCCCCTTTCATGCCCATCTCTTTAATTTGATCATTAACCGTATCAATGACGGACTAAAAGAAGCAAACAAGTAAAGGTTGAAAAGTTTTCTTAAATGGATGAAAAACAAGGAAATAGACAAGACACTGGGGAGCTGTCACCATTAATATCAGGCAGTGGGAGGAGACTTCCATTCCTGGGTATTTAAAGTAATTACAAAGCAGATACCACTAAAAATAGATCAGTGATGACACTAGAATAATGCTGCATTATTATAACAGAAACAGGACGTTGTGTGTTAGAACATAAAAAGCACTTGGTTGTCACAAGCCCTCTAAACCACTGAGGAAAGAATTGTTTAAACAATACGAAAACAGAAGTAATTCATGATTTGGTCAAGGTAGAAATTTCTAGGCTTCATACAAGTATGCTAAAATAATTGTAGCTAAGTAAAAAAGTAAACCACAAAAGATCAAGATGGAAATACAAAAGACAGTCTTTCCAAATATTTAGTTGCTGATAATGCCTCACTAAAAACAAAACGCAAGGCAAATGACAGATTGAGAACAAATATTTATAACAAGATAAAACTTACTAAGAGGAGGTAATCCTACCTATGTGGGCAAAAGATATGATTAGATCACTTTCACAAACATCCTTAATTCACTCATTAGACACATAAAACAACTACCATGAACAGTAAGAATATAGGGGCTGGCACTGTGGTGTAGCTAGCTAAGCTGCAGCTTGCAATGTCAGCATCCCACATGGGCACTGGTTCAAGTCCTCACTGCTCCAATTCTGACCCAGCTTCCTGTGCTAATGTGCTAAGCAGCAGAAGATAGCCCAGGTGTTAGGATCCCTACACCCACACTGGAGACTGACATGTATGTCCTGGCTCCTGGCTCAGCCCCAGTCTGGTGGCCATTTACAAAGTGAACCAGCAGATGGAATATTGGTTTCTCCTTCTCTCAGTCCCTCTGTATCTTCCTTTTTTTTCTCCATAGCTCTATCTTTCAAATAAACAAATAAAATCTTAAAAAAAAAAGGGGGGGGGAACATTTGCTGGGGGAGGAGGAGGTTTATTCCAATGCTTTACATAAATGGTCCATGAGCTTATGAGCCAATCATCGAAAGGCAAAACTGACACATAGTCACTCCTATCAAAAAACCCAACAGTCCTCAAAGATTATTAACGAGAGCAAGAGAAGGCCTTGTACAAAGCTTCGGCCACACCTAAATCATAGGCAACCATGAAGTTAAGAAGTGAACTCTTAGAACTTCACCCCACAGAAAACTTTGCTTACAGGTGAATTATCCACTCAGGGTGTTTATTTGTGGAGTGCGGATCCTGCTCTCCTCCTTCCTCCCTCCCTCCCTCCCATCCCATCCCCTGCCATCCCCTGACCTTTCTGAAGACAATGACCTTGCAGGGAGAAGGGCTGACTTACCCTGTCCCAGCTGAACCAGAGGCCCAGTTCATCAAGCTGCTTCCTCATGTGCTTAATGTTACTGCGAAACAAAGGGAACAAAGTTTGGTCTTCAGGGAGGGTTAAAGCCATAAACAAATGACACTCTGTGTAGTCTGTGAAAAGAAACCGGAGAAGTGTAGATGACAAAATACAATCTGTAAGAATCCATGGATATAGGTCAGGCTACAATAAAGCTGGCAAGAGAAAACTAGAGAAACTTAACAACCTTCTCTCTCTTTGACACTCTAATGCAAATATTCCAAGGAAGAATAACTTAGTCAATGACAAAACATCAAAATAAGCATCAAAAACCTTCTTTGATATTTCTTTGACAAGAATACAGTATGGAGCCTGGCATGACAGTCTAGTGGCTAAATTCTTGCCTTGTACCCCCAGGGATCCCAAATGGGCACCAATTCATATTCTGACTGTTCCACTTCCCATCCAACTCCCTGCTTGTGGCTGGGAAAGCAGTCGAGGATGGCTCAAAGCCTTGGGACCCTGCACCCGCGGGGGAGATCTGGAAGAAGCTTCTGGCTCCAGGCTTTGAGCTGGCTCAGCTCCTGCCACTGCGGCCACTTGGGGGGGTGAACCAATGGACAGATCTCTGCCTCTCTTTCTCTCTGTAAATCTGCCTTCTCTTTCTCTCTGTAAATCTGCCTTTCCAGTAAATAAAGAAAGAAAGAAATCTTAAAAACAAACAAACACACAAAAAATAATACAGTATGTTAGGGCAGGCATGAGGGCTCAGCAAGCTAATCCTCAGCCTGCAAATCCTGGGATTGCATAAGGGTACCAATTTATGTCCCGGCTGCTCCACTTCCCATCCAGATCCCTGCTTATGGAATGGGAAAGTAGTGGAGGATGGCCCAAAGCCTTGGGACCCTGCACACACATGGGAAATACAGAAGAAACTCCTGGCTCTCGATCAGCCCAGCTCCAGCCATCACAGCCACTTGGGGAGTGAATCAGCCTCAGGTGAAGATTTTTCTGTCTTTCCTTCTCTCTGTAACTCTACTTTTCCAATAATAATAAACAAAGAATACAGTATGTCAAGTGGCATATTAAGCATGGTGGCATAACATGCTAATCCTCTGTCTATGGTACCAGCACCTCATATGAGTGTTGGTCTGAGTCCTAGCTGTTCTACTTCTGATCCAGTTTCCTGCTGCTAGCCTAGAAAAACAGAAGAGAATGGCTCAAAATCCTTAGGACCCTGCATTCAAGTGGGAGACCCAGAGGAAGTTCTTGACTCCTACTTTTGGATCAGCCTGGCTCTGACCATTCTAACCATTTGGGGAGTGATCAGTGGATGGGAGATCTATCTATGACTCTCCAACTCTGTGTAACTTTTCAAGTAAAAATTATGTGTATATGTGTACATGTGTGTGTGTGTGTGTAAAAGAAAAACACAATATACAAGTATTTTAAAAAATTAATAGAATAAGGAATGAATGCCTTAATTTTCTTTAATATATATTTCCAGGTGTATATTTTGTTCTGCTTTCTATTTCTCATATACAAGTTTTTTTTGTGTTTTTTGTTTTGTTTTGTTTTGTTTTTTGCTTTTTGTCCTGGTTTTTGCATTCAAGTAGTTGAATCTGTGTGCAAATGTGTACCTCTGCGTCCAGCTTCCTGGATGTAGATTTCTCTCGATCGCGGCATTCTCGGCTGGCAACCCGAATGCATCCCAGCCCATGGGATTGATGACCTGGGTGGAAAGAGAAGTGTTAGCCATGGCGAAGCCCTGAAGCCCATACCATATTCCCTCTTGGGCCCCAAAGGGTATTCTCTCATCGTCTTCCTTTTGGATAATTTCAAACTACACATTCAAGAGTCAGCCAAGATGTAAGCAGGGTCCTGAGGGGCTTCCAAAATGTCCACTTGGTGTCAGAAGTCCCCAGTGAAGGAGCTGCTTGCTAAGGCCTCCCAAGGAAGCCCCTAGATCTGCATGGTGATATCCAGCTAAACTTAACCAACATTCACCGTCCCATTCAGTTCATCAGCCTCGAGCACCACCTTTCAAAAGTGCTGATGTCTGTGTGTGTGTCTTTGGTGGGAGGGCTACGTGCATGGATTCTCAGCACTACACAAAGTCCTACAGCACAGCGCTGCCCTAGACATGCATGGGTGACTCTTCACAGTCCCAGCTCTCTCTCTGGGTCGGCTCTCTGCCTCATGACCTGAATGTCTGAGTCCAGCGTTACTCAGCATCCTACATGAGCTTGTCCCAAACTTCAAAGTTCTCCTCTTCTTCTCCCTCTCTATTCCCTCAACAAAAGCAATGCACCTTGAAAGCTTTCTCTCTACTCCTCCCAGAAAGTCCCCTTCCCTCTGCTATAAGGAGCAGGACACCAAGACAGGGAGAAACCAACATGGAAACATATACAAGAATATTTGAAAGCAGACAAGAGTTCACCTTCGGACCAAGCCCTAGGCAGTATTTATACTAATTTCTGGAACTTCCTACACATATTTTTACAAGTAGTCATTAATATTATTGCTAATGATGGCTTTTTCCTGTAAGATATACTTATTCCCTGAAGAACAGAAACTCTCAAAATCTTAAAGCTTAAGGAGACTTCTGAGATCTGTCTTCCACCCAACCCCTGATCTGACAGTACAAGCAGTTGTAGCTCAGCAGGAGTAAGAAGTGATAAGTACTGCCCTTGCACGAGGCCAGGCAGTAAGGCCTTCTTTCTTCAAATGGACGACCAGTTACAGCTGACTGGGCAGTTCCGCCAGCAAGTTCTCTCACCCCAACTTACTGCCAGGAAAAGGAAGCAAGACTTGACACCAGGCCATGGCCTCGGGGGAGAGCCTCAGAAGGCCTAGTTCCTAGCTCTGGGAACTTAGTCCCTGGCCTTCTCTGAAACTGACTCGAATCACAAAGTGATAGGCTCTGCTTTCCAAGCTGGGTTTCTGAAGTCTCTCATGAGTGAGGACTGAACCAGGAGACTCAAGAATTCTAGAAGGCAGCCCAATGTGGCTAGACATCTTCCTATCAAGCTGCTGGCGCGTCAGCTTCATCGGCTGCACATCCTTGGGCTCCTGTTCCTTTGTTTTGAATTTTGATGTAGATGCGCAGGAAGAGGAGTCGGGAGGGAGACAGAAAAGGGAGAGAAAGCTAGTTACCATCCATTGGTTCACTTCCCAAATGCTCTCAATAGCTGGGAGCCAGGAATACAAATCAGGTCTCCTGCATGGGTGGCAGGAACCGAGTCACTTGAGCCATGGCCTGCCGCCTGCCAACGTCTGCAGTAGAAGGAAGCCAGAGTCGGGAGCAGAGCTGAGCGACTGTCCCAGGCGCTGTGCGATGGTACACAGGAGTCCCAACCACCCCAGCACCCAGTCTTCGTTTGGCTTCTCAGTCAGGCAGTTCATGTTCATGCACACGTCTCTGAAATAACGATGAATGCTCAGAGGCAGCTGCTGGTGTCTGAGCCACACGTTTCGCAATGGCACATCTTAGACGAATGAGATGGGTCCTGGGTGGACATCTGGCATAGTGGTTAAGGCAATTTCTTGGGAGGGCCTGCTCCTCGTCCAACTCCAGCCTTCTGCTGAATGTCCACCCTGTGTGGGGGCAGATGACGACCCAAGCATGCGCCATGCATGTGGAAGAGCTGGATTGATTGCGCTGCTCCTGGCTACAGCCTAGCTCAGTCCCAGGCACTGTAGGTATTTGGGAAGTCAATCAGTAGCTCTCTCTTTTTTTTTTTCTCTCTCTCTAAAATAATAGTTTCAAAAAAGAGAGCAGTCTTGCTTTTTTTCTCATATACGACCATTTCTCCGAGTATCACTGGGGAATACAGAAAAATCTTCAGAGGAAAATAAGATTCACCCATAATTTTATCACAAACTCATACAGAGTTAGTTAAATGTGGCATTTCTATCCAGTTATTAAGAATTGAGATCATACTATTTGTGTATATATATTTTTCAATCTCTTTTTCACTCTACATTGTATCAATGCATCTTCTTGGTGAGTGTTTGAATGGTCTCTTATAGTTATATTTAACTTTTCCTAAAAGTTGTTCCCATTTTCACTAGCACACACACACACACACACACACACACACACACAGCTGTGAATTACATTTCTAGGTGCAATTTTTTGTGCATCCATCTAACATTTCCTTGGGGAAATTTTCTAGAAGCAGAACTGTTACATTAAAAGGGTATGAAAACCTTTAAGAATTTTGACAGATACAACCAAATGGCACCTCCAGGACAGCTTAACAAATCACACTTCCACCTTCATGCCCAGGGCAGGCCCTGTCTCTCCACAGGGCCCTTGGGTCCTCCCATTGGCCTCTCACCAGCCACTTCCGTCTCAAGTCTCACAAGCACTTTCAAGGCAAAATGTCCCCAGCTGTACTCCTCTTGCAATCCCAGTCACCAGCCATATTCTCATCCACAGCCCTGACGTAGCAGGCAACTGCAGGGTGAACAGGCATACCCCTTCCAGTGCCTGGAACCTCCTGCTGTAGAGCTGTACTTACGTTATGTATATGATTCCAACTGGGCTTTTATCATCTGGTGGAATGTTACCATGGAAAGAACTAAGGGCATCCATCTGGCATCAGAGCTATTCCAACTCTTCCGGTCAGTGAGTAAGAAATGCCAACCAGGCACTGCTCTCCAGGAACCTGTGTGGCTTACAGGCAAAGGTCCTCTCACTAGCCACGAGCCTCTTGCAAGATCACACACTGCAAAACTGCTGTTTTGGATCCCAGCAGTGGGATCCAAGGCGCATCTACTTATTCCAAGTTTCAGCAACAAAGCATTGACCTTGAGTTGTGAAGGATCCTACACCAAGACATCTGGATGCACCCAGCCCAGCCCCAGCACCTGGTGATGACGGCACTTGGAACTATCATTGTGGTACTGCAGGGCTAAGCTGTCATCTGGCACTGGTTTTAGTCCAGGTGGTTGCTCTAATTCCAGCTCCCCATTAGTGCTTCTGGAAAGGCAGCTGAAGATGTCCCAAGTGCTGGGATGACTGCCACCCATATAGGCGACCCAGACAGAGTTCCAGGGCCCTGATTTTGGCCTGGCACAGGCCTGGCCAGATCTGGCTGTTGTGACCATCTAGAGAGCAAACTAGCAGCTAGAAAATCAATCTTCCACCCTTGCCCTTGCTCTTTCTATAGCTGCCTTCCCCCTCTCCAAAAAAATGGGATCACCTGCTGCTGTGGTAGCCATCTTCTATGACCCCAGCCTACAGCCTCCCACAAGATCACACATTGCCAGTTCCCTTGCCAGGGTGAACTTCAGCCCTGTCCCTCGTCTAACAGGCTCATTATCTGCAGCAGGAAGGGAGATGCCTTAAACCTGCACAAATCCTCCTCCAGGCTCGTTCTTAAGGCGGGTTACTTAGGACAAGGCTCTGTGGAAGGCCACATCAGGCACTGCAAGTCCCTTAGACACAGAGGATGCAGTTGGAAAGGAAAGAAAGGTGCCCAGCAGCTGTCCTTGGCTGCCTAAGTGGTGGCTCACAGGAGGTGCTCTGACGGAAAGCAGCCCAGCAGCTCCTGCCACAGCTGGCTGCACCAGGGCCACTCCCTTAGCACAAAGCAGCCTGGGCAAGGACATCTCCCGCGGGTAGACATGCCATGCAGGGGCTGGGTGGTGGATCTCACACCGCTGGGTGACCCCCTGTGCTGAGGCACTCTCCAGCTTGCCATGCCTCTGATTCTGCATTTCTAGGGCTTAGGAAGTAGGGAAGTCAGCAAAGCCCCGAAGAGCTGACCAGAGACCCTTACAGTTTCCACCCCCATCCTCCTCTGAGCTCACACTGGAGATAGCCCTTTGTTTTCTTCTCTGATGCTTTCCAAACTACAAAGCACAGTGCAAGTTAATCTGCAGAAGGAGGAACCATGGCAAGGCCTGGCCCCGGCCGCTGCTCCGCTCCCTGATGCAGCTGTTCCTTAGTGCCCCTGCACCTTCTTCTCACTGCAACCTACTAATATGAGCACAAGGACATATGCAGGACAGCGTGCTTTCTTTCCTGGCAGCAGCACCTACTGTACGCATTATTTTACAGCTAACTTCCCTTCTTTAGCACTCTAGTGCATTCGTGTCTATGTGTGCATGTATGTGTGCCTTTAAAACCTTTAGTTCTCTGAGTAGCCCTATTCTGGGTAGTCTTAGGAGCCAGATCAGACAGATCCCACCCCAGCTGGGACCTGTGGTTCCTGCTCCTTTTGCCAATGTGTCAGACGCAAAGTGTTATTATTATCCTCCCCAACAGCTTCTGCCCACCATGTGGGCACCCTGTAGGGGGTTCTGGTGAGGACTGAGAAACAGACCAACTCCGAGCCAGGACAGCAGGTGCCTGGACTCATCACCAGGCAGCTCCAAGGTGTCAAAATGTGAGGGGACACTCCCTTCCCTCTGCCTCTCACCTTACAAAGAAAGATGACCTGGGCAGGGAGGCTGGGGACATGGCCATGTTGGCGAGGATCCAACCCCCAGTGGATCTGGCGCCTTCAACACTGCCCTGGATTCTGTGATCCACAGACACAAACAAAACCTCCCTCTGGCTGAAGCCTCTCTGGGCTGGGTTTTCAGACCCTGAGCGTCAAGAACCCTGACTGGAACAAATAACCTATGGAGACGACTCGCTCATGACCAACGCTCGATCCACGCGCACATGACGCCCTCTGTACTCAACATCGCGTGTCGCAGTCCTTTCTTTCATTTCCAAATGCTGAGAATCTGTGCCGGATTCCGAGAAAGTTCAGCAGTGCCTGCTTGGGCAACACCTGAGTGCAGCCTCTCTCAGGCTTCTAATTCTCTCAGGGGCCCTTGCTGGCAGGATAATGGGACTGTTGTGTAACTGCTCCAGGAGGCAGGGGAAAACTTAATTACTGCTTGATTTCTTTGATGGGACTGCCAGAATGGCACCCAGTCAATGCTTCTTCTGCCTGTTGATCTGCCTGTTAGGGGCAGTCCATATTTTTCCATAAAGCCAGCAGCACAGGGCCTGTTACCAAAATACCAGTCTGCATTTACATAACAGACTTAGACTTATGCATGTCTGTTTTCAGATGGAATCAACATGAATTAACATAGTCTCTGTTCACAAAGTTACCCAAGCTGTCTGTGACAATTAAGTGAAAGGAATCTTAACATTTCTTCCTTTTTCATTTCTTATCAAAACTCAGCAAAAACATTCAGCCCTAAAGAGAGCCCAGAGGACCCTGAGGGGAAGGCCTTATTGCATCTTTTTTTTAAAAAAAAAGATTTATCTTATTTTTATTGGAAATGCAGACATACAGAGAGGAGGAAAGACAGAGAGGAGGAAAGACAGAGAGGAAGACCTTCCGTCCGATGATTCACTCCCCAAGTGGCCACAACGTCTGGAGCCGTGTTGATCCGAAGCCAGGCGCCCAGAACCTCTTGCAGGTCTCCCACTTGGGTGCAGGGTCCCAAGGCTTTGGCCCATCCTCTACTGCTTCCCCAGGCCACAAGCAGGGAGCTAGATGGGAAGTGGGGCAGCTGGGATTAGAACCAGCCACATGATATCCTCCTGGGCTTGCAAGGTGAGGACTTTAGCCACTAGGCTACTGCGCTGGACCCCTGCATTGTAAAAGGGCAAGGGTTCTCCCCATCCATAGCCAGGTCATACCCACCTGGGTTCCTGGGAGTCAGATTTCCAGGCAATGGCAGGCGGGACCCACGGCTCCTCTGCCCTGGGTTCCCAGGGCCCAGTGATTAAGTACAGCATTCATTCTAGTGCTGCCAGTTGCCCCCGTGCTGCCATGGAGGAAACCAGACGAAGGCCTATGGAAGGACATTCGTCTCACCCCCAGGCGGCAGATTCTATCTTCCGACCAAGTCCTTGCAGCCCATTTACAAGCAAGACACCATATCAGGTGCTTCCTTTGCCAGTCATGCTCTTATTTGGCCTCCAAAAGACAGATGAGATCAAATGCTTCCATTCTGGGTGTATGTCGTAGCTCCTTGAAGCTGATCTCTCTCCGGTCAAGACGGTTCAACTCACTCACTGGAAGAACTCTAATAAACTCGGCTTTTAGTTTGGGGATTCCTATTCCTTTTTCTGTCACCATTTTGATGGACAGTTGAAGAAGTCGCTGGACCAATGGCCCATGCTAGGCAATGAACCCTGAAAAGGAAAACCAGTCTCTGGATTTATGCAAAAGGCCCCTGAGCTCTCTTAAATTTCCTGGGAGCTAAACCACATCCTCTACAGGAGTGCTTCCTGTGGCTTTGGGATGTTCCCTCCAACTATTTAATACTTTTTATTATTATTATTATATTATTTTGATGATCTTTACACAGTTGATTAGGGCACAGAGGGTCAAGGGCTACAGGAAAGTGGGTAAGACAATTGTTGCCACATTCTCTTTTTTCCTTCCTGTATCTGGGGGAAGTGGGGAAACAAAGGAAGAAGCCACACCCAGCCTCCCACCCATCCCAGGGTCCCCGAGGTGGGGCATGTTCCGAGGGCATTGCTCAAGTGGCTTTGATAGTTCAACAGTTCTGAATTGCTGCCAATCTCGCCATTCCAAGCACGATGAAATCTCTCTTTTAATCCTTACCAAAGAAACTAGCAGTTCCCCTCACCACCGGGGATGCATTTCAAGACACAGATCAGAACAAACCCTAACCTATGTTGACATTATTTTTTTCCTACACTTTATACCTCTGGTAAAGTATACTTTATGTCTGGCTCAGTAATAGATTAATAATAATATTCAATAATACAATGGAATAATTATAGTAATATAAAAGTCATAAATTATTTTCTGGAATTTCCCACATAATATTTTTGGGCCATAGTTGACCATAAATATGAAACTGTAGAGAGTAAAACCATGGGCAAGGGAGTTCTTGCTATATATTTTGCAATATGTATCAAACTGGTTTGGAAAGACAGGAGACATCACAGAAGGCAGCAGCAGACTAACAATGATAATTTTAAAAGACATATAAAATATTCAAGGGCAAAATCAAGAAAAATTCCCTGTGGCTGTCATTTGAAAATTCATAAAAAAAAAAAATAACTTCCAAAGTCTGAAAAGAAACCTATCATTTCTTATAACAAATACTCATAAATCCTTCCACTGGAGTGAGAAGCCAAGGAGATGGTGAAATCACTAGCAGTTCGGAGGGGCAGGAGGTCACCACCAACTCCAGCGCGAGTCCGAGGAGGAGACAGGGTTAACAGAGTCCAAAGGCTGCTGAGTGTCAAACAGGCTCCTCTGCCCAGACAGAAGCGGATTAGTGTAGGAGACACAAACCAGGGGAGAATGAGAGACCCACATTCCCTGGCTTCTCTCCCGCTCTGGCCCTGTCATCCCATCCCAGTTTTCTAATGTTCCAAACCAGTGGGAGGCCAGGGGACTCCACAGCCCAGGGAAATATGAGCTGAGGGAAGCGAGCAGGGGAGGCGCGTGGCAGTCAACTGGCACACTGGCAGGGCCCAGCAATCCTATCAGGACTCCAGGTTTCAGAGGCAAGTCAGGTCCGCAGCTGGGAAGGAAGACCAGGGGCTCACAGTGAGGGCTGAGAACTGCCATTGGCCATCATGGCCCTGGAAAGTCAGACAGGTGCCGCCCAGGGAACGAGGCTTTGTAGCTAAGGCCTGCCTATCTGGTGTGAACACAGTCACGGCCCATTCTAGCAAGGCCTGTTACGGGGCTGAGCCCTGGAGTCTCTAGGTCAGCAGGCAGGATGGCAGGAGGAAAGGGCACAGATCTGTGCGGCAACGGTGGACAGGGATGTGCAGGGACACACCCCGGGAAATGCCTGGAGGAGCCTAGTAGAAGGGGTGGCCAAGGAGGACTCCTATCTGTTATACATATATTTTTAAGGGACAGTATAGAATTTTAAAATCCCTTTAGGAAGGAAAAAAATCATTAGGCAAAGGGACAGTTAGCTATTCCTCCAATACAGAAAGTGTTAGAGAGCAGAGTTAAGCAGGTTGGGAGGCACAAGGAAGGGAAGTCCATGGAAAGAGCAGGATGCTGGGCACTACAAGAGGAACACCCAGCACTCCAGGAGTGACCAGCCTCCCCCTCAACACCAAACAAAACCTAATATTTGAAATCAACGCAGGGATTTCAAACTGAGAAAAACCACCTCAGCAAACCTATTTTGAGTGTTTGTCAATGGCTTCTTTGGAGCAGATCTGACACTTTTGAGTTCCAAGAAAAGAGAAATGTGACATTTAATTGTGGTTAGTTAAGTGCCATAGTCCACCATCATTATAGCTGGGAGTGAGGGATGATGGTAGCAAAAGTCTAGAGAATATTTTAAAGAAAAAACAACACAAATGACAGTGCCCATGCCCAAAGCAGCAGCTCTCTTCTAGAAAGTGTGAAGGCATGTGCCAGGCAGAGAAATCAGCTGGTTTCCAATCAAGGCACTGGACTAAGCAATTCATTCTCCCTTCCAAATTACATCTGAAAACATGACAACTAAACGCCAAGCGATGCACTCTCTGGGCACCCCACAGACTCTTGTTGACTGACTGACAAACCGAAAACTGACAAAATGTGTAGCTTGTTCCCGTTACTGAGAGCTTCCCTGGCCCCCTATATCTGTGGGTAATTGCACTGTAATGGTGCCGCTGCCAGACACACAGCTTCAATTCTCCTCTTCTGCTGTGAACAGCAAAGAGGTCCAAGAAAATTGGACTTGGACCTCACCTAGTGACTTTCTGTCTGAGACAAATTAGTCCAAGCCCACCTTTGGGAGGAGGACTTGGCACCTTGATGCCTTCCTTCATCACCCAGCTTTTGGACCAGAAGGTTCTGGGGAACACCAGCTGAGGTGGGAGGCATGCAATTTTATTTCCCAGTCATTTGTGCATGCAACATATGAAAACACAGCAAAATCACCATATGGTGCTAGGCTTTAAATATGTCATCAGACTTTATGAGGTTAAGAAGAAACAGACTGCAGTGCAGCCTTTTCTGATCACACAAGGAGAGGACAATTTCTCTCTGGCTTCAAATGGCCCCTGATCAGACATGCCCCCTAATCCCTGCTATCATCAATTGGGTTACACCTGTAAACCACAGTAGGGTTTTCAGAGGGTCTTCCGTTGACCAGCTCACACAGACCCTGTAACCGGTCTGTGGGATGGTATCCTTATCTGGACAGAAGCCCTTGATTCCCAAATGACTCATCACCCACAAACCACCTGCCACGCCATTCAGTCCATGTGTGATGGACATATGGGTCCACGATCTGGCTAGCTGCTTGTGACCATAGCTTGCTTTCATTTCAATGGTTTTGGACTTGGAGATTCCCATCTAAACTCAGCTCTGTGGATTAACCCATCCCATCCACCTAACCGTCAGACCTGCAGAATTGCCCTTGCCTCAGAATTACCAGGTAGGGGCTGGCATTGAGGCAGGTTAAACCATCACCTGCAATGTTAGTATCCCATATGAGCTCTGATTCAAGGCTTGGCTGCTCCACTTTGCATTCAGCTACCTGCCAATGTACTAGAAAGCTGTGCAAGGTAGATCAAGTGCTAGGGCCTCGGCCACCCAAGTTGGGAGACCAAGATGGAGCTCTGGGCTACATCTTTCTTCCCCTCCTCTGTAAATCTGCCTTTCAAAAAAAAAAAAAAAAAATATATATATATATATATATATATATAAACTTCTAAACAAACAAAAAGAATCACCTGGAATACTTTTTAATTATTATTATTATTATTATTATTAAATTGGAAAGTCAGACTGACAGAGAGAAGGAGAGAGAGCGAGAAAGACCTTCCATGCACTGGCTTCACTCCCCAAGTAGCTGCAATGGCCAGAGCTGAGCTGATCCAAAGCCAGGAGCCATGAGCTTTTTCCGGGTCTCTCATGTGGGTGCAGGATCATAAGGCTATTGGCCATCCTCGACTAGCTTTCCTAGGTCACAAGCAGGGAGCTGGAAGGACGTGGATCATCCGGGATATGCACAGGAACCCATATGGGATCCTAGCACATGCAAGGTGAGGACTTTAGCCACTAGACTACGGTGTCAGGTCCTGGAATGCTTATTTAAAATGTAGATGCCTGAGCCCCACGCCAAGACCCGCTGACTGCTGAGAGGATGGGTCATCATGTACCCTAAAGTCTAAGCAGCAGTGCCATACACAAAAAGGCACACAGAGCATGAGTGGCCAAGTGCCAAACCTGATGGCAACAGCTTGCCAGTTCAAACAGTGTTTCTTAAACTAACTACCTTGAAGAAAAAGAGCCTTCCTGCCAGATTTCCAGCAAAAGCAAGAAACAGACTTGTTGTTCTCCACCACTGGCATTCCAGGTCCACTTGCTTCTACAACAAAACCCAACCTGTCCTGACCAAACCACCTTCTTACCAAGAAGCACCATATGAATCAGGAATCGTTTTATGATGATCTAAAATGTCAGGCAATCACCCAGAGTGACACAGCTTAACTTCTAAGCCAACATTTTCCAAACTCAAGTGCCAAGGGTTTCATCACCAAGATTTGTAAGTTTCCAAGCTTGGGCAACATTGTTCTGGGCTACGTGTGTGTCATAAACACTCAGCCTACACTTCAACAAAGGAGCCGCACGCACTTTCATAAACACTTATTAAATCAATCAACTGGCAAACAGTTGAGGTTTACCAGATTGTAAACTGCTGGGGGAACAGCGAGATTGGACAGTTGTAGATGAACGAAACACACTGGCTCCAACATAACCATTAAATAGTGGACAAGTAATTAACATAAGAAAAGTCAGAAAATACAGAGAGAGAAAGAAGTCAGGAAGGACTTCCCGGCCCCTGAGAAACTTATGTAATATATTACAGGGGCAGGGAAAAAAAAATCAACACATGGAAGATCGGTGGACTTATGTAAGTCAGTGTGCAGTTCTAACTCCAAGTACTAAATGTAGGCTAGAGAATCAAGGGCAAGCTTACGATGCAAGGATTTAAACAGACTTTGAAGAATGACTTGGTCTGACTTACACTTTCAGAGGAGAAAAACGCACTCTCAGCAGACAGACACATGAGGATAAACCACAGAGACAAAAATGAAGACACTGGATTTCTGACACCAAGCTGCACCTGGCCAAGGTCTATGGATCTTC